>NC_052318.1:29007528-29348553 GCF_016432855.1 Salvelinus namaycush
CATCTATCAGCCAAGCTCATCCAGCTCTCTCACTCATCTATCAGCCAAGCACGTCCGTCCGTCCGTCCGTCCGTCCGTCCGTCCGTCCGTCCGTCCGTCTGTCTGTCTGTCTTTAAATGTCTGTTAGATGTTTTTGAAGTTGGCCTTGGATAAGGCAAGATTCTGACCTGACTTCCAGATGTATCACCACCTACTTGTTAGCTCACAACAGGCTCCAACCACTATGTCAAAGGTGTACAGTATGTAGCCTATAGCCCTACAGTTTTTGAGCACAGTACATATCCTAGATCAGTCTGGATGGGCCCACTCCACCTGACAGCCCAGTATTTATTCAATATAGTTCAGATCCTAGATCAGTCTGGATTAACCTAATGTGGCAGGCGTAGAAAGACGCCTGAGCAGAGTTTACACTTCTGTTTTTCAGGGGAATAGAAGATAGGTTGAAAATACTGTATGGCTTAAAACCGGATGTTTTCTGGCGACTCGGCATAGGCTAGTCTGGATAGGCCCCCTCCAGCTGACAGCCTAGTATTTATTCAATATAGTACATATCCTAGATCAGCCTGGATTGACCCACTCCAGCTGACAGCCCAGTATTTATTCAATATAGTACAGATCCTAGATCAGTCTGTATTGGCCCACTCCAGCTGACAGCCCAGTATTTATTCAGTACAGAAGAAACCCTGGAGAGATGTGCAGTCTCACTTACCCACAGGACGTACGTCAAACTGTGCTGCCATCGCTGCCTGGGTTCTGGGTTCTCCCCCAGTCACTCTCTAGATTGATGTCAGTACTGATGTATGACGTATTAGGGAATTCACTGCTCTGACACATAATTTGCTATTCTGCTCAATTCAATGGCATCAACTTGGTCAGTTGTAGAAAATCAGCTTCACAGCCTAACAAACACAGAGCGGGGGGTTTACACATCGAAATAAAATGATATTGTCAAATTGCCATGGTGTGAGGAGCTTTGTCTTCTCTAGCCATTCTAGTTCTATGTGTTTACCGTTGGTATTCCAATGCCTTTATGTCTGCACTCTGGATAGGGCTCTCCTGTTAACAGGTTAAAAGCTGCCAGGTAGAGTTAGCAGTGAGGGCGAAGCTTGACAGGGTATGGAACGAGCTGCCAGTGGAGTCACACAGACACTGCCTTCTGGTGACATAGTATATTCCCCCATGACAATGCACTGACACACACAGACTCAAAGGCCATCATAAGACCTCTCTAAGTGACTGAAAGCAGGTCTTTATAACATATCAGATTACTATAGTTACCCTCTAGCCTAGAAATAGAATCCCTATTAGATCTACACTGAACAAAAATATAAATGCTACGTTTTCAAAGATTTTACTGAGTTACAGATACCTTTAAAAAAAAGTAGGGGCGTGGATCAGAAAATCAGTCAGTATCTAGTGTGACCACCATTTGCCTCATGCAGCGCAACACATCTCCTTTGCATAGAGTTGATCAGGCTGTTGGTTGTGGCCTGTGTAATGTTGTCCCAGTCCTCTTCAATGGCTGTGTGAAGTTGCTGGATATTGGCAGGAACTGGAACACGATGTCATACATGTCGATCCAGAGCATTCCAAACATGCTCAATGGGTGACATGTATGGTGAGTATGCAGGCCATGGAAGAACTGGGACATTTTCAGCTTCCTGGAATTGTGTACAGATTCTTACGACATTGGGCCGTGGATTATCATGCTGAAACATGAGGTGATGGCGGCGGATGAATGGCACGACAATGGGCCTGAGGATCTCATCTCGGTATCTCTGTGCATTCAAATTGCCATCGATAAAATGCAATTGTGTTCGTTGTCCATAGCTTATGCCTGACCATACCATAACCCCACCGCCACCATTTGGCACTCTGTTCACAACATTGACATCAGCAAACCTCCTGCCCATATGACACCATACACGCTGTTTGCCATTTGCCCGGTACAGTTTAAACCTGGATACATCCATGAAGATCACACATCTTCAGTGTGCCAGTGGCCATCGAAGGCAAGTATTTGCCCACTGAAGTCGATTACGACGCCAAACTGCAGTCTGGTCAAGACCCTGACGAGCGGGCAGTTGAGCTTCCCTGAGACGGTTTCTGACCGTTTGTGCAGAGATTCTATGGTTGTGCAAACCCACAGTTTCATCAGCTGTCCGGGTGGCTGGTCTCAGATGATCCCTCAGGTGAAGAAGCCAGATGTGGAGGGCTGGCGTAGTCACAAGTGGTCTGCAGTTGTGAAGCCGGTTGGACATACTGTTAAATTCTCTAAAATGACGTTGGAGACGGCTTGGTAGAGAAATGAACATTCTATTCTCTGTCAACAGCTCTGGGGGACATTCCTGCAGTCCTCATGCCAATTGCAGGCTCCCTCAAAATATGAGACATCTGTGACATTGTGTTGTGTGACAAAACTGCACATTTTAGAGTGTCCCCAGCACAAGGTGCACCTGTGTAATGGTCATGCTGTTTAATCAGCTTCTTGATATGCCACATCTGCCAGGTGGATGGATTATCTTGGTCAAGGAGAAATGCTCACTAACAGGGATGTAAACAAATTTGTGCACAAAATTTGAGAGAAATAAGCTTTTTATTTCACCTCATGAAACATGGGACGAACACTTTACATGTTGCGTTGATATTTTTGTTCAGTGTATATTATAATCCCTATTTCATTCTACTCTTTTGTATTTCTGGAACGCCTCCCAGAGTGTGTGTGCACGGTGTGTGTGTGTGTATTCTCAGTCTGCATAAGATCTGTTAGAATAATTGATTTGGCTGATAACAAGCAGCAAACAGGCACAGAGACTTGAAACTGTGCCATGACATAAAGAATGGTGCTGGCCTAGTGGGGCTTAATGTTGAGGCAAGATTCTATAATATTTCATTAGAGTGGCTAATTGAAAAGGAACTGCTTTTCCCTCATTCAGAAGTACTATTCTTGTTGTCTAAGATCATTTATTCCCGGGCTTAATACAGATTGTTCATTCCGTAGGGATTCATCACCGCCAATTTCCTAAAGAGATTTAAAGAGCCTACGTTCTGATTGGCCAACCACTCCAGGACTATTAAGGAAGTGTGTGTTTTTTCTGATAGCCTATACAGTTGTAATGTGTTTCTTTTTTATTTGGTTTTGTGGGGTATTGGACACAAACACACACACACACACACACACACAAACAAATCCACTCCTAATAACACGTTGTGCCACCTCTGGAAATCATGTAATTTATTGTAAACTCAATAGCGTCAGGATGGGGGGATGGAGGTGGTCAGTATGAGGGGGGCAGGGAGCATGGAGAATTGGGCCGGGGTTGAGGAGCTGTTGGGTGGAACATCATGGTAGTAATTTGCTGGTGTAGCGTGAATCCGTCTCTAGCTAATTTGGAGTAACCCGATTTGCATATTCACATCAAATTAAGTCATTGGTGGACAGCTTGTGCACAGAGACGTTTTGGTTGACTATTTTGAGATAACTGATTAAATATTTTAATACATTGCTAAAATGCGGGTAATTATGTCATTAAATGTTCAGGCTGCTGTGTTTCTTGTTTCCTTCAAGTATAGTTCCAGTACCAGCACTTCTGTTCTGTTAACATTCCTGCTGATGGCATTCATGAATACAATCATTATCGTTATTTAGCATTGTTGTATCTGTTTGTCTTTTAATTATTGGTTTACATGCAGATAAACCCACCATTCCACATTGCATCCACCCATTTTGATGGTGGTTGAGTGAAGCTAAAATTAACACCCCCTCCTGTCTTTTGAGACTTGATATAATGCCTGTTGGTCAGCCATAGCTTCAGGACGATGAAACACAGAGGACAAACACTGTAAACACACTCCCTGAGTCTAAATAGGCTGCTGATGTCTCTCTCAGTCCCTCCTGTCTGTATTATTGCTGGGGAAACAGTGAAAGGTCACACTTGACCATAGGGGTACTAATTAGGTACAGTGCTTAAGAAAGTATTTATACCCCTTGACTGCAGGTGGCAGTAAATCGCCAACCTTGGCTTTATACCTGTTCAAACAACACACTCCAGGTGGCAGTATGCAGCCTTTCTGTTTGTTTACCATCTCATAGAAGTAGTAGAAGAATAAAATGGACTACTTCAAAATGGAGTTGGCCTCAATGGCGCTAAATGGCGATTTTAGCATGTAAATCTTGGAGGGGCAAACAAAAAGAAAAATTGTGGGATGCATGCCAGCCAAACCACTACACTTAAGAAAGTATGGATACTTTCTTAACTTCTTTGGGCTGCAAGCCCGAAGCCGGGCACAATATGACAACAGCCACTTCAAGTGCAGGGCGCGAAATTCAAAATATATTTTTTTGAAATATTTAACTTTCACACATTAACAAGTCCAATACAGCATATGAAAGATAAACATCTTGTGAATCCAGCCAACATGTCCGATTTTTAAAATGTTTTACAGTGAAAACACCACGTATATTTGTTAGCTCACCACCAAATACAAAAAAGGACAGACATTTTTCACAGCACAGGTAGCATGCACAAAACCAACCTAACTAACCAAGAACCAACCAAACTAACCAAGAAACAACTTCATCAGATGACAGTCTTATAACATGTTATTCAATAAATCTATGTTTTGTTCGAAAAATGTGCATATTTGAGCTATAAATCAGTTTTACATTGCAGCTACCATCACAGCTACCGTCAGAAATAGCACCGAAGCAGCCAGAGTAATTACAGACACCAACGTCAAATACCTAAATACTCATCATAAAACATTTCTGAAAAATACATGGTGTACAGCAAATGAAAGACAGGCATCTTGTGATTCCAGCCAATATTTCCGATTTCTTAAGTGTTTTACAGCGAAAACACAATATAGCATTATATTAGCTTACCACAATAGCCAGAAACACAAGCCATTTACCAGCAGCAAAAGTTAGCGGTCGTAACAAACCAGCAAAATATATATAATTTTTGACTAACCTTGATAAGCTTCATCAGATGACAGTCCTATAACATCAGGTTATACATACACTTATGTTTTGTTCGAAAATGTGCATATTTAGAGCTGAAATCAGTGGTTATACATTGTGCTAACGTAGCATCTTTTTCCCAGAATGTGCGGATATTTTTATGACACTCAACTATTCTGACCAAATAACTATAAATAAACGTTACTAAAAAATACATGTTGTATAGGAAATGATAGATACACTAGTTCTTAATGCAATCGCCGTGTTAGAATTCTAAAAATAACTTCATTACGACATCCAGCTTAGTTATAGCGAGAGAGTGCCCAAACTCTGGGCGCAAACTACTAGTACAACATGTTCGACAGATATATGAAATAGCATCATAAAATGGGTCCTACTTTTGATGATCTTCCATCAGATTGTTGTACAAGGGGTCCTTTGTCCAGAACAATCGTTGTTTGGATTTAGAATGTCCTCTTCTCCAGTCAATTAGCACGGAAAGCTAGCAAAGTGGCACGAAGCTCTCCTTCGTCAACAAACGCAGACAAAGCAACACGCCTAACGTCCCGAAAAAATTTCGATAATTTAATAAAACTATATTGAAAAAACATACTTTACGATGATATTGTCACATGTATCAAATAAAATCAAAGCCGGAGATATTAGTCGTCTATAACGACAGCTTTTCAGAAGGCAATACCAGGTCCCTTCTCGCGCGCTCCAGAAAACAGGAAACTGGTGACACGTCATACAAAGAGCTTTTATTCGACCCCAGATCAAGTTATACACTCCATTTCTTCTCTCACTGCCTGTTGACATCTAGTGGAAGACGTATGAAGTGCATGTATACTAATAAATATCAAGGACATTTATAGGCAGGCCCTAGAACAGAGCATCGATTTCAGATTTTCCACTTCCTGTCAGGAAGTTTGCTCCAACTTGAGTTCTGTTTTACTCACAGATATAATTCAAACGGTTTTAGAAACTAGAGAGTGTTTTCTATCCAATAGTAATAATAATATGCATATTGTACGAGCAAGAATTGAGTACGAGGCCGTTTGAAATGGGCACCTTTTGTCCAGGCTACTCAATACTGCCCCTGCAGCCCAAAGAGGTTAAGGCACTGTACCTAATTAGTACCTCTATGGTCAAGTGTGGCCTTTCACTGTTTCCCCAGCAATAATACAGACAGGAGGGACTGAGAGAGACATCAGCAGCCTATTTAGACTCTGGGAGTGTGTTTACAGTGTTTGTCCTCTGTGTTTCATCGTCCTGAAGCTATGGCTGACCTGTAACGTATTCCTGTAACACCAGCTCAAATGATTTGAATATATAATAGATTACATGGCCTAGTTATGATGATACAGTGTAATAATGTTGTTCTGGGTTAGCAGGAGGGGAGCCACTGCCTGTTCACCCCGCTACCATCCAGAAGGCGAGGTCAGTACAGGTGCATCAAAGCTGGGACCAAGAGACTGAAAAACAGCTTCGATCTCAAGGCCATCAGACTGCTAAACAGCAATCACTAACTCAGAGAGGCTGCTGCCTACATAGACTCAAATCACTGGCCACTTTAATAAATGGATCACTAGTCACTTTATACAATGCCACTTTAATAATGTTAACATATCCTACATTACTCATCTCATATGTATATACTGTACCTTATACAATCTATTGCACCTTGCCTATGCCACTCGCCCATGGCTCATCCATATATTTATATTAGAGGTCGACCGATTACTCGGAATGGCCGATTTAATTAGGGCCGATTTCAAGTTTTCATAACAATCAGAAATTGGTATTTTTGGACACCGATTTGGCCGATTTTAAAAAAGAAATGTTTTATTTATTTTTTACACCTTTATTTAACTAGGCAAGTCAGTTAAGAACCCATTGTTATTTTCAATGACGGCCTAGGAACGGTGGGTTAACTGCCTTATTCAGGGGCAGAACGACAGATTTTTACCTTGTCAGCTCGGGGATTCAATCTTGCAACCTTACGGTTAACTAGTCCAACGCTCTAACCACCTGCCTCTCATTGCACTCCACGAGGAACCTGCCTGTTACGCGAATGCAGTAAGAAGCCAAGGTAAGTTGTTAGCTAGCATTAAACTTATCTTATAAAAAACGATCAATCAATCAATCATAATCACTAGTTAACTACACATGGTTGATGATATTACTAGTTTATCTAGCGTATCCTGTGTTGCATATAATCGATGCGGTGCGCATTCGCGAAAAAGGTACCTAACCATAAACATCAATGCCTTTCTTAAAATCAATACACAAGTATATATTTTTAAACCTGCATATTTAGTTAATATTGCCTGCTAACATTAATTTCTTTGTGTCACTTCTCTTGCAACAGAGTCAGGGTATATTCAGCAGTTTGGGCCACCTGGCTCGTTGCGAACTGTGTGAAGACTATTTCTTCATAACAAAGACAGCCAACTTCGTCAAATGGGGGATGATTTAACAAAAGCGCATTTGCGAAAAAAGCACAATCGTTGCACGACTGTACCCAACCATAAACATCAATGCCTTTCTTAAAATCAATACACAGAAGTATATATTTTTAAACCTGCATATTCAGCTAAAAGAAATCCAGGTTAGCAGGCAATATTAACCAGGTGAAATTGTGTCACTTCTCTTGCGTTCATTGCACGCAGAGTCAGGGTATATGCAATAGTTTGGGCCGCCTGGCTCGTTGCGAACTAATTTGCCAGAATTTTACGTAATTATGACATAACATTGAAGGTTGTGCAATGTAACAGGAATATTTAGACTTATGGATGCCAACCGTTAGATAAAATACGGAACGGTACCGTATTTCACTGAAAGAATAAATGTTTTGTTTTCGAGATGATAGTTTCCGGATTCGACCATATTAATGACCTAAGGTTCGTATTTCTGTGTGTTATTATGTTATAATTAAGTCTATGATTTGATAGAGCAGTCTGACTGAGCGATGGTAGGCACCAGCATGCTCGTAAGCATTCATTCAAACAGCACTTTCGTGCGTTTTGCCAGCAGCTCTGCTGTTTCTGACTTCAAGCCTATCAACTCCCGAGATTAGGCTGGTGTAACCGATGTGAAATGGCTAGCTAGTTAGCGGGGTGCGCGCTAATTGCGTTTCAAACGTTACTCGCTCTGAGACTTGGAGTAGTTGTTCCCCTTGCTCTGCATGGGTAACGCTGCTTCGAGGGTGGCTGTTGTCGATGTGTTCCTCGTTCGAGCCCAGGTAGGAGCGAGGAGAGGGACGGAAGCTATACTGTTACACTGGCAATACTGAAGTGCCTATAAGAACATCCAATAGTCAAAGGTATATGAAAACCAAAGGTATAGAGAGAAATAGTCCTATAATTCCTATAATAACTACAACCTAAAACTTCTTACCTGGGAATATTGAAGACTCATGTTAAAAGGAACCACCAGCTTTCATATGTTCTCATGTTCTGAGCAAGGAACTTAAACGTTAGCTTTCTTACATGGCACATATTGCACTTTTACTTTCTTCTCCAACACTTTGTTTTTGCATTATTTAAACCAAATTGAACATGTTTCATTATTTATTTGAGGCTAAATTGATTTTATGAATGTATTATATCAAGTTAAAATAAGTGTTCATTCAGTATTGTTATAATTGTAATTATTACATACAAATACATTTAAAAAATCGGCCGATTAATCGATATCGGCTTTTTTTGGTCCTCCAATAATCGGTATCGGCGTTGAAAAATCATAATCGGTCGACCTCTATGACCTCTTTATATGTACATATTCTTATTCCATCACTTTAGATTTGTGTGTATTAAGTAGTTGTCGGGGAATTGTTAGATTACTTGTACAAGCTATGGCTTAAGGGGATGACAAGCGGATAAGAGGCAATCCGTGATTTAGATTGAGACATTAATGAGCGTGCTTGGATGGACGTAGTCAATATAGCCATTTGTTCAGCGCTTTTGAAATGTACAGCGACAGAATTCAGAACATTGGCCGTTCTTATAGTGTTCTCCCTGTACACCAAGTCAGAACCATAGGATAACTAAATGGGGCATATAAGCAGACAATGAAAGCTCTTACAATATTTGATGATTAAATTTCTCTAAAAGAGGTTATGGGCTACATGTGCACCACCAAATGAGAACAGTAGGCGAAATTAAGAGGGGGAAATAGATCAAATTATTAGGGTGAGGCACATGGGCTACTAACAGCTTACTACACAACATACACTTAGTATTACTTTCTTAGCTACAGTATACATATCTTCCTGGCATATTACATCATTTATGCAGTAGCATACAATACATTTTTGGACTCTCCGTGCTGTGCTCACTTGAACAGGAAGGTGGCGTGGCGGTCCTTCGTGGGAAAATTTTATCATCAAACTTTGCCATCAAAGTCTGACATTCTCTGGATTTATGGTGCTTTCAAAACAACTGGGCCCTCTGAAAAAAACAAGGTCGAATCATGATGACGTCAGTGATCTTCAGGTCGTACCTCTAGAAAGGGGCACGAGTTCCGGATGTACAATTCCGAGTTGGATGACCGTTCAAAACTTACTTTCCAGTTGTAGCTCGTTTTTTCCTGAGTTCCCAGTTGTCTTGAACTCACTGAAGTTAGATTTCGTTAACAGTTGTTTTGAGCGCGGCACAAATCATGTTTCATTGACATCATGGCCAATGTTGAATGTTTAATCCCAGACTTGGGACCACACAGAAACTCCACTGAATAGCAGACTAGTGATTGCTTTGCAATGCTTGCAGTTAGCAACTGATTCCTTCCAAACCACTCATTGTTGAATTTGCGATTTCCAACTTGTGTAATGTTCATGTCCAATGGCCGATGAGCACCAATACGTTTTATCTATAATTTCTCTTCATTATTTCTCTTCATATCCTGGCTGCCCCACCACCACATAAAGCACTGAGCTAGGCTGAAACACCTGCATTTTTGAGATGCCTTACTCAAGAAAGCAAAAAAAGAGACCATGTTTTTATGCAGATTTATTAACTTATTTTACATTGTTTGCAAACTGATATTTGACACGTATTAATGCCAAAATGACATGCAAAACAGGCAAGCCCCCTCCCACCCAAAAAAAGTATGCTTAAAACAAAAAATGTGGGTCTCAAAACATGACGGGTCGCCACTGATGGCGCTACCTTTGCACTCTCAGACGCCATAATGGGACAGATACAACGTTGAGATCTTTATGTAGGTCAATGAGATTAGACAAGCTTAACAAGACTTAACGGAGGAGAGAAGCCACTTTGGGCCTTAATCACGTTAATATTTCCAATAAATCTTTTCGTGATATTTTCACATTTTCATTCTGTTGTCGTCTCTCTCTCTTGTTTTCTCAGGGACTTTGGGAGTGGTTTGTTTTTTCCTTGAAACCTGGTGTATGATCTCTTCAGCCCATGCAAAGCACACCGCCCACAAAATTATACTAACAAATTATATAAAACCATGTCCTGAAAGGAAAGCACAGATCACAGATTAGATAGTAAGGACAGGGCCTGTGACCTCAGGTCAATTTATAGAAACCAACGTAGTTTGTATGATTATAAAACTATCTGGTTTAGCTACACCATCATTTCCTCACCTGTGTCCTTCTCTACATCAGGGCTTTGTCTAAATCACTATTGCCAAGGACGAAGTAGTAACTTAACGCACAGAGTTTCTCTAGTCTAGAATGCCTGTTGAATGATTCCTCTCTCCAGGCTGCTATTGCTCTCAGGACCACAAGCTAGGTTTCAATCCAATTGGCGACAGATTTTCCTGAGAGTATTCAAAAATCTGCATTAAAACTATATGCGCATTGTCCCATCCGAGATGTGTTTCCATCAAATTGACTTTTTGCAGATAAAATGCTGTGCGTGATGATGTAGTGTACATAAAAATAACTTTTGCGGTTAAATTCTCATGTACCGAATAAAGAATATAAGTTAAATGAGTTTCCATCGCATTTTCAACTATACTGATGGTTTGCCACAACAAATGTTGCATTATATAGTGAATGTGCCCACTGGTTTTGGTATGTTGTGCTCTAGCCAACAGCTTGCAGTTACAGTGCAGGTAGGCTACAAAAGAGCGAGATCATCGTATCACCAGAATAAACCCCTCAATATTTATTGGAAAGGAGCATCAAGCTCATCACCGTGCACTTTCATCATCCTGTGAAGTTCATCATAACTTGTTTCATCTGTAGTAAACTGCCTGCTTTCCCGAGTTGTAGTGGGAGGACCACACAACATCGTGTGACTCCATGTTTACTTTGATATCATGGATATTATATCAATATTTGCGCATAAAGGCATTTCCACTGCCATTTGTCACATAGTTAATTTTACTGACACAAAAAGATTCCACCTTATCTAGCGTATTTTGTGTTGTCGACAATTGGAAAGCGTGCTGACAAATTTGCTGTTTCCATCAGGCCTGTCATGGAGAGTTTTATCCAACATGTCCTTTACTGGCATAAAAACGTTGGATGGAAACCTGGTTACAGAGCGTAAAATATCCCATCAGTAGCCATAAGCGGTGCTCTATCAGTGACACTGTTGGACAAACACCTGTCACTGGTCATAAATCACATGGTCTGATCTGTTAGTGGGGAAACCAGCGGAGACATAAAACAAGAATTGACGCTCCCCACCACACTCCTATCTAATGAATGACTCATTGGAAAATGGAAAGTTAATATGTGTCATTCCAGAAAGGGAACTGTTTTACTCAACTGATTTAATCAGTTCTGTTTGATATTTAAAAATCATAATTCATTTGCATAGCAAACATGTTTGGTGGCTTAACGAGCCTCCTAACATTTATTTCCAGATAACCCTAATGCAACATAAGCCTACAGAAACATAAGTAGGCTATTTCTAGAGGCATATTCATTGTACATCACCCTGATGTGGCCCACTGTCTTCTACTGGACATGAGATGAAAATCCATGTCCATCGACAGCTTTCTGAGGGGAAAATCCCAAGTTATTGCGAGACACGTCACCTCTTTGTACTTTTGATCCATCACGTCTTGGGCTCACACAAGCACGACAGCGCTCTCTCTCTCAATTGTATCTAGCTAAGGAATTATATTTTTGCACATTTCCAGCATGTCTCAGTATTTCCTTTTTCCTTCAGCAGCAGCACAGCACTGCCCTGTAGTGATGGGTCGTTCGCGAATGAGTCGGCTCTAAGAGCCGGCTGTTGTAGGTGAACGTTGGGAGCCGGCTCACATATCAGAAGAGCCGAATCTATTCATAAAAATATATTTTTAATTAAGATATGAATAATCAAAAGATTTAAATGAATGGAATTAACTAATTCAAAGACCGAAAAAAGAAATAAAATAATATAGGCCTAAATGCTCAAGCGCACACATTCGTTCTGACTGTCTGCTCAGACTAACAGCCAAACCTGTTGTTCCTGTCAATCAGACATGCAGTGTCAACCAATGAACCACAGATGCGTAAGGGGGGGTCGAGCCAACTCACTCAGTCACACACTTAGCAGCCGAGGAGAGAGAGGAAGGACAGCTGTGAAAACAACAGCTGGAAAATGAGTCGGAAGCACAGTAGCATTTGGATGCATTTTAATAATGTAGACAATGTTAGAGCACAGTGTAGAATTTGCCAAAACAAAATCTCATATAAAGCCGGTTCTACGCACAACCTACACCGGCATATGCGAACTGTGCACCCAACTGTGAAGCTATCTGTAGCGGAGCTTCGAGAAGCTAGCGGGCCTGCTAGTGATAGTGGTGGAGCCGTATACACTCAGTCAAGTAGGCCTACTCCGCGACCCACAGCAACGCAGTCTTCTATGGACCAGTTTATGCCAAAGTCTATGTCTGTACTGAGAGTAGAAACCGCATCAGCCCCTCAAGTGAGGCAGCTTGCATTTCTGAATGCAAATCTCTCATAAAAGCAAAATATGGGCAGCATTGCTGTGTGCTGCTGGTTATAACATGGCAATAAAGAAGAGAGAGAAAAGAGGGACCAGTTTAATGTTTTAAGTGGGATGCTGCAGTGTTGCACATTGTTATTTATTTTTCTTTGATACGGTGCAATATTCTATTATTATGCTGTTCAGATTGTATTCGTTTTGAATGATTAGATTTATATGCATTTTGTTTATATACATTAAAAAGTTATACTTTAAATGCAAATGTTTAATAGCATTCTATTTCATAACAAACCAATGCATTTTTAAATACATTGTGGTTAAGGTAGAGTATGATTTCATTTAATAAGAATTGTTTTAACACCAATCCTATTCAAACTATCGCAAACTGTTCGACTTGTAAAAATACAAAACATATCTTTTTTAAAGAGCCGTTTGGGAGCCAAAAGAGCCGGCTCACTGAAAAGAGCCAGAATGCCCATTACTACTGCCCTGGAGCCCGCTCCTGCCTGGCTTTCACTCTGTCTCTATTAAGCATGGCAGGGCCATGCCTGGACTGAGGCCTGTGAGTTCACGTTCCACTGTTAGCTTTAATGTGTACAACCTATAAATAGTGCAGGTGGCAGGTCGCTGGAGAGCAGGAATGAAGCTTATAGAGTTTTACATTAGGAGGAGGAAATAGATCTTGTCTCGCCTCCTCTCACAGAGAACAGCATGCGCTAACCTATTGATTTAACTGAACATTAACCGAACACATGTTTGTGCAATGACATTAACTCATTATTGGGTATGTTATAATGCCCTGTCCTTAGTGCACTGATTGTGATATTGTAGCTTATTGTAAGTGCACTTAACCTCAAAGAATAGTGTTGATTAGTTGATTTTTTGTATCCAGCTGAGTATTGTGAATGTTTGAAATGAATGTTGTTCTTGTCATTGGTGTGAACTTTATTATTATTTTATTTTTGGGGTTATTTACCAACTTCAATTTCAGTGTTTTGTCATGACTTGGGAGAATGCAGCAGCACATGTCCCTACAGTTCCTCTTTTATCATTGTAATCAAAGAGATTTGATTTAGACTTGATTCCTTTGTCTAACCAGATTTAAATGGTTGATACGGCATAATTATGTCAGAGTTGGTTTGCACTGTGCTGTATTAAGAAAGCTAAGTTTAGTTTCTCTTAAACAAAATGTTCAGATTTGTCATGTATTGATGGATCGAGAGAGCAGAAAGTACTCAGACAGGTTATGGAAAATTGAATGAGACAGGTTATAGAAGATTGAGTGAGACAGGTTATGGAGGTTTGAGTGAGACAGGTTATAGATGATTGAGTGAGACAGGTTATGGAAGATTGAGTGATATTGGTTATGGATGATTGAGTGACACATTATGAAGGTTTGAGTGAGACAGGTTATGAAGGTTTGAGTGAGACAGGTTATATAGGATTGAGTGATGCAGGTTATAGAGGTTTGAGTGAGACAGGTTATAGAGATTTGAGTGAGAAAGGTTATAGAGGTTTGAGTGAGACAGGTTATGGAGGTTTGAGTGAGACAGGTTATGGAGAGATGAGTGAGACAGGTTAGGGAGGGTTGAGTGAGACATGTTATAGAGGTTTGAGTGAGACAGGTTATAGAGGTTTGAGTGAGACAGGTTATGGAGGTTTGAGTGAGGTGGGTTATAGAGGTTTGAGTGAGACAGGTTATAGAGGTTTGAGTGAGACAGGTTATAGAGGTTTGAGTGAGACAGGTTATGGAAGTTTGAGTGAGACAGGTTATGGAAGTTTGAGTGAGACAGGTTATAGAGGTTTGAGTGAGACAGGTTATGGAGGTTTGAGTGAGACAGGTTATGGAGGTTTGAGTGAGACAGGTTATGGAGGATTGAGTGAGACAGGTTATAGAGGATTGAGTGAGACAGGTTATGGAGGGTTGAGTGAGACAGGTTATGGAGGGTTGAGTGAGACAGGTTATGGAGGGTTGAGTGAGACAGGTTATGGAGGGTTGAGTGAGACAGGTTATGGAGGGTTGAGTGAGACAGGTTATGGAGGGTTGAGTGAGACAGGTTATGGAGGTTTGAGTGAGACAGGTTATAGAGGATCGTGTGAGACAGGTTATGGAGAGATGAGTGAGACAGGTTAGGGAGGTTTGAGTGAGACAGGTTATAGAGGTTTGAGTGAGACAGGTTATAGAGGTTTGAGTGATACAGGTTATAGAGGTTTGAGTGAGACAGGTTATGGAGGTTTGAGTGAGGCAGGTTATAGATAATTGAGTGAGACAGGTTATGGAGGGTTGAGGGAGACAGGTTTTGGAGGTTTTGAGATAGTCAGGTTATGGAGGGTTGAGTGAGACAGGTTATAGAGAGATGAGTGAGACAGGTTAGGGAGGGTTGAGTGAGACAGGTTATAGAGGTTTGAGTGAGACAGGTTATAGAGGTTTGAGTGAGACAGGTTTGAGTGAGACAGGTTATGGAGAGATGAGTGAGACAGGTTAGGAAGGGTTGCGTGAGACAGGTTATGGAGAGATGAGTGAGACAGGTTAGGGAGGGTTGAGTGAGACATGTTATAGAGGTTTGAGTGAGACAGGTTATAGAGGTTTGAGTGAGACAGGTTATCGAGGTTTGAGTGAGACAGGTTATGGAGGGTTGAGATAGGCAGGTTATGGAGGGTTGAGTGAGACAGGTTTTGGAGGTTTAAGATAGTCAGGTTATGGAGGGTTGAGTGAGACAGGTTATAGAGAGATGAGTGAGACAGGTTAGGGAGGGTTGAGTGAGACAGGTTATAGAGGTTTGAGTGAGACAGGTTATAGAGGTTTGAGTGAGACAGGTTATAGAGGTTTGAGTGAGACAGGTTTGAGTGAGACAGGTTATGGAGAGATGAGTGAGACAGGTTATGAAGGGTTGAGTGAGACAGGTTATGGAGAGATGAGTGAGACAGGTTAGGGAGGGTTGAGTGAGACATGTTATAGAGGTTTGAGTGAGACAGGTTATGGAGGTTTGAGATAGGCAGGTTATGGAGGGTTGAGTGAGACAGGTTATAGAGGTTTGAGTGAGACAGGTTATAGAGGTTTGAGTGAGACAGGTTATAGAGGTTTGAGTGAGACAGGTTTGAGTGAGACAGGTTATGGAGAGATGAGTGAGACAGGTTAGGGAGGGTTGAGTGAGACATGTTATAGAGGTTTGAGTGAGACAGGTTATGGAGGTTTGAGTGAGACAGGTTATGGAGGTTTGAGTGAGACAGGTTATAGAGGTTTGAGTGAGACAGGTTATAGAGGTTTGAGTGAGCATTAGTGCAGTCTAATGATGTGCTTGCTGTACCCAGTTGCTAAGCAACCTTGCCTGTTTCGCTGAAGCCATGCTATCCCATTAGAAACATCACGTCACTAGAGGGAATGAGGGATGGGTATTATGGAGGACACACTGAGTTCAACCATGTACTTAGTTATTGTAAGCACCCACCTATTTCCAGGCCTACATCTCACGTTGAAAGGTTTCCCAAGTTTTCTCCCCCATACACTTCCAGGTGCGAACAAAGTATCTAGCCTGCATTCCCTGGCTAGTCAGTTTATCTCAAGACAAATAAGCTTGATTCTAGCTAAGACAGTACAGTATGGACATTGTCAGACTGCTTCTCCAATAGAAATCCCCGATAACGTTTGTAGGCGATGTCATGGCGATGTTGGCCAGCTAAGCTCATGCATAGAAACACATCATCGCGTCTAACGGTCGTCTCGCACCAAACTGTGCATGTGCAAATCAAAGGCAGCGTGTCAGTTTGTCACTGTAATCTGCTGCTTCCCTAGCCTGACAGACAACAGTTTGTCACTGTAATCTGCTGCTTCCCTAGCCTGACAGACAACAGTTTGTCACTGTAATCTGCTGCTTCCCTAGCCTGACAGACAACAGTTTGTCACTGTAATCTGCTGCTTCCCTAGCCTGACAGACAACAGTTTGTCACTGTAATCTGCTGCTTCCCTAGCCTGACAGACAACAGTTTGTCACTTTAATCTGCTGCTTCCCTAGCCTGACAGACAACAGTTTGTCACTGTAATCTGCTGCTTCCCTAGCCTGACAGACAACAGTTTGTCACTGTAATCTGCTGCTTCCCTAGCCTGACAGACAACAGTTTGTCACTGTAATCTGCTGCTTCCCTAGCCTGACAGACAACAGTTTGGTTTTTCAGGAGAGGAGAGAGAAACTCAGCTGTCATCAGCGCTAAAAACTCAGCTTTCAACATCGCCCACTGCTATTCACTATTCCTCCCTCTACTCCCTCTGTCCTCTCACAGGGAGCATTTTCTGCTGTGAATCACAAAAAAAAGGTCTTGTTAAATCAAGCATTACCTCTCGAGATCCCAGGAGAGAGCTGTTGTTGTACTACCATTGTTGTCCCGGCATCACCGCAGTGCGCAAACAACGTATGTTTTAGAGCACTAAATGATACACACTTATATCCTGAGAAGAGGAGTGTGTGAGTTATTGAGCACAGAAATGAATGTTAACAGTTACAGTACAGAACAGCAGTGACCTATACAGTACGTATACAGGATTACTCCCTTCTCCCTAGTATCTCCCTATAGTGGTCTGAATAATGGAGGAGATGGTTGAGAGAGAAGAGAAGGAGAGGAAAGAGCAGAAAGAGAGAAACTCAGCTTTACTCTGAAACCTCACCTCATCTGAGTACTCTCTCTCTCTTCTCTGTCCCCATTATTCATTATCTGTATTGACATTATCCCAATAATCCTCCTCCTCCTCCCTCCTGGTCTCTTTCTTTGTGCATTTGGAATGTTTTGAGATACAGCAATATGTTAATGGTCTGCTCGGCTAAATGACTATATCATGTAAGGCAGTGAATGTCTAAAATATGTATAATATCTGATTATGCTGCTGCCAGTTATAGCCTACAGTTATAGCCTGCAGTTATAGCCTGCAGTTATAGCCTACAGTTATAGCCTGCAGTTATAGCCTGCAGTTATAGCCTACAGTTATAGCCTGCAGTTATAGCCTACAGTTATAGCCTACAGTTATAGCCTGCAGTTATAGCCTACAGTTATAGCCTACAGTTATAGCCTACAGTTATAGCCTACAGTTATAGCGTACGTCTTATTATGTGTTCTTGCCAAGGGTTTGTTTGTTTTGCATAGTTTCCACCCCTAAATGATCATCTAATAGTAGTAAATGAATAGGTCCAAATGAGTAATAATGTGATCCACTGCATTGAATAGATATGTATGAATGTCCAATCTCTTTCTCTCTGCCTGTTCAAAGCAAACGCTTCATTTCCTTTCACATCTGTCATCAAATAAGGAGGAATTAGTTAATCTGAAGAGGGTTAGGGCTTCAAAGAGAAAATCCACTCTACTATGTCTGCCACGATTTGATAGATTTCAGTACAAGATTATTGTCTTTCCGACTATTTACTATTTATGATCTTTACAATCTACGCTACATGAGCTGTTCACACAGGCAGCCCAATTCAGATCTTTTTTTCAGTAATTGATCTTTTGACCAATGAGCTCTGAAAAATATCTGATTTGATTGGTCAGAAGACCAATTAGTGGGAAAAAAAGATCAGAATTGGGCTGCTTGTGTAAATGCAGCCTTCTTAATGAATACCACCGCATTGCCTTTTAGAAGGCTAGTACATGATCATTACCATCAGAATAACCAGCCTGATAGGCTCTATCTGTTCAATGTGACACACACACACACACAGTGCTCCACTCCTCATGTTTATTTAATGAGGGTAAATGTTGTGTGCTTGTATGACTGATGCTCAATATGTTTGCTTCTCATTAGGGTGCTGTGCTGTCAGGGCTTGGTAATGTTTCTCTGCACTGTGTGTGGTTACTGTACTATACTGTAGTTCTAATGCCTAACCTGATACGTTATACACATAGATCTGGATCTGTTGGTTTTGCATTGAGCTAGAAAGGTAGTTTTATAGCTTAATGGGAATTGTTCCAGTTAGACATCATCCTTGTCTGTTACATTATGTTGCCAGAGGGCGTCATCATATTGCTAAGCAGTGCATGTTATGATGAGCCTCTCCCTGAGTCTCTGATGCAGCAGACAGCAGGCGTTTTGATTCTTGTCTTTGATATGATCTGTTGAGCAGAGACAGCCATGACACAGCGCTGCGCTGCTCTCCTTTTAGAGAGGGGGACTGGTTGTGCTGCTCTCGGGACCAAGCAGAGTGAAGGAATAATACAAGAAGAGAGATACAAATGGAATCTCTTCTTCTTCTGTTCTTCTTTCAGATCGAGGCTCCCCATCTCCAGCCCCCAGCCTGTTAGGGTCCTGTGTGTGAAATGAACTCACCAAGGGTCTGCTGCTGTTGAACAACCAACACAATCAGGAAATCAGATCAGCAGATATCCTATTGTCAAGTTTATTTAACATTTTTGTTGTGCTGTTTGTCTGAACTGAGAGAGAGGGAGAGAGAGAAAAAAGTGTTTGTCTCTGTTGTATGAGGCACGTGCCAGCAGATTGTCCAGACTGGTGTGCGTTTGGTGCGTGTGTCCGTGCCCCTGTGCGGGTGTGTATTTACAGTATCTATGTGTGTGTGCTGGCTATGGATTTTTTGAAGTCTGCTGCTAGGCCCAATATTGGTCTGGATGTGCTATCATATCAACACAGGAGACAGAGACAAAGGCGTGTGGATAAACATATTGTAGATGGTGTTGTCTGTTGGGGAGTAATTCACTGCTCACCTCGCCTGTAGAGGCTTCAGACACCCTTACCTTTGTATACACTCGAGACGTTGTCTTATCTGCACTTGAAAGCATTCGCTAGCAGAGAGGAAGAGGGGGTTTGTTTTGAGCCACTGCTGATACCAGAGAGAACTTTACAATGGCATACACATCACAGACAAACTGAAATGGTCCACTCACACAGGCAGTGTGGTGAAGAAGGCGCAACAGCGCCTCTTCAACCTCAGGAGGCTGAAGAAATTTGGCTTGTCACCCAAAACCCTGACAAACTTTTACAGATGCACAATCGAGAGCATCCTGTCGGGCTGTATCACAGCCTGGTACGGCAACTGCACCGCCCTGATTTGATTTGAATGTGAGACAGTGGAATTGCCAGCGGTTCTTTCTACCCTAGAGCCCTGAGCGACAGAATGGTTCCAAAGCTATTAGAACATTATGAGATACTTAGAGCTGGTCGAGGTTGATCTTCTCTGATCTCGCTCTCTCCCTCTCTCTATCCACATACATCTGTGAGTGGCAGCTTCATTGCAGTTTGTCTCGTGTCCCTGGGTATGAATCATGAGCCATGGTTATTCAGCATTCTCCTAACCTTTTCAAACTGCCAATGATGTGTTCTTTGTAGAAATGATCACCCCCTTTTATTTCTGCCTCTGTGATGCCCTCGCTGCTATACCACTCATACATTAGACAGAGCAGAGCTGTTGGTCTGCTTGCCTCCAGACACATTGTTGAACAGCAGTTGTAGTATTGCTTACTTTAGGCCATTGAATTCCTTGCGTAACATAGGCCATAGAAGAGCAGCTTTCAATGTCTTCTAGCAGCCTTGACTGGTAAATACACACTGAACTAAAATATAAACGCAACATGCAACAATTTCAAAGATTTTACTGAGTTACAGTTCATAACAGGAAATCAGTCAAATGAAATAAATTAATAAGGCCCTAAACTATGGATTTCACAAGACTGTTACAGATACCTAAAAAAAAGGCAGGGGATTGGATCAGAAAACCAGTCAGTTTCTCGTGTGACCACCATTTGCTTCATGCAGCACAACACATCTCCTTCGCATAGAGTTGATCAGGCTGTTGGTTGTGGACTGTGGAATGTTGTCCCACTCCTCTTCAATGACTGTGTGAAGTTGATGGATATTGGCGGGAACTGGAACACGCTGTCCGTGACAGGTCGATCCAGAGCATCCCAAACAGGCTTAATGGGTGACATGTCTGATGAGTATGCAGGCCATGGAAGAACTGGGACATTTTCAGCTTCCGGGAATTCTGTACAGATCTTTGCGACTTGTGGCTGTGCATTATCATGCTGAAACATGAGGTGATGGCGGTGGATGAATAGCATGACAATGGGCCTCAGGATCGCCACCATGGGGCCTCTGTTCACAAACCGCTCAACCACACAATGCCATACATGCTATCGGCCATCTGCCCAGTACAGTTGAAACAGGGATTAATCCGTGAAGAGCACACTTTTCCAGCGTGCCAGTGGCCATCGAAGGTGAACATTTGCCCACTGAAGTCGGTTACGACGCCGAACTGCAGTCAGGTCAAGACCCTGGTGAGGACGACGAGGACGCAGATGAGCTTCCCTGAGATGGTTTCTGACAGTTTGTGCAGAAATTCTCCGGTTTGGCAAACCCAGTTTCATCAGCTGTCTAGGTGGCTAGTCTCAGACGATCCTGCAGGTGAAGAAGCCGGATGTGGAGGTCCTGGGATGGAGTGGTTACATGTGGTCTACAGTTTTGAGGCCGGTTGGACGTACTGCCAAATTCTCTAAAATGACGTTGGAGGCGGCTTATGGTAGAGAAATTAACATTCAATTCTCTGGCAACAGCTCTGGTGGACATTCTGTAGTCAGCATGCCAATTGCACGCTTCCTCAAAACTTGAGACATCTGTAGAATTGTGTTGTGTGGCAAAGCTGCATATTTTTAGTGGCATTTTATTGTCCCCAGCACAAGGTGCACCTGTGTAGTAATCATGCTGTTTAATAAGCTTCTTAGTATGCCACACCTGTCAGGTGGATGGATTATGTTTACTAACAGGGATGTAAACTAATTTGTGTATAACATTTCTGAGAAATAAGCTTTTTGTGCGTATGGAACATTTCTGGGAATTTTTATTTCTGCTCATGAAACATGGGACCAACACTTTACATGTTGTGTTTATATTTTTGTTCAGTGTATTTGAGTCATGCAGCTGGTAAAGGCAGAGCATAGCCATGAAGTGTCCACTTACTATCTTCTTCTCCTCCTGATTCACCACGGCTGGGATGGAAAGTTGCTTTACCCTCTCTCACTCTCTTGGCAACAGAGAGATGGATACTGTGAGGTGAAATAGCTGGTGTATTTGGTTGACTTTTATTCATAGTACTGTTATTATAGACACGTCTGCTGATTTAGTCAAGGCCTTTCCATGAAGGGTGAATAACAATATGTTGAACAATCCAAATTAATTGAACTCAAAAGAATAATGCATTGCAAGTACCATTGCTCATAAGGGATTCAACTTTTTAAGCCTAATTAACATAAATTCTTATACAGTAGTCATCTTCTGCTTTTGCCGAATTAACATATATTCTTATACAGTAGTCATCTTCTGCTTTTGTCATGTGCTGCATCATTTTCCAATATGAATTCATTCTATTTCTAGGATCACTCACACTCACTGTTGTTTAGCGATGCTAAACTGTATGATTCAGTGATATCTGGACAGCTTCTCTGTGTTTAGCATGGAGGATGCTGTATGATTCAGTGTTATCTGGACAGCTTCTCTGTGTTTAGCATGGATGCTGTATGGTTCAGTGTTATCTGGACAGCTTCTCTGTGTTTAGCGTGGAGGATGCTGTATGGTTCAGTGATATCTGGACAGCTTCTCTGTGTTTCACGTGGTGGATACTGTATGGTTCAGTGTTATCTGGACAGCTTCTCAGTGTTTAGTGTGGTGGATGCTGTATGGTTCAGTGATATCTGGACAGCTTCTCTGTGTTTAGCATGGATGCTGTATGGTTCAGTGATATCTGGACAGCTTCTCAGTGTTTAGTGTGGTGGATGCTGTATGGTTCAGTGATATCTGGACAGCTTCTCTGTGTTTAGCGTGGAGGATGCTGTATGGTTCAGTGATATCTGGACAGCTTCTCTGTGTTTAGTGTGGAGGATGCTGTATGGTTCAGTGATATCTGGACAGCTTCTCTGTGTTTAGCGTTGTGGATGCTGTATGGTTCAGTGATATCTGGACAGCTTCTCAGTGTTTAGTGTGGTGGATGCTGTATGGTTCAGTGATATCTGGACAGCTTCTCTGTGTTTAGCGTGGAGGATGCTGTATGGTTCAGTGTTATCTGGACAGCTTCTCAGTGTTTAGTGTGGTGGATGCTGTATGGTTCAGTGATATCTGGACAGCTTCTCTGTGTTTAGCGTTGTGGATGCTGTATGGTTCAGTGATATCTGGACAGCTTCTCAGTGTTTAGTGTGGAGGATGCTGTATGGTTCAGTGATATCTGGACAGCTTCTCTGTGTTTAGCGTTGTGGATGCTGTATGGTTCAGTGATATCTGGACAGCTTCTCAGTGTTTAGTGTGGTGGATGCTGTATGGTTCAGTGATATCTGGACAGCTTCTCTGTGTTTAGCGTGGAGGATGCTGTATGGTTCAGTGATATCTGGACAGCTTCTCTGTGTTTCACGTGGTGGATGCTGTATGGTTCAGTGATATCTGGACAGCTTCTCTGTGTTTCACGTGGTGGATACTGTATGATTCCGTGATATCTGGACAGCTTCTCTGTGTTTAGCATGGATGCTGTATGGTTCAGTGATATCTGGACAGCTTCTCTGTGTTTAGCGTGGAGGATACTGTATGATTCAGTGATATCTGGACAGCTTCTCTGTGTTTCACGTGGTGGATACTGTATGGTTCAGTGATATCTGGACAGCTTCTCTGTGTTTCACGTGGTGGATGCTGTATGATTCAGTGATATCTGGACAGCTTCTCTGTGTTTCACGTGGTGGATGCTGTATGGTTCAGTGCTATCTGGACAGCTTCTCTGTGTTTAGCGTGGAGGATGCTGTATGGTTCAGTGTTATCTGGACAGCTTCTCTGTGTTTAGCGTGGTGGATGCTGTATGGTTCAGTGATATCTGGACAGCTTCTCTGTGTTTAGCGTGGAGGATGCTGTATGGTTCAGTGATATCTGGACAGCTTCTCTGTGTTTAGCATGGATGCTGTATGGTTCAGTGATATCTGGACAGCTTCTCTGTGTTTAGCGTGAAGGATGCTGTATGATTCAGTGTTATCTGGACAGCTTCTCTGTGTTTAGCATGGATGCTGTATGATTCAGTGTTATCTGGACAGCTTCTCTGTGTTTAGCGTGGAGGATGCTGTATGATTCAGTGATATCTGGACAGCTTCTCTGTGTTTCACGTCGTGGATGCTGTATGGTTCAGTGATATCTGGACAGCTTCTCTGTGTTTCACGCGGTGGATGCTGTATGGTTCAGTGATATCTGGACAGCTTCTCTGTGTTTCACGTGGTGGATGCTGTATGATTCAGTGATATCTGGACAGCTTCTCTGTGTTTAGCGTTGTGGATGCTGTATGGTTTAGTGATATCTGGACAGCTTCTCTGTGTTTAGCGTGGAGGATGCTGTATGGTTCAGTGATATCTGGACAGCTTCTCTGTGTTTAGCGTGGAGGATGCTGTATGATTCAGTGATATCTGGACAGCTTCTCTGTGTTTCACGTGTTGGATGCTGTATGGTTCAGTGATATCTGGACAGCTTCTCTGTGTTTCACGTGGTGGATGCTGTATGATTCAGTGATATCTGGACAGCTTCTCTGTGTTTAGCGTGGAGGATGCTGTATGATTCAGTGATATCTGGACAGCTTCTCTATGTTTAGCGTTGTGGGTTGGTGTATGGTGCAATGATATCTGGACCTGCTCCCAACACAGATCTGAGTGGAGCTTGATTAGTTAAGCAGGCCTCCACTGTGTCTGGGTGATCACACACACACTCACACACACTCACTAATGAACACGCAGCACACTTATACTATTGCTTGGCCCCAGACAAACTGCCTTTTCTGCCTGGCGGGTTTAACTACTTCATTGTGTTCTGTCAAGTTGAGCCTTCTGAAACCTCTGATTCTGTTTGATGGTTTTCCAAGGGGAGTCGCAGTCAGAAGAACAGAACAGATATAATCAAACACGTGCTTGGTTTTGTTCCAAAGAGAGAGATATGTTTTTAAGTTGAGGAGTGGAGAGAGGGTCAGGGCAAAATGTGTGATTTATATGGAGATACTGAAGTTAACACAAGTTTAAAGGTGACTGGAAGTTTATAATTCCATCTTTACTATCAGCAATGGTCCTATTTTACAGCAGGAGGAAAAAGCATTACAAATGCACATTCACAATTTTATACTGGGAGACTTGTTCAACAGAATTTGTTTGAAGTTAACAGCTAGTTTGTGGAAGAAGTGTTTTCCCTTCTAATACTGTTTTACCCCAGACTCAAGCATTAGGCTAGGTAACCATTTGCTTTTCATTTTTCTCCCAAACATTTCCAATCCTCAACTGGCAATGTATAGTCTTTTCTATTTCACATGTGTCTTAGCCCTTCGCAGGAGTGAAACACGTTGTGAAGTCCATTGAGCATGAAAACTGATCTGTGCTGTATTTTAGACATCATATGATATGTTCTTAAACCTGGATCCTGGAATTTGTCTTGCCATTGTTAAAGCTGGAGTCCTTAATGGTGAAACTGCCACGTTCGTTTAAGATATCACAACAACAAAGAAGTTACCGCAGACACCAAACACAGCTTTTCCCCCTCTGCCATTGCATGCATGAGAGAACAGCAGAATATATCCTGCATTGGGCAGTGCTCCTCACCTCCGCTTCATCAACAAAATAATAACAACGGTTGTGGAGCGGACAGTGGCACTGTTTCCCTTACAGCGAATTCCCTATTTTACTTCATGTTTTTGTCATTTTTAACCCTTTTTATCCCCAATTTTGTGATATCCAATTAGTAGTTAGTCTTTTTCCATCGCTGCAACTTCGGTACGGACTCGGGAGAGGCGAAGGTTGAGAGCCATGCGTTCTCCAAAACACAACCCGGTCAAGCCGCACTGCTTCTTGATACACTGCTCGCTTAACCCGGAAGCCAGCCGCACCAATGTGTCGGAGGAAACACCGTACAGCTGGCGACCAAAGTCAGCGTGCACTGCGCCCGTCTGGCACAAGTAGTCGCTAGAGCACGAAGTGACAAGGAGATCCCGGCCGGCCAAACCCTCCCCTAACCCGGACTACGCTGGGCCAATTGTGTGCCGCCTCATGGGACATCCCGGTCGCGGCCGGCTGCGACCCAGCCTTGGATCAAACCCGGGTGTCACGGCCGTTGCTGGAAGAAGACCAAGGTGCAGCGTGGTGAGCCTACATTTTCCTTTTTATTTCAAAATGTCGCCAACAAAACAACAAACGAAAAACAATCGTGAAGCTTACAGGGCATTAGTGCAACAAACAAAGTTAACTACCCACAACGAAAGGAGGGAAAAAGGGCTACCTAAGTATGGTTCCCAATCAGAGCCAACGATAGACAGCTGTTCCTGAATTGAGAACCATAACCGGCCAAAACATAGAAACACAAAATCATAGAAAACAAAACATAGAATGCCCACCCCAAATCACACCCTGACCAAACCAAATAGAGACATAAAAAGGCTCTCTAAGGTCAGGGCGTGCATGACACCGGGTCTGTAGTGATGCCTCTAGCACTGCGATGGAGTGCCTTGGACCGCTGCGCCACACGGGAGGCTTAGAACCACACATCACACTAACAATGACAATGCATGTCTTGTTGCGTTATTTGTGTTGGATGAGAGTGGAAGACAAAGGAAAACACGATTCGTTGATGCATGCAGCATTTGTTTGTTTTTCTGTGAGGAAAATTAGGCTTTGTTGTAAAGGTAATGGTTCAGTGAATCAGAGCCAACACTCCCACCAAACCCATTATCCTTATCAACCTACCCATTCTGGAACTCTGTCACTTGAGTTGACAGTTTATAATGTCTGTCTGTTGGCTCTGCGACTGGATCGCCACACTGAAGTGTCATCATAGCTGCCCCACACTCCTTATTGGACCGTATTACGAGTGGCTCCTCCTGCTGCTACTACAAGCCTGGAACAAAATGAGTCCCCTTACAGATAATATAATTGATTTGTTCCATAAGTTTAGCTTGGATGGCTCCAGAACAGTACACTACACAGCCTCTTTGTGGCAGATTAGTTGTTATATTGATCCCCCAGTCAAACTGTATAACCCCATCTCGTTGGAAAATACGATTTTACATTCCTTTCCAACTGAATTAGGAGAAACTCAAATGGATTCTCTAACTGTGTTTTATCGTTAGAGGGACTGGTTGGCTTCGTTTCTGATCTCATCCCAGATATGAGTTAATTCATGTTACATTAAGGTCTGTAGACAGATGTTCCTTTTTCAATATATGCAATTACGTTGTATTAGGCTAGAGATTTGTGAGGACCAAATTGCCTTATTGTTATAGAGGAACACTGAACTGACTTTACCCCCTCAACCACCCTCCTCTGAACTAACTTCACCACCCTCCTCTGAACTGACTTTACCTCCTCCTCTGAACTGACTTTACCTCCTCCTCTGAACTGACTTTACCCCCTCCTCTGAACTAACTTCACCACCCTCCTCTGAACTAACTTCACCACCCTCCTCTGAACTGACTTCACCACCCTCCTCTGAACTGACTTTACCCCCTCAACCACCCTCCTCTGAACTAACTTCACCACCCTCCTCTGAACTGACTTCACCACCCTCCTCTGAACTGACTTTACCCCCTCCTCTGAACTAACTTCACCACCCTCCTCTGAACTAACTTCACCACCCTCCTCTGAACTGACTTTACCCCCTCCTCTGAACTGACTTTACCCCCTCCTCTGAACTGACTTTACCTCCTCCTCTGAACTGACTTTACCCCCTCCTCTGAACTGACTTTACCCCCTCCTCTGAACTGACTTAACCCCCTCCTCTGAACTGACTTTACCCCCTCCTCTGAACTGACTTTACCCCCTCCTCTGAACTGACTTTACCCCCTCCTCTGAACTGACTTTACCCCCTCCTCTGAACTGACTTTACCCCCTCCTCTGAACTGACTTTACCCCCTCCTCTGAACTGACTTTACCCCCTCCTCTGAACTGACTTTACCCCCTCCTCTGAACTGACTTTACCCCCTCCTCTGAACTGACTTTACCCCCTCCTCTGAACTGACTTTACCCCCTCCTCTGAACTGACTTTACCCCCTCCTCTGAACTGACTTTACCTCCTCCTCTGAACTGACTTTACCTCCTCCTCTGAACTGACTTTACCCCCTCCTCTGAACTGACTTTACCCCCTCCTCTGAACTGACTTTACCCCCTCCTCTGAACTGACTTTACCCCCTCCTCTGAACTGACTTTACCCCCTCCTCTGAACTGACTTTACCCCCTCCTCTGAACTGACTTTACCCCCTCCTCTGAACTGACTTTACCTCCTCCTCTGAACTGACTTTACCTCCTCCTCTGAACTGACTTTACCCCCTCCTCTGAACTGACTTTACCCCCTCCTCTGAACTGACTTTACCTCCTCCTCTGAACTGACTTTACCCCCTCCTCTGAACTGACTTTACCTCCTCCTCTGAACTGACTTTACCCCCTCCTCTGAACTGACTTTACCTCCTCCTCTGAACTGACTTTACCCCCTCCTCTGAGCTGACTTTACCCCCTCCTCTGAGCTGACTTTACCTCCTCCTCTGAACTGACTTAACCCCCTCCTCTGAACTGACTTTACCTCCTCCTCTGAACTGACTTTACCTCCTCCTCTGAACTGACTTAACCCCCCCTCCTCTGAACTGACTTACCCCCCCCTCCTCTGAACTGACTTACCCCCCCCTCCTCTGAACTGACTTTACCTCCTCTTCTGAACTGACTTACCCCCCCCTCCTCTGAACTGACTTACCCCCCCCTCCTCTGAACTGACTTAACCCCCCCTCCTCTGAACTGACTTTACCTCCTCTTCTGAACTGACTTACCCCCCCCTCCTCTGAACTGACTTACCCCCCCCTCCTCTGAACTGACTTTACCTCCTCTTCTGAACTGACTTAACCCCCCCTCCTCTGAACTGACTTACCCCCCCCTCCTCTGAACTGACTTACCCCCCCCTCCTCTGAACTGACTTACCCCCCCCTCCTCTGAACTGACTTACCCCCCCCTCCTCTGAACTGACTTAACCCCTCCTCCTCTGAACTGTATAACCCCATCAGGTTGGAAAATAGCACACAATACAGGAGATGTGAGGGCTGGTGTATTGGTTATTGGTTTGTTTGGTTATTGGAGTGTAGTATAGTGTAGGTGTAAGTGCCCACTGTTTTACCAGGGGGTGTGGGAGTGTTGACAGGGTGAACTTCAATGACTGTATTTGTTAGTGACAGAGACATGGTTGTTGCATTCATTCATTTCCAGTCCTGTGGCCTTCACCAAGTAAGATCCTAAGTGAATATGTTTTTCATTCAAATTAAATTCTTTAAGACAATACAATCTTTCATAAGGCCTTATTTTGAGGGCCTAGTTTTACCTTAATACAGAGGCCTAAAACTCATGGTTTACAGGCCACATTAGGCCTGCAACTCACATTATACTGGCTTGCAAAGTGATGTGTAATTCCTAATGGAATCCAGCCAGAGTGGGGATATCTAACATTTGGAATTTATTCACCCACAACCTGAATTCAGAATGACCACCAGGGTTGGGAAGCCTAAGATATGAGACTGGAATAACTATTTCAGTAACGGGTGCAATAAGTCCAAGTAACAGATTGGATTAGTTTAGAAAATGTTATGTTATTTATATTTGAGTAGTATAAGATTAATTAATCAATCAATGTAAAAACATAGATATTGAAACAAACAATTCTAAAAATCAACCTGCAATAGAGCATGCTGGGAAATATGATAATGATGGGCGTGGTTTTGGTTCAACCCTGATTATTAACACCAGCATTGGGGTTATTTTACACCAATGAGTGTTAATTTAATACTTACAGATGTAATTTTGCTCCTAAATCAGCACTAGAAATGTTACACTGAAAAATAAACACTAGGTAACACTGGCCAATTTGCTGTGTGTGTGAGTGTCCTAATCCTCAGCCGTGCTGTAATAGATATGTGGTTAATCACAGACAGGCAGCGTGGTGCTCTCCTATCCTTAGCCTATGAGACTCTCCTGTGACAATATGTTTAAGTGTAATGCGTCGTTAGTGCTTAACGACCCACGTTGGGCCTCTGTAGGGGAGAAGAACAGTCTCTCTTAGTACGGCTCACTGGAAAACACAGATACAATAGCTACTTCCTAACTGGCATTTGTAAATGTGAATTTGTTATCTATTTTTAAGCCTAGCTTTCATGATCATCGTAATGAGCTCTTTTTATCAGGTGTAGGAGGCTTATTATGTCAGGATTATGTATTTAAATGAATGTAATTGCTTTTGGTACGCTCCAGCGACAAGATAATAATAAATACTTTATTTGTTTCAGTATAGTTGTCATCTCTCCCCTTCTCTCCTGCACTGTACTTTTGTGGCTGGAGTTGTATTTTTCAAATTGTCAAAAAAAGACCTAGCTATCGGTCTATTCTCCGCTCTCTGTCGCTTCAAAGACTTGACCCTGAACTACTTTGTTTCAGTGTAACGGAGTGTTTACCTCCCCTCTTCTCTCCTCTTTCTTTACAGAATATACAGTGCCTTCGGAAAGAATTCAGACCCCTTTACGTTTTCTACATTTTGTTACGTTACAGCCTTATTCTAAAATTGACCTCTCCCCTGTTCCTCTCCAGAAGGACCTGTCAATGAAGCCCCAGGAGTGCAGGGAGAACCAGGAGAACCATGAGGAGAACCAGGCGGGCCCCCGCCTGCACAAGAAGAAGCCCCCCAGGGTCCCTGACGGATTCAGCCTGGACTCCCGCAAAGCCCACAACAACCACCTTAACAACCACCACAACAACCATAGCAACCATCACCAGCATTCTGACCAGGAGAACAACAACCCACGCCTGGCTCCTCAGACCAACGGCAAGAAGAAGAACAAGAACAGCCTGCAGAAGAAACACAGGCCAGTCAGTACACTGTTTATTACTTGTTACACACTACACTATCTCCTCTCCACTCAGTTCCATCTCTCCTCAAGCAGCATTTTTAGTAGCCTGGTCCCAGATCTGGTATTGCGGAGTTGAGACCAGGCTAGCAGGTTGGCATATTGGGTTTTGTCTGCACACTGCAATGGTAGATGGAAACACCTGTTTAGTTTTATCATCTTGAATGTAGAAGAGGAACTGTTTGAGTGTGTGTTCAGTCTTCTGTCTTTCACTTTGGTCATAAGAGCCGGTGGAATTATCAGTCATGCTATGTATTTGATAAGGATGAAGAAGGGATTGAATGATGGGGTTTTTGATTGGAGAGTGATTTACATCTAGATTGCCCTGATTTCAAACAGATAGAGGATAATACGCTACAGTACTGCAGAATCTGTTGCAGGCTGTAAACACCTCTTGATAGCAGGTTTGAAAAAAGATTATACATTGTTACATTCCATTCCAACTGAATTAGGAATTCCATTCCAACTGAATGGATTCTCTAATTGTGTCTTACCATTACAGGGGCTGCTTGGCTTGGTTTCTGATCTCATCCCAGATATGAGTTCATTCATGTGACAATGAGGTCTGTAGACAGATGTTCCTTTTTCAATATATGCAATTACGTTGTATTAGGCTAGAGATTTGTGAGGACCAAATTGCCTTATTGTTATAGAGGAACACTGAACTGACTTTACCCCCTCAACCACCCTCCTCTGAACTAACTTCACCACCCTCCTCTGAACTGACTTCACCACCCTCCTCTGAACTGACTTTACCCCCTCAACCACCCTCCTCTGAACTAACTTCACCACCCTCCTCTGAACTAACTTCACCACCCTCCTCTGAACTGACTTTACCCCCTCAACCACCCTCCTCTGAACTAACTTCACCACCCTCCTCTGAACTAACTTCACCACCCTCCTCTGAACTGACTTTACCCCCTCAACCACCCTCCTCTGAACTAACTTCACCACCCTCCTCTGAACTGACTTCACCACCCTCCTCTGAACTGACTTTACCCCCCTTCTCTGAACTGTCTTAACCCCCCTCCTCCAAACTGACTTTACTTTCCTCTTCCAAACTGACTTAATGCCCCTCATCCGAACTGTCTTAACCCCCCTCCTCTGAACTGACTTTAACCCCCTCCTTTAACCCCCTCCTCTGAACTGACTGTAACCCCCTCCTTTGAACTGACTTCACCCCCCTCCTCTGAACTGACTTTCTCCCATCCTAAGATCTGGCTTTCTCCCATCCTCCAAACTAACTTTAACCCCCTCCTCTGAACTGCCTTTACCCCCTCCTCCGAACTGCCTTTACCCCCTCCTCCGAACTGACTTTAACCCCCTCCTCCGAACTGACTTCAACCCCTCCTCCGAACTGACTTCAACCCCCTCCTTTGTTCTGACTTTAACCCCCTCCTCTGAACTGACTTCAACCCCAACCCCCTCCTCTGAACTGACTTCAACCCCCTCCTCCGATCTGACTTTAACCCCTCCTCCGAACTGACTTTACCCCCTCCGATCTGACTTTAACCCCTCCTCTGAACTGACTTCAATCCCCCTCCTCTGAACTGACTTTACCCCCCTCCTCTGAACTGACTATAACCCCCTCCTCTAAACTGACTTTACCCCCCTCCTCTCAACTGACCTCAACCCCCCTCCTCTCAACTGACTTCAACGCCCCTCCTCTAAACTGACTTCAACCCCCCTCCTTTAAACTGACTTTACTCCCCTCCTCTGAATTGACTTTACCCCCCTCCTCTGAACTAACTTTACCCCCCTCCTCTGAACTGACTGTAACCCCCTCCTCTGAACTGACTGTAACCCCCCCCCCCCCCCCTCCTAACTGACTTCACCCCCCTCCTCTGAACTGGCTTTCTCCCATCCTCCAAACTGACTTTATCCCCCTCCTCCGAACTGCCTTTACTCCCCTCCTCCGAACTGACTTCAACCCCCTCCTCTGAACTGACCTCAACCCCCCTCCTCTCAACTGACCTCAACCGACCTCCTCTGAACTAACTTCACCACCCTCCTCTGAACTGACTTTACCCCCTCCTCTGAACTGACTTAACCCCCCCTCCTCTGAACTGACTTTATCCCCCTCCTCTGAACTGACTTAACCCCCCCTCCTCTGAACTGACTTTACCTCCCTCCTCTGAACTGACTTAACCCCCCTCCTCTGAACTGACTTTACCTCCCTCCTCTGAACTGACTTAACCCCCCTCCTCTGAACTGACTTCATCCCTCTCCTCTGAACTGACTTTACCCCCTCCTCTGAACTGACTTAACCCCCCTCCTCTGAACTGACTTTAACCCCCTCCTCTGAACTGACTTCATCCCTCTCCTCTGAACTGAATTCACCTCCCTCCTCTGAACTGACTTTAACCCCTCCTCTCAACTGACCTCAACCGACCTCCTCTGAACTAACTTAACCCCCTCCTCTGAACTAACTTAACCCCCTCCTCTGAACTGACTTTACCCCCTCCTCTGAACTGACTTTACCCCCTCCTCTGAACTGACTTTACCCCCTCCTCTGAGCTGACTTTACCCCCCCTCAACTGACCTCAACCCCCCTCCTCTGAACAAATGTAACCCCCCTCCTCTGAACTAACTTAACCCCCTTCCTCTGAACTGACTTAATCCCCCTCCTCTGAACTGACTTAACCCCCTTCCTCTGAACTGACTTTACCCCCTCCTCTGAACTGACTTTACCCCCTCCTCTGAACTGACTTTACCTCCTCCTCTGAACTGACTTAACCCCCCTCCTCTGAACTGACTTAACCCCCCTCCTCTGAACTGACTTTAACCCCCTCCTTTAACCCCCTCTGAACTGACTTTAATCCCCTCCTCTGAACTGATTTCACCCCCTCCTCTAAACTGACTTTAACCCCCCCCCTCTGAACTGACTTTAATCCCCTTCTTTAACACCCTCCTCTGAACTGACTTCACCCCCTCCTCTGAACTGTCTTAATCCCCCTCCTCCCAACCAGACGACTGGTGCTCTATTGCGCACGCACGCACGCACGCACGCACGCACGCACGCACGCACGCACGCACGCACGCACGCACGCACGCACGCACGCACGCACGCACGCACGCACGCACGCACGCACGCACGCACGCACGCACGCACGCACGCACGCACGCACGCACGCACGCACGCACGCACGCACGCACGCACGCACACACACACACACACACACACACACACACACACACACACACACACACACACACACACACACACACACACACACACACTGCCCTGTGTGATGGGAGGAGAGCAAAGGTTGTCATTAGTGTCATCCCAGCAGGAGAGAGGTCATGCTTCAGCAGGCTGTTAATCATGTGAGCTCTACCTCCCCTGGCTTTACTGAACTCATAGAGAAACTACACAGGGAAGTGATTACATACACACCTAAAGTTTGATCAAGTAACAGTTTAGGGGCCGTAAAGTTGGCATACAGTGGTCCATTGTGGTCCATTGTGCTGTCTGTGTGTCAATTCTGTCAAAAGTCTACCTGTCACAGACACTGTTTTATTTGGTAGATGTGTGTCAGTTGCATGGGAGAAGAGGTGACTTGTTCGAGGGCGTGTGTGTGTGCACGCGCATGCATTTGTGTGTGCACGCGCATGTGTGTGTATTTGTTTGTGCTTAGTCTACTTGGCAGATGGGTGATATTGGCTCTGAGTGTGTGTGTTAGTCAGGGGAGCTATGACAACAAACTCTGTCACAAGTGAGAGGAGCACAAAGTGGTGTTTAGGGACAGGACTGAAGGACTCTCCTCTGCCCTCCCTGCCCATGGCACTGGGAGCAGCCCTGATTAGGGGGACAGCAGCTGCCATTAGAGCATGGGGCTTATAGGAGACATGGGCGCACGCACCCACACACACACACACACACCCACACACACACACACACACACACACACACACACACACACACACACACACACACACACACACACACACACACACACACACACACACACACACACACACACACACACACACACACACACACAGTTGGCTGGCACCACAGTACAGCTGCTTCAGTCAGGGGTGAAGGGCAAAGGGTGTTGGCATTGTCATCATCCATGGAAAGGATGCCCTCTAGTCTAGTCAATCCTCCTGCTAAAGACAAGGTCAAAATACATGTTGATGATGATGATCTCCCCCCTGAGTTAATACTTGGTGAAAGCACCTTTGGCAGCAGTTACAGCTGTGACTGTAAAAAAACAACACAACATGGTACAAACATTATTGGGCACAGACAACAGCACAAAGGGCAAGAAGGTAGAGACAACAATGCAGCCACAACTGTCAGTAAGTGTCCATGATTGAGTCTTTGAATGAAGAGATTGAGATAAAACTGTCCAGTTTGAGTGTTTGTTGCAGCTCATTCCAGTCGCTAGCTGCAGCGAACTGAAAAGACGAGCGACCCAGGGATGTGTGCTTTGGGTACCTTTAACAGAATGTGACTGGCAGAATGGGTGTTGTATGTGGAGGATGAGGGCTGCAGTAGATATCTTAGATAGAGGGGAGTGAGGCCTAAGAGGGTTTTATAAATAAGCATCAACCAGTGGGTCTTGTGACGGGTGTACAGAGATGACCAGTTTGCAGAGGAGTATAGAGTGCAGTGATGTGTCCTATAAGGAGCATTGGTGGCAAATCTGATGGCCGAATGGTAAAGAACATCTAGCCGCTCGAGAGCACCCTTACCTGCCAATCTATAAATTATGTCTCCGTAGTCTAGCATGGGTAGGATGGTCATCTGAATCAGGGTTAGTTTGGCAGCTGGGGTGAAAGAGGAGCGATTACGATAGAGGAAACCAAATCTAGATTTAACTTTAGCCTGCAGCTTTGATATGTGCTGAGAGAAGGACAGTGTACCGTCTAGCCATACTCCCAAGTACTTGTATGAGGTGACTACCTCAAGCTCTAAACCCTCAGAGATTATAATCACACCTGTGGGGAGAGGGGCATTCTTCTTACCAAACCTACAGGAACTCCTGAATTTATCTTGTAATCCGTGTGTGATTTTGAAGGTGATTGGTTACACCTGAGCTAATTTAGGATTGCTATTACAAGGGGAGTGGAAACTTATCCAACCAAAGTATCATGCAACAACCTCTCCCTCAATGTGAGCAAGACAAAGGAGCTGATAGTGGACTACAGGAAAAGCAGGCTGAACCAGGCGCCCATTAACATCGACGGGGCTGTAGAGGAGCGGGTCGAGAGTTTCAAGTTCCTTGTTGTCCACGTCACCAACGAACTATCATGGTCCAAACATACCAAGACAGTTGTGAAGAGGGCACGACAAAACCTTTTCCCCCTCAGGAGACTGAAAAGATTTGGCATGGGTCCCCAGATCCTCAAAAGGTCAAGAGCATCCTGACCGGATCGAGAGCATCCTGACCAGTTGCATCACCGCCTGGTATGGCAACTGCTCTGCATCTGACCGTAAGGCGCTACTGAGGGTAGTGCGAACGGCCCAGTACATCACTGGGGCCAAGCTTCCTGGCATCCAGGACCTATATAATAGGCGGTGTCAGAGGAAAGCCCATAAAATTGTCAGAGACTCCAGTCATCCAAGTTATAGACTGTTTTCTCTGCTACCGCACGGCAAGCGGTACCGGAGCGCCAAGTCCAGGACCAAAAGGCTCCTCAACAGTTTCTACCCCCAAGCCATTAAAAACTGCTGAACAATTCCTAAAAATCGCCACTGGAAAATGTACATTGACCCCCCCTCTTGTACACTGCTGCTACTCGCTGTTTGTTTGTTACCTATGCATAGTCACTCCGCCCCCACCTACAAGTACAGATTACCTCAACTAGCCTGTACCCCTGCACATTGACTCGGTACTGGTGCCCCCTGTATATAGCCTTGTTATTGTTATTCTTATTGTGTTCCTTTTTATTATTATTTTTTTTTTACTTGGAAGTTGTGGGGTAGGATTTGTAGATAAATGGGTTAGAACAAAAGGTGAACATTTTGAAAGGGGTTTTACACTTTTTATAGGCACTGTATGCAAAATGTTTAAGATCACCATCGTCTCAACCCTCTGTGGCCTCCATTATCCTTTAAACGGAATGAAGACAATCTCCTTCTCCTCCCAGAATTATTCTACAGCAGACATATTATCTTTTCACCGCTCCAAAGGCCTATAAATAACTGTTAAGGAATTGCCCTCCTGCAAGGTTATGTTGTAATGTGGAGAGTCCTGGTTCGTTCATCTCAAGGTTTAATTCTACATGAGTTAGTTAGGCTGGGCAGTAGACAGTGGAAATTAACTGTTATTAGACTGCTGGTGATTTATACACACGTCTAGATAGGAAGGGAGAGGAGAGGAGAGGAGAGGAGAGGAGAGGAGAGGAGAGGAGAGGAGAGGAGAGGAGAGGAGAGGAGAGGAGAGGAGGGAAAAAGAGAAGAGAGGAGAGCAGAGATAGTTTGGAGAGGATAGGAGAGCGTAGCAGAGATACACTGAACAACAATATAAACATAACATGTAAAGTGTTCGTCCCATGTTTCATGAGCTGAAATTGAAGATCCCAGAAATGTTCCATATGCACAAAAAGCTTATTTCTCACAAATTTTGTTTACAGGAGCATTTCTCCTTTCCCAAGATAATTCATCCACCTGACAGGTGTGGCATATCAATAAGCTGATTAAACAGAATGAACCCTTACACAGGTGCACCTTGTGCTGGGGGCAATAAAAGGCCACTCTAAAATGTGCCTTTTTGTCACACAGCACAATGCCACAGATGTCTCAAGTTTTGAGGGACCGTGCAATTGGCATGCTGACTGCAGGGAATGTCCACCAGAGCTGTTGCCAGAGAATTTAATGTTTATTTCTCTGCCATAAGCCGCTTCCAACGTTGTTTTAGAGAATTTGGCAGTACGTCCAACCGTCCTCACAACCGCAGACCACGTGTAACCACGCCAGCCCAGGACCTCCACATCCAGCTTCTATACCTGCGGGATCGTCTTGGGACCAGCCACCCAGACAGCTGATGAAACTGTGGGTTTGCACAATCAGATAAGTTTTGCCCAAACTGTCAGAAACCGTATTAGGTTTCTGTGTGCTTGTCGTCCTCACCAGGGTCTTGATTTGACTGCTATTCAGTGTTGTAACCGACTTTAGTGGGCAAATGCTCACCTTCGATGGCCACTGACTCGCTGGAGAAGTGTGCTCTTCACGGATGAATCCCGGTTTCAACTGTACCGGGCAGATGGCAGACAGTGTGAATGGTGTCGTGTTGGCTAGCGGTTTGCCGATGTCAATGTTGTGAACAGAGTGCCCAATGGTGGCGGTGGGGATATGGTATGGTCACGCATAAGCTACGGACAGTGAACACAATTGCATTTTATCAATGGCAATTTGAATGCACAGAGATACCATGACGAGATCCTGAGGCCCATTGTCATGCCATTCATCCGCCGCCATCACCTCATGTTTCAGCATGATAATGCACTGCCCCATTTTGCAAGGATCTGTACAGAATTCCTGGAAGCTGAAAATGTCCCAGTAGCCTGCATGTCACCCATTGAGCATGTTAGGGTTGCTCTAGATCGACGTGTACAACATCATGTTCCAGTTCCCGCCAATATCCAGCAACTTCGCACAGCCATTGAAGAAGAATTGGACAACATTCCAAGGGCCACAATCAACAGCCTGATCAACTCTATGCAAAGGAGATGTGTCGCACTGATCCACACACCAACCTTTTTTAAGGTATCTGTGACCAACAGTCGTGTATTCCCAATCATGTGAAATACATAGATTAAGGCCTAATGCATTTATTTCAATTGACTGATTTCCTTATATGAGCTGTAACTCAGTAAAATCTTTGAAATTGTTGCATGTTGCGTTTATATATATTTTTCAGAGTAGTTTGGAGAGGAGAGCTGAGATAGTTGTGAGGATAGCAGATATAGTTTGTATAGGAAAGGAGAGGATACATGTTTTTTAAGAGGAGAAGAAAGGAGAGGAGATGAGATATAGGTTACAGAGGAATTCACAGCACTCGGAGGTGGTTTTCTGTTTCTATCGTGGAACACACCTCACAGCCAGGTGAATGTTTTCTATATCTGGCTGGCACTGACCCAACTCCCAGATATTGTAAGCAGAAAGGAAAAAATACAGAAATGTTTGTAACAGCTTCTGACATATTGCTCCGTGTTGAAATGAAGAGCACAGATAAGCGGGGTATTGTCGGTGTTGGAAATGGATGTGCACAGCCACAAACTGCAAATTGTGGGTCCAGGTATGTGTACTTAGTTTATTGCTCCTGACATTTTTCATTGTGGAACCAACCATGATTTTGTTGCACACCACACACACACAGCAGGAGGGTTGAGTAGTACTCTGGCTGTGAGCGAACAATGTCAGCATGTTTGACTGTACTGTACTATAAGGGCAGGGCTGCACACACAGTGCAGCAAACAGGCTCACAGCCAGGGACGTAGGCAGGTTCGGAATATCTGGAAGATCGTTTACTGCATTTCTGGAGAACAGAAAACAGAGAACAGAAAAAAACAAGCAAAAATGATTCCAGTCATGAATACATGGGTTGTTGCAGCTTCAGTCACCGTAGTCGATCTACAAACGCCTAGGCTATTAGATATAACATTTGCCCTACACATGAACTCACATTAACTCATTACCGGGATTATGGAGTGAGATTTGTTTCTTTATTCTGTATGTCTACCACGATCCGTGTGTATATTCAGCATAACTCACAAATAAAACTATGATCTGTGAATATATTAAAGTATTTTGTAAATAAAAACATCATCCGTAAATATGTAAAAATATTTCACAAATTAAACCATAATCTGTGAGTCACAAAAATCACAAGTAAATTCATGATCTGTAAATACACTATATATACAAAAGTATGTGAACACCCCTTCAAATTAGTGGATTTAGCTATTTCAGCCAAACCCATTTCTGACAGGTGTATTAAATCGAGCGTACAGCCATGCAATCTCCATAGCCAAACATTGGCAGGAGAATGGCCTTACTGAAGAGCTCAGTGAGTTTTAACTTGGCACCGTCATAGGATGCCACCTTTCCAACAAGTCAGTTCGTCAAATTTCTGGCCTGGTCAACTGTAAGTGCTGTTATTGTGAAGTGGAAATGCCTAGGAGCAACAACGGCTCAGCCTCGAAGTGGTAGACCACACTAGCACACAGAATGGGACCACCGAGTGCTGAAGTGCATAGCATGTAAAAAATCGTCTGTCCTCAGTTGCAACATTCACTACCTATTTCCAAACTGCCTCTGGAAGCAAAGTCAGCACAAGAACTGTTCGTCTGGAGCTTCATGAAATGGGTTTCCATGGCGGAGCAGCCGCACACAAGCCTAAGATCACCTTGCGCATTGCCAAACGTCGGCTGGAGTGGTGTAAAGCTCGCCGCCATTAGACTCTGGAACAGTGGAAGCGTGTTCTCTGGAGTGATGAATCACGCTTTACCATCTGGCAGTCCGATGGACGAATCTGGGTTTGGCGGATGCCAGGAGAATGCTACCTGCCCAAATGCATAGTGCCAAGTTGTAAAGTCTGGTGGAGAAGGAATAATGGTGTGTTTTTCATGGTTCGACCTAGGCCGCTTAGTTCCAGTGAAGGGAAATCTTAACGCTACAACGTGTTTCCAACTTTGTGGCAACAGTTTGGGGAAGGCCCTTTCCTGTTTTAGCATGACAATGCCCCGTGCACAAAGCGAGGTCCATACATAAATGGTGTGTCGAGATCGGTGTGGAAGAACTTGACTGGCCTGCACAGAGGCCTGACCTCAACCCCATCGAACACCTTTGGGATGAATTGAAACGCCGACTGTGAGCCAGGTCTAATCGGCCAACATCAGTGCCCGACCTCACACATTTTTGGGGAATTTTACCCCTTTTTCTCCCCAATTACGTGATATCCAATTGGTAGTTACAGTCTTGTCCCATCGCTGCAACTCCCATACGGACTTGGGAGAGGCGAAGGTCGAGAGCCATGCGGCCACCGAAACACGACCCTGCCAAGCCGCACTGTTTCTTGACACTCTGCTTGCTTAACCCGGAAGCCAGCCGCACCAATGTGTTGGAGGAAACACGGTCCAAATGACAACCACAGTCAGCTTGCAGGCGCCCAGTCCGCCACAAGGAGTCGCTAGAACGCGATGGGACAAGGAAATCCTGGCCGGCCAAACCCTCCCCTAACCCGGACGACGCTGGGCCAATTGTGCGCTGCCTCATAGGTCTCCCGGTCGCGGCCGGCTGTGACACAGCCTGGATCAAACCCGGGGCTTTAGTGATGCCTCAAGCAGTACCTTAGTGTGCCACTCACTCGGGAGGCACCAATGCCCTTGTGGCTGAATGGAAGCAAGTCCCCGCAGCAATGCTCCAACATCTAGTGGAAGGCCTTCCCAGATAAGTGGAGGCTGTTATAGCAGCAAAGGGGGGACCAACTCCATATTAATGCCCATGATTTTGGAATGAGACGAACAGGTGTCCACATACTTTTGGTCATGTAGTGTATATCAACATAGTTCACAAATAGAATTACAATATTAACAAATATAGAACAATTTGTGATCAAATATTCCGAACTGTGGAATATGCATTTGCGCATTCAAAAAGCTTGTGGATCTGTATTCTGAGTTTACAGAATTTTTAGATTTTTTTCCCCCCTGTCGATGTATTACAATCCACAAATGTGGCTTCAGATGAGTCTGCTTTCTCCATTCATTGAGATAATCTTTGTGTCAAGTGACGCTCAGAGTGAAGCAGTTTCTCATTCTGCCATGTCTCATTCAGTTTTTCATTCAGCCATGCAATTGAGATCTTCCCAAGTACGTGAGGACTGTCTGGAGGACTATGTAACGTCTTATTGTAGCCAATAAAATGTGAGCATTAACAGCTCACTGTCCCATTATGAGAACCCGATCGTAGACCTCTCCATACTTCCAATAATTGCTTTAAAATGAGACTTGGAAGCTGTCCTCTTAACAATATGGTTCAGGCAGCTATTGTATTCCTACAGTTATTGAAACCTCTTATATGGGTTGGGGGGAAGAAATAGAATTGAACTGCATTTATTTGGGTAAAAAACTTATAACACAAGATGTACAACGTATTCCTAGAGGATAGAACTTAAAAGTATTCATTAATTAGTATCAAGCATTTTTTACATATGGGTCTGGGTCTCGACCCCGCCCTGTGGAACTGGGTACTGGACTTCCTGACGGGCCGCCCCCAGGTGGTGAGGGTAGGTAACAACATCTCCACCCCGCTGATCCTCAACACTGGGGCCCCACAAGGGTGCTTTCTGAGCCCTCTCCTGTACTCCCTGTTCACCCACGACTGCGTGGCCAAGCACGCCTCCAACTCAATCATCAAGTTTGCGGACGACACTACAGTGGTAGGCTTGATTACCAACAATGACGAGACGGCCTACAGGGAGGAGGTGAGGGCCCTCGGAGTGTGGTGTCAGGAAAATAACCTCACACTCAACGTCAACAAAACAAAGGAGATGATCGTGGACTTAAGGAAACAGCAGAGGGAGCACCCCCCTATCCACATCGACGGGACAGTAGTGGAGAGGGTAGAAAGTTTTAAGTTCCTCGGCGTACACATCACGAACAAACTGAATTGGTCCACCCACACAGACAGCGTTGTGAAGAAGGCGCAGCAGCGCCTCTTCAACCTCAGGAGGCTGAAGAAATTCGGCTTGTCACCAAAAGCACTCACAAACTTCTACAGATGCATAATCGAGAGCATCCTGTCGGGCTGTATCACCGCCTGGTACGGCAACTGCTCCGCCCACAACCGTAAGGCTCTCCAGAGGGTAGTGAGGTCTGCACAACGCATCACCGGGGGCAAACTACCGGCCCTCCAGGACACCTACACCACCCGATGTCACAGGAAGGCCATAAAGATCCTCAAGGACAACAACCACCCGAGCCATTGCTTGTTCACCCCGATATCATCCAGAAGGCGAGGTCAGTACAGGTGCATCAAAGCAGGGACCGAGGGACTGAAAAACAGCTTCTATCTCAAGGCCATCAGACTGTTAAACAGCCACCACTAACATCGAGTGGCTGCTGCCAACATACTGACTCAACTCCAGCTCACTTTAATAATGGGAATTGATGGAAATTGATCAAAAATGTATCACTAGCCACTTTAAACAATGCCACTTAATATAATGTATATGTATATACTGTACTCTATATCATCTACTGCATCTTGCCATCTTTATGTAATACATGTATCACTAGCCACTTTAAACTATGCCACTTTATGTTTATATACCCTACATTACTCATCTCATATGTATATACTGTACTCTATACCATCTACTGTATCTTGCCTATGCCGTTCTGTACCATCACTCATTCATATATCTTTATGTACATATTCTTTATCCCTTTACACTTGTGTGTATAAGGTAGTAGTTGTGGGATTGTTAGGTTAGATTACTCGTTGGTTATTACTGCATTGTCGGAACTAGAAGCACAAGCATTTCACTACACTCGCATTAACATCTGCTAACCATGTGTATGTGACAAATAAAATTTGATTTGATTTGATTTGAAGTTGACTCAGAATGGACTGCTCCGTGGGAACAGTAGGAATAGAATAGCAATATTGAGTTGGATGTCAACTGGGCAGCACACACTGCTTTTTACACAGAACAATACATTTGAAATAGCATGTTATTAAGCTATTTGATCAAGCTTATATACAGGATTCACTCAATAAAAGGAGGCAAGAGGACCACATGCTGGAACCTAGCCAATAGCGGGCGGTTGCTGTTCCTGATGACTTGTTAACTCCTTCCCTGTGTGTGTGAATGGACGCCAGGGTGTGTCAATGTGTGTGAATCGTTGGATGAAATGTTTCTGCACTTCAGTGTGACATTATGAATCAGTTTTACATATTCATAAGCTTGACCAAGTTGCACAGGTTTACTTTATTTGGTAATTCTATACTTCAAAACATTTTCTTCATAACTATCAGATTATCTTGAACCATCATCCTAACATGGCCTGTGCATTGTTACACAATTAACCCATCACGTTATTATTGTCAGGTTAATCATTTTTAATGATAAAAGTCTTTACAGTGTGAGTAGAATAACTCCCTTTTATTGAATTGGTAACATTGCCCAGCCCTTCAACCCAATGGTGCAGAACAATATAGAGAGGGAATAAACTGATCAGACAAAGAATGCATGTATTGACTAGGAAAAAGCATATTAATAAAAGGTAGCTAAGGATGCACAACAAATGACTTGGCTAGCTAGCAAGCAAGCCTACATGGAGCTGAAAACAGCTAGCTGAATTTCTACCATTTTCAATCAAACAACGTAAACATGTTTTACCTCCATGCCTTGCCCTGGAAGAAAACAGATTGAAAAATATGATTTGAACATTTATCATTAGCAGGCTAGCCAGATCACCAATTCAGGATTTTAAAACTGAGCGGTTCTTCAAAATTGTCACATTCCTGAATTAACAATTAACTATTTAGTTTAACTTTGGTTATTGATTTAAATAGCTGACGAGATCGCCTGCTAGCTATTGGTAGTCTCCAACATTAGCTAGTTAGCTAGCTAGCTTGGCTAGTGGGCTATGTCCAAAGCACACACTCAGCTTTGCATTTAACATTCATATGAAAGGCATTTATTGAACATTTTAACATCATTTGTTGAACAAATAAACATAATACTCACATTTCATGAAGTTGTTCTTTATTAGCTAGCTATTCTAGCTAGAAAGCGTTCTCCCAAGACATGGCTGAATGAGACACTGCTTCACTCTGCGCGTGACGTAACAAAAATACTATCCCAATGAATGGAGATAGCCGACTCTCATCTGAAGCCACATTTGTGGATTGTAATACAGGCAGAAAACATGTCTACAAATTCTATAAACACAGAATACAGATCCACAATCAGTTTATAAATGCCCAAATGCACGTTGTAAATGTTAGGGATTTCTGAACATTTGTTCACAAATCATTCTATATTTGTTGAAATTGTAGTTTTATGTGTGAGCTATGTTGTATATATTTACAGATCATTAATTTATTTGTGATTTATGGTGAATATTTGTGAAATATATTCACGGATTATGGATACATTTTGTTAATATTTTTTCATCTTAATTTTTTAAAATGTAATCCCCTTTTTCTCCCCAATTTCATGGTATCCAATTGTTAGTAGTTACTGTCTTGTCTCATCGCTACAACTCCCGTACGGGCTCGGGAGAGACGAAGGTCGAGAGCCATGCGTCCTCCGAAACACAACCCAACCAAGCCACACTGCTTCTTAACACAGCGCGCATCCAACCCGGAAGCCAACCGCACCAATGTGTCGGAGGAAACACCGTACACCTAGCGACCTGGTCAGCGCGCACTGCGCCCGGTTCGCCACAGGAGTCGCTAGTGCGCGATGAGACAAGGATATCCCTACCAGCCAAACCCTCCCTAACCCGGACTACGCTAGGCCAATTGTGCGTTGCCCCATGGACCTCCCGGTCATGGCCGGCTGCGACAGAGCCTGGGCTCGAACCCAGAGTCTCTGGTGGCACAGCTACCAGCTGCGCCACCCGGGAAGCCCTCATTTTGTTAATATTTTTTACGTATTCACGGATTATGGTTTAATTTGTGAAATTGAAGGAATATGGTTTTATTTACCAATCGTAGGTTTATTTGTGATTTACAGTCCCTTCAGAAAGTATTCACACCCCTTTACTTTTCCACATTTTGTTGTGTTACAGCTTGAATTTTAAATGGATTAAAGTCAAAGTGGAATTATGTTTTTAGACATTTTTAGACATCAGTAAAACTGAAATGTCTTTAGTCAATAAGTGTTCGGCAAGCCTAAATAAGGAGTAAAAATGTGTTTAACCTCTCATGGGTAGGGGGCAGTATTTTCACGTCTGGATGAAAAGCGTGCCCAGCGTAAACTGCCTGCTACTCAGGCCATGATTTGGATAGAAAACACTCTGAAGTTTCTAAAACTGTTTGAATGATGTCTGTGAGTATAACAGAACTCATATGGCAGGCAAAAACCTGAGAAAAAATCCAACCAGGAAGTAGGAAATCTGAGGTTTTTAGTTTTTCAACTCTTTGCTTATCCAAGATACAGTGGAAATGGGGTCATGTTGCACTTCCTAAGGCTTCCACTAGATGTCAACAGTCTTTAGAACCTTGTTTGAGGCTACTACTGTGAAGTGGAGGCGAATGAGAGGGGATTGAGTAAGGTCTCTCCCAGAGTGCCACGAGCTGACCATGCGCGTTCATGTGAGAGTTAGCTTGCGTTCCATTGCATTTCTGAAGAAAAAGGAATTCTCTGGTTGAAACATTATTGAAGATTTATGTTAAAAACATCCTAAAAATGTATTCTATACATCGTTTGACATGTTTCTACGGACTGTAACGGAACTTTTTGACTTTTCGTCTGCACCTAGTGATCGCGCGTCATGAATTTTGATTACTGGGCAAAAGAGCTAACAAAAAGGAGTTATTTGGACATAAATGATGGACTTCATCAAACAAAACAAACATTTATAGTGGAACTGGGATTCCTGGGAGTGCATTCTGATGAAGATCATCAAAGGTAAGTGAATATTTATAATGCTATTCTGACATCTGTTGACTACACAACATGGCGGATATCTCTTTGGGTTGTGTTGGTCTCTGAGCGCTGTACTCAGATTATTGCATGGTGTGCTTTTTCCGTAAAGTTTTTTTTGAAATCTGACACAGCGGTTGCATTAAGGAGAAGTGAATCTAAAATTCCATTCATAACAGTTGTATCTTTTAGCAATGTTTATTATAAGTATTTCTGTAAATTGATGTGGCTCTCTGCAAAATCACCGGATGTTTTGGAACTACTGAACATAACGTGCCAATATAAACTCAGATTTTTGGATATAAATATGAACTTTACCGAACAAAACATACATGTATTGTGTAACATGAAGTCCTATGAATGTTATCTGATGAAGATCATCAAAGGTTAGTGATTAATTTTATCTCTATTTCTGCTTTTTGTGACTCCTATCTTTGTCTGGAAAAATGGCTGTGTTTTTCTGTGACTTGGCTCTGACCTAACATAATCGTTTGGTGTGCGTTCGTCGTAAAGCCTTTTTGAAATCGGACACTAGAGAGGTGTTAACAAGTCACATAATAAGTTGCATGGACTCACTCTGTGTGCAAAAATAGTGTTTAACATGATTTTTGAATGACTACCTCATCTCTGTACCCCACACATACAGTTATCTGTAAGGTCCCTCAGTAGAGTAGTGAATTTCAAATACAGATTCAACCACAAAGACCAGGGAGGTTTACTAATGCCTCGCAAAGAAGGTCACCTATTGGTAGATGGGTAAAAAAAAGCAGACATTGAATATCCCTTTGAGAATGGTCAAGTTAAAAATTGCAATTTTGATGGTGTATCAATACACCCAGTCCTAACAAAGATACAGGCATCCTTCCTAACTCAGTTCCCGGAGAGGAAGGAAACTGCTCAGGGATTTCACCATGAGGCCAATGGTGACTTTAAAACAGTTACAGAGTTTAATGGCTGTGGTAGGAGAAAACTGTGGATGTATCAACAACTTTGTAGTTACTCCACAATACTAACCTAAATGACAGAGAGAAAAGAAGGAAGCTTGTACCAAATAAAAATATTCCAAAACATGCATCCTGTTTGCAACAAGGCACTAAAGTAAAAACTTCAAAAACATGTGGCAATGAAATTAACTTTGTCCTAAATACAAAGCCTTATGTTTGGGGCAAACACAACACGTCACTGAGTACCACTCTTCATATTTTCAAGTATGGTGGTGGCTGCATCATGTAATGAGTATGCTTGTCATCAACAAAGACTAAGGATTTGGGGGGGGATAAAAATAAATGGAATAGAGCTAAGCACAGGCAAAATCCTAGAGGAAAACCTGGTTCAATCTGCTTTCCAACAGACACTGGGAGGCAAATTCACCTTTCAGCAGGACAATAACCTTAATCCCAATGCCAAATATACACTGAGTATACCAAACATTAGGAACACCTTCCTAATATTGAGTTTCCCCCCCCCACACCCCTTTTTTCACTCAGAACAGCCTCAATTTGTTGGGATATGGACTCTACAAGGTATCAAAAGCGTTCCACAGGGATGCTGGCCCATGTTGACTTTAATGCTTCCCACAGTTGTGTCAAGTTGGCTGGATGTCCTTTGGGTGGTAAACCATTCTTGATACACAGGAAATTGTTGAGCGTGAATAACCCTGCAGCGTTGCAGTTCTTGACACAGACACCGATGTGCCTGGCACCTATTACCATACCTCGTTCAAAGGCACTTAAATTGTTTGTCTTGCCCATTCACCCTCTGAATGGCACACATGCACAATCCATGTCTCAATTGTCTCAAGGCATAAAAATCCTTCTTTAACCTGTCTCCTCCCCTTCATCTACACGGATTGAAGTGGATTTAACAAGTGACACCTGTTTTCACCTGTTCAGTCAATGTCAGCTTTACTCAGTGTACACTAGAGTTGAGTACCAAGACAACATTGAAAATGTATGGCTGGACTTAAATGGCTGTCTGGCAAATATCAACAACCAACTTGACAGAGCTTGAAGAATTTTAAAATGTGCAAATATTGTACAATCCAGGTGTGCAAAGTTTACCCAGAAAGACTCACATCTGTAATCTCTGTCAAAGAGGATTTTATGTAGTGTGCAAAGCTGTCAGCAATGCAAAGGGTGGCTATTTGAAGAATCTCAAATATAAAATATATTTTTATTTGTTTAACACTTTTTTGGTTACTACATGATTCCATATGTGTTATTTCATAGTTTTGATGTCTTCACTATTATTCTACAATGTAGAAAATAGTAAAAATAAAGAAAAACCCTTGAATGAGTAGGTGTGTCCAAACTTTTGCCTGGTAGTGTACATGGGTTGCTGTACATGTCCACAGACCTGCAGGTGTTTGTGGGTGTGGGTGAGTCTGTATGAGAGACAGAGAGAGGATGGTGGGAGCATGAAGATAGATGGAGGTGGCCAGCGGCTGAGGGGGTGGAGGGGGCCGGGATATGAGAGTGTAGCGTGGTGTGGTGGTGTTTGTGTCATTGCCCGTGGCACTTTGTTGTGTGGCGGTGGTGAACAGAGGGGCATGCTGAGGCCCATCTGCTCTGGCACCAAAAGAGGAGGGGAGTAAGAGGAAGGGGAACTGAGCTGTCTCTGCCTGCCTGGCCTGCTTCTGGAAGTGTGTGTGTGTGTGTGTGTGTGTGTGTGTGTGTGTGTGTGTGTGTGTGTGTGTGTGTGTGCGCGTGCGTGCGTGCGTGCGTGCGTGCGTGCGTGCGTGCGTGCGTGCGTGCGTGTGTAGGAATAAGACTATGCTTCCTGGAACATGCTTCCTGCTGTAGACTATATGGTGCTCAGCCAGTGGGGGAACGGCCAGTGTGTTCTTCAGCTAGCAGCAGACCTCCCCTCTCCAGCCATGAGCCATTCTGTAATGAGGTTTCTACTTCAGCTTTGCAAGGCTTTATGGTTCATTTCTGCACTAGTCTGTGCACCGTCAATCACCATCATCCACTTGTACACACGGCCTCTTCCTCACCCCTCACTGAGCTGTAGCAGATGTCATTCTCTATCTGAGTGAGTGATGCAGTCTTTTCTATCCCTCACCATCTGGGGTTAAGGCTGACATGACAGTGTTATGACAGCTCAGCACATCCACAGCTCTCTTATTTCTCTGTCTACCCAACTGTCATACCAGAAGGGTGTGTGTGTTCGGTTGTGTGTTGTTGCTTTTTCCTGTGTTTCCCGTGTCGGCCAGTGTTACAACAGTTTCCATTCGTTTGATTGCAGCTCAACAACAGACAAATTAGTGTTGTATTTAGTGTTTTCCCAGGCTGGTAGTTTGAAAGGGCAGATCCAAGTTGAGCAGTGCCCTGCTCTGCCCTCCCCTGGCCCGACTTTTAGACAGACAAACAGCTGGCTCACTGAGGAGTGCTTGGCTGGTCCATAGTCACACTGAGGGCGCCTCTGCTTGGAGACAGGTTGAGGTTAAGACCTTTAACAGCCCCTGGATGAGTTCACTGTATCACAGAGGAGTGACTCACTCACACTGTTGTGCCTAAAGGATAGTATAGCCTAGCTCCATGTCTGGGAAAGGACTACTATGACATAGGCATAACATAACATTACATAATGCCTTATCATTTACTAAGCCTTACTTTCTTTACTCTTCTCATGGAGCTACTGGTTGTAAAGGGAATGATATGCTATAACTGCTAATCGCTGCCGTCTCCTAGGTGGGATACTTGTGTGTAAATATTGGCGTAAAGCACTGTAGAATGGGTTTCACTATGCCCGTCTCTAAATCCGCTGTGCAAAATGTAATATTGTGTTCAATTTCAGCTCGGTAGGGCCACTCTTGATAAGCTTATTCACTAAGCCAATAAATATTTCAAAGAAAGCAATGTCCAGATTGTCAGATAACATGGAAAATCCGTTCCGGTTCTGACTAAGTTACGGGCATGGTAATTGTTGCTGTCACAGTCATGATTTGTTGTCCTATTTGTGTCAACATCATGCCACAAAAACAGCAACAATTTACCTCACTCACTAGTCTGTGTGTTGTTATCCCAGCTCCACATGCTGATGTGTACACAGACAGACAGAGCAGTGAATGTAATGTAGCTGCTGTACACAAGATGGAACAGACGAGAGAGATGTCATTACCAAGTGTTTAGAGCCCCAGCAATCTCACAGTTGTGTTGATAGGTGTGTCGGAAGGCTTTGTCAACACATGAAGACTGGCTATAAAGTACACACATAGCTCACAATATTATCCCATACTTCTCTCACACTACATTGTTACTCTGTTATGTGTCTCATAGAGTGTGTATGGGAGTTTAACAGGAGGTTTTGTCAACACACATGATTCACCCCCCCCCCCCCCCCCCCCCCACGTTTCACTCTGCTCTCTTGTTATGCAATAATAACACAGAATATGTATGTCTATCATGCATATCTGTCTTATAGTGTGTATGAGAGCATAGGCTGTGTAATATAAAATGTTGATGTAGTGTGTCTCCCTAAAGCCCTCTCTCAGAGACTGTCCTACTATGTTCCTCTTCTCTCCCCTAGCAGCAGTTGAAGCCTGTCCTGCTCAGAAACCCTGATGCTGCTTGACAAGTCTAGCCCATCATGTCTTTGCAAATGGCTGTTTTAATTTTATCTACTCCATCTCTCTCTCCCCCATCCTCTACTTTGCTGAGAAACCTTTGCTTTGAAGTGTCAGTTAGTTTTTCTAAAGGGGGGGGGGGGGGGGGGGGGGGTCTTCTGGCTCCCGGTGACATGAATGTTAATGTGTCTCATTTTCCACTTCTTTTTCCACATTCAAGTCCCTCTGGCTGTCAGCAGCGTTTGTAGCGGCTGGTGGAGCTGTACCGTATGGCGGAGCTTGTTAGCCATGGGGGCCGGCGGGCCGGGTGACCGTGGCAACAGGCACTCACTCATACACACACACACACACACACACACACTGTCCCCCCAACGCCTCCCCCCTGTCTGTCATTCTTCCTTCCTTTGACAAACCCCTCCAAGTCAATTTGCAAAAATTAAGTACCAACACTTATACTAAAGTGTCAGCCACTTATGCCTTGGTTCTGCACAGCTGTCAATCACCTCCAGCAGCAGTTACAGGTGTTTAAGAAGCTTTTATCAGGCCTGTCCACAACATGTCACTTCAAGTACAAGACTGTAATAGTCTCAAATCAAGTAGACAGTTTTGTTTTATGTTTTTCTAGCTGAAGGGTTTTATGTCTGAGGAAGAAGGCTACTTTGTCAGCGCGACAGGCTGTAGAGGGCAATGTTGAATTCAAGGGTATCATTAACAAGGTTTCCATCTAACCTTTTAATGCGAGTTAAGTACATGTCGGATAAGAAGTGTCACTACAGGCCTGATAGAAACAGCAAATTTGTCAGTAACATTCCAAATATTAACAAAACAACATATGCTAGACAAGGTGGGATCTTTTTGGGTCTGTAAAATGTATTATGCTAGAAATGGCAGTATTGACATATTACCATCCTATCGAAGTATAGTTGGAGTCACGAGATGTTGTGTGGTCCTCCCACTAAGACTCGGAAAGCATACCGTTTATTAGGTCACAGATGAAATAAGTGAGGATGAACTTCACAGGGTGGTGAAAGTGAGTGGGCACATTCGCTATATAACACAACATTTGTTGTGACAAAATCATCAGAGTTGTGATGGAAACACATTTAACTGGTGTTTTTTATTCCACATGGGAATTTAACCGCAAAAGTTATTTTTATGTACACTACGTCATCACGCACAGCCTTTTATCCGCAAAAAGTACATTTGATGGAAACATCTCTGGTGGGAAAATGCGCATATCGTTTTTAATGCGGATTTTAGAATATTCGCATGAAAATCTGTCGCCAATTGGATGGAAACGTAGCTATACTTTGACAGGGTTTTATGCTTGGAGTGAATTTACTTTGTGTGGTTTTTGGGTAACAGTTTTTGGGTAACACCCACACAGTATCCAAAAATGTCTCATGTCTCCTCTAGCTGTCCGTCACGCTTTTTCTGCTTCGTGCGGGTGAGTGGTATCCAGCAGCCTGTTAGTCCTGACCGCCCCTGCCAGCCAGAGAGACCTCTTTCATCAGTACTATTTGAGAGGAGGCACAGTCCTGTCACACACACACACACACACACACACACACACACACACACACACACACACACACACACACACACACACACACACACACACACACACACACACACACACACACACACACACACACACACATGCAAACATTCATGCACACACACCAGCACTGCACAGACTGCCTAGGCTTTGATAACTTATCTCCCACTCACAGTCCGCTCTGCTTACCCTGCTTTTCATCTCCCCTCCTCGCTCCCATAGACAGACAGAGATTGGTGGGAGAGGAGAGGAGAAGAGAGTCCGGGGCTCTTGTGTCATTATTTGGTTATTAAGTGTTAATGTGGAAATCCCAGGCATGTATCGGCCAAAGCCCAGGCTTGTAATGGACCACCTGGGCTGCAGCCAGCAACACATGCACACACACACACACACACACACACACACACACACACACACACACACACACACACACACACACACACACACACACACACACACACACACACACACACACACAGGTAAGTGCCAGGTTTCCTGCTGAACTAATAGGCTTTAATAAGGTGTATAATTGCAGTGTGCCCCCTCTCCCTCCTCCTCTCTCTCTGATGCAGCCAGCCGAGCAGAGAGCCCATTGCTGTGTAAATATCAATTAGGCGTGTCTTGGGATCTGGCTGGGCCAAGATACACTGTAGATAAACCAGGTAGATTAGGAGGAGCAGACTTGGGTCAGGGTATGGTACGTTAGGGGCGGGGGAGAATATATCACACTGTCTTTGTTTGTAATCTATGTTTCGTAGTTTCCACCCCTTTCCCCCTTCCTTTATTTCTTCCTTCCCTCCATCCCTTCATCCCTCTCTCCTCCTCCTCAAACCCAGAGGTCACGTAGCAGGTGTGGAGGAAATTCTTAAGTATTTATGGGAACAGATACGAAGGGCCCGTTCTTTACCCAGTGTCTCCGCCCTCGCTCCCTCTCCCCCTTCGTCCCTGCCTCCCTCCCTCCTCCTTATGCAGCATAATGACGCCTGTAGGCCAATGAAGCTCAGATTTGTTGGCAGGTTCTGGCTCCTTTCTGACCATAAATTTCTCCATCTCTCCAATTCAAGCCAGGGCTGAGTGGCGATAGCACAGCACCTCAGCTCTCATTCACAGCCTGGGCTTAAGCTAAAGCACACTTACCTAAATTGTTTAAACAGTGTTGAAATAACACAGGGGGATGAATCAGAGAGACAGTGTGATTTATACAGTGCATTCGAAAAGTATTCAGACCCCTTGACTTTTTACACATTTTGTTACATTACAGCCTTATTCTAAAATTGATTAAATACAGTTTTTTCCTCATCAATCTACACACCATACCCCACAATGACAAGGCGAAAACCTGTTTTAAAAAAAACATTTTTGCAAATTGACCGTAAAGCTCCGAGACAGGATTGTGTCGATGAACAGATCTGGGGAAGGGTATCAAGAACACAGTGGAACCACCAAGACCCATCCTAGAGCTGGCCGGCCGGCCAAACTGAGCAATCAGGGGAGAAGGGTCAGGGAGGTGACCAAGAACCCGATGGTCACTCTGACAGAGCTCCAGAGTTCCTCTGTGGAGATGGGAGAACCTTCCAGAAGAACAACCATCCCTGTAGCACTCCATCAATCAGACCTTTATGGTAGAACAGCCAGATGAAAGCCACTCCTCAGTAAAAGGCACATGACAGCCCGCTTGGAGTTTGCCAAAAGGCACCTAAAGACTCTCAGACCATGAGAAACAAGATTCTCTGGTCTGATGATACCAAGATTGAAATCTTTGGCCTGAATGTCAAACGTCACGTCTGGAGGAAACATGGCACCATTCCTATGGTGAAGCATGGTGGTGGCAACATCATGCTGTGGGGATGTGTTTCAGCGGCAGGGACTGGGAGACTAGTCAGGATCGAGGGAAAGATGAACGGAGCAAAGTACAGAGAGATACTTGATGAAAACCTGCTCCAGAGTGCTCAGGACCTCAGACTGGGCGAAGGTTCACTTTCCACCAGGACAACGACCGTAAGCACACAGCCAAGACAATGCAGGAGAGGCTTCGGGACAAGTCTCTGAATGTCCTTGTGTGGCCCAGCGAGAGCCCGGACTTGAACCACATCGAACATCTCTGGAAAGACCTGAAAATAGCTGTGCGGCGACACTCCCCATTCAACCTGACAGAGCTTGAGAGGATCTGCAGAGAAGAATGGGAAAAACTCCCCAAATACAGTTGTGCCAAGCTTGTAGCGTCATACCCACGAAGACTTGAGGCCGTAATCACTGCCAAAGGTGCTTCAACAAAGTACAGAGTAAAGTGTCTTAATAGTTACTGTATGTAAATGTAATTTGCAAAAATGTCAAAAAACCTGTTTTTAAATTTGTCATTATGGGGTATTGTGTGTAGATTGATAAGGGGAAAAAATATGAACTCCCTTTTATAATAAATTTGTAACGTAATAAAAACGTTTGGAAAAAGTCAAGGGGTCTGAATACTTTGTGAATGCACTGTAGATGGAGTGGTCGGAACCATGTACTCAAGTAGCGTCTGTCTCTCTGGTGCTGCAGGTCTGTTCCTGATCTGCTCCAGCTGTGGAGAGTGGACAGGCTTAGCTTGGGCTCTGCTCTGTTCCATGAATGTGTCATGAAAAATGATGGAAAGTAGTCAACCCTCACCCCCTCACCACACCGTGTAAGGACTGGAAGGATTTTTTTGGTTGGGAGAGTATCTGGTTCACTCTGGTTCATATATGATAATAAATGATGCCCATACTATACTATAATATACTAGTCTGTCTGAGTGAAGCATAGAGAAGATTCAGATTAAGAACATTTCATACACAATCTATTTAGAGTAATAAAACATAATGAGAAGTTGGATGGTTAACACCGTGAGGCGATACTCCCAACCATCCAGGGCCTCTCAACCATAACCAAGTGCATCATACTTCCTGTGGATCTGAACCCAGATGTTTAATAGAATACAGCCAGTAATGAAGTGCAGTGTATGGGGGAAGTGGAACATCTGCTACCACCTGCCTGAACCAATAGGCCTCCAAGAATATAGACTACACATGAATCCAGGAAGTGTATGTTATCATAGTAGAGCCAGTTTAATCGTTGAAAATAAGCTAATGTTTCTAGATTAATTATTTTCTTAAAATTTACAGAAGAAGAACTTCGGGGGGGGGGGGGGAACCATTTAATCTTATTTGGCTCACATCCAAATGACATCGCTCGGAAATGTAATGAAGTCTTTATGGATAAGAAATAAGCTAACACCAAAGTTACTTCTGTGCTTTTACTTTCCATTTAAAACTCCTTCAGTTCCTCATAGCCTTGAACAAACTGCTTGAACACACTGCTTAAGTATTTCTCCTCTGGATTGGACTACCCTTAGTGCCTTACAGTACCTCCCCATCTTGAGCAGTTCTATCACACTCATTATAATCATCTTCTCTTTTTGGAGAAACTGGCTTCTTGCAGATACTGTAGAACAGATCTTCACACCGACAATGAATCACACTTCCCTGTGGCTATGTGTTAGAAGGGCCCGACGCATATCGTCTTTGTGTCGACAACAGTTCACTAACTTGTATTTACCGAGACCAGTCTCTCTTCCCCAGCCCCAAGCTCTGCTCTGTGCTGAGCCAGATTAGCCTGCCAGACATAAGGCTCCCTGCAAAAGCCCATCACAGCAACAGCACACAGGACAGCCCAGTACACAGCACAATCCCAGACCACATCCAGCCAACAACACAGCCTCTGCCAGCTTGCACAGCCCTGCCTGCCAAGAAGCGAACAGAGTGGTCTCGTATTCAGAGAGAGGCACTACTCTGTGTGTGTTTGTGCTTATGTGCGTGGATGCGTGTGCGTGTGTTTGAGCCGTTCCTAGAGAGCTCTTATCACAGCTAGCTTTTCCTCATCCAAAAAGTGAATCATATGAATCATCTGTCCATCGAACATTCTCCAAGAATCTTGATGATCATCCAGGTGCTTTTTGACAAACTTGAGTAAACTTTTTGGATGACATGTGTCCCATTATGCCTGGCGAAAACCAAACACTGCATTCCACAGTAAGAACCTCATACCAACGGTCAAGCATGGTGGTGGTAGTGTGATGGTTTGGGGAGGCTTTGCTGCCTCAGGACCTGGGTGACTTGCCTTAATAGAAGAAATCATGAATTGTGCTCTGTATCAGAGAATTCTACAAGAGAATGTCAGGCCATCTGTCTGTGAGCTGAATCTGAAGCGCAGCTGGGTCATGCAGCATGACCATGATCCAAAACAAGTCTGCATGAAAATGGCTAAAAAGCAACACATTTTAAGTTATGGAAATGGCTTAGTCAAAGTCCAGAACAATCCCAATTGAGATATTGTGGCAGGACTTGAAACAAGCAGTTCGTGCTTGAAAACCCACAAATGTCGCTGAGTTAAAGTAGTTCTGCATGCAAGAGTGGGACAAAATTCTTCCACAGGGATGAATTTTGCAGCTAAAGGTGACACAACCAGTTATTGGGTGTAAGGGGGCAATTAATTTTTCACACAGGGGAATTGGGTGTTGCACAACTTTGTTAATTAAACCTGAGTTATTTGTAAACTCGGGTTCTCTTTATCTAATATTAGGTTTTTGTTGAATATCTGATAACATTCAGTATACAAAATATGCAAAAATAGAGAAAATCAGAAATGGTCAAATACTTTTTCACGGCACTGTAGCTCCAGTCAGTAGCATTAAACTGAGTGTAATAATTACGAGAGGAGTATGTGACTTTTGTTAAGACCTCTCATGTTTTGACTCCTGTATCACTGCTACATGTCGTCTCCTGTCTAATTGACTGTAATGTAGTCTTTAGTTAGAATATCAGTCCACAGCAGATCATGAATAATAATACCACAGCAATGTTTCATGTCAAGACAAATAAGTTTCGACTGTCATGATTTTTATTAAGTTCTGTAGTGTAGCAGCCTATGTGTCAATTGTTTATTCAATGTTACTATGAATGATTATAATTCCCATTCTTTGCCTTAGATTAGGAGTTCACAAAGTGTGTCTGTGTTGTGTTGTAGAATCATGATGTTAATGGGTTGATTTGTGTGGTGCTGTTTCTGTTTCTTACTGTCCATTGTGACCAGATTATGCCTCATCTGTTCAAGCTGTCACACCTGCTCCCGCTATACCCCTCTGGCGTTCGAGGGCCCCAGGCTCCCCAGCATTACGCACTCCTGCCACCATCATTATGCACACCTGCTTCCCTCGTCATGCGCATCAGCGATCATTTGGACTCACCTGGACTCAATCACCTGTGTTATTTCCTTTCCTATATCTGTCTGTCCCCCCAATCTGTTCCCCGCTTCTGCATTAACTTTCGTATGTTGTTTTGTTACCCGTGTGCTGACGCTGTTCCTGTCTTGTTCCATGTCTGTTCCTCATTAAATGTTTGACTCCCCGTATCTGCTACTCGACTCCAGGGTCGGTCCTTTCAGAATGCGGAAGCCATCAAACGAAGCATCGGGAGTGCTGGCGTTTCGGTTGGTGGTGATGTTGGATCCGGGGGCCTCCGTCGATGGAACTGGGAGTGCCTAAGCCAGCTCGTCGGGCTTCCACGCCCTAGCTGGCTCGAGAGGTTTCATTTCCCCGGTTGGCTCGACAGGCGCCCATCCCACGTCAGTCCTCAACCGGATCGCCAGGGTTTTACTCCTCAGCCGGCTCGCCAGGTGTCTACGCTTCAGCCGGCTCATCAGGCTCCCATGTTCCGGCGGGATCAGCAAGATTTCACGCCTCAGCCGGCTCGCCAGGCTCCCACGCCTCAGCCGGCTCGCCAAGCTCCCACACCTCTGCCGGTTTGTCAGGATTTTAGGCCCAGCTGGCTTGTCCAGCGCCCGTGCTTCGAACCGGCCCGTCAGGCTCGCCCAGGTGGGACGCCCGGTGGCACCCCTAGAGGGGGGTACTGTCATGCCTGCTTCCGCTATTCCCCGCTGGCGCTCGAGGGCCCCAGGCTCCCCAGCATTACGCACTCCTGCCACCATCATTACGCACACCTGCTTCCCTCGTCACGCGCATCAGCTATCATTTGGACTCACCTAGACTCAAAAACCTGTGTTATTTCCTTCCCTATATCTGTCTGTCCCCCCACTTTGTTCCCTGCTTCCGCATTAACATTTGTATGTTGTTTTGTTACCGGTTTGCTGATGCTGTTCCTGTCTTGTTCCATGTCTGTTCCTCATTAAATGTTTGACTCCCCGTATCTGTTTCTCGACTCCAGCGTCGGTCCTTACACAAGCAGGATTTTCCAAGTGCTGTTAAGCTCTTTCTACTCTACTCCAGCGTGTCATGTCGTCTTAAGCGTGGTGTTAAATCCCACTCCCTGGCTGTCGTGCTACACACCGTACGCACACACGTACACACACACCACACACACACACGCATTAAGTTTAGAGACAAACAGAACCTGAAACAAGAACCTTCCAGACTTCCAAATGTTTTAGGCAAAATAGGCTGCTGTATTGTTTTAAATGTCCCTTCTTTGCATGTACAGTATTTGCATTGTGCACAGAGAAAGATGTGAAACTTTGGTAAGCCCGTCAAAGTCTGTCATACTGTAGCAAAGGCAGTATGACCTGGTATGATCTGTGATATCAGCCTACTGTCTTGTTCCCCAACTAGATTCAGCCTCGGGCAGATTGTTTTCTTGAGCGGATGGTCGGGGGGCCGGAACATAGTTATAAATAATTTGTACACTGCAAATTGACACCAAATAGATATCAAATTTGACCAAAACAGAATAATTTCAAACATTGATTACATTGGGATAAGATCACATATGCCTCTTTATTTATGTGTGGGAATACTAAGGAACAAATTGTATAAATTAAAATCCCTTGGAGATGATTTCCTGGTGTTTTTACAGTCTTTTATGTCCATCAATGGATATGTGTTTATTTATTTTTTGCTCAGAAAACTTGGGGGGCTAAATAAAATCAACGGCCTGCGGGCTGCCAGTCACAACATCAGCCAGGTATCTGTCACTGGAGATGTGGCTACAGTAAGCTCAGTGGGAATGGACCAGACAGTCACAACATCAGCCAGGTATCTGTCACTGGAGATGTGGCTACAGTAAGCTCCGTGGGAATGGACCAGACAGTCACAACATCAGCCAGGTACTCTGTCACTGGAGATGTGGCTACAGTAAGCTCAGTGGGAATGGACCAGACAGTCACAACATCAGCCAGGTACTCTGTCACTGGAGATGTGGCTACAGTAAGCTCCGTGGGAATGGACCAGACAGTCACAACATCAGCCAGGTATCTGTCACTGGAGATGTGGCTACAGTAAGCTCAGTGGGAATGGACCAGACAGTCACAACATCAGCCAGGTACTCTGTCACTGGAGATGTGGCTACAGTAAGCTCCGTGGGAATGGACCAGACAGTCACAACATCAGCCAGGTACTCTGTCACTGGAGATGTGGCTACAGTAAGCTCCGTGGGAATGGACCAGACAGTCACAACATCAGCCAGGTACTCTGTCACTGGAGATGTGGCTACAGTAAGCTCCGTGGGAATGGACCAGACAGTCACAACATCAGCCAGGTACTCTGTCACTGGAGATGTGGCTACAGTAAGCTCCGTGGGAATGGACCAGACAGTCACAACATCAGCCAGGTACTCTGTCACTGGAGATGTGGCTACAGTAAGCTCCGTGGGAATGGACCAGACAGAGAGACAGACAGACAGAAACTAGCAGCAGTACAGTACAGGTCTTTGTGCAGAAGGAAAATACAGAGAATGTATTGTTTTATTATGTAGGAATTACATGCTGTACTGTACTGTAGACACGAGATGGCACAATGGTCTCTTTTACTGATGTTAATCATTAAAGATCAAGCCTGCGCCTCCCGAGTGGCGCAGTGGTCTAAGGCATTGCATCGTGGTGCTAGCTGTTCCACTAAAGATTCTGGGTTTGAGTCCAGGCTCTGTCGCAGCCGGCCGCGACCGGGAGACCCATGGGGCGGCGCACAATTGGCCCAGCGTCGTCCGGGTTAGGGGAGGGTTTGGCCGGCAGGGATGTCCTTTTCCTATCGCGCACTAGCGACTCCTGTGGCAGGCCTGGGCGCAGTGCACGCTGACACGGTCGCCAGGTGTATGGTGTTTCCTTCGACACATTGGTGCGGCTGGCTTACGGGTTAAGTGGACATTGTGTCAAGAAGAAGTGCGGCTTGGTTGGGTTGTGTTTTGGAGGACGCACGGCTCTCGACCTTCGCCTCTCCTGAGTCCGTACGGGAGTTGCAGCGATGAGACAACTACCAATTGGTTACCACGAAATTGTGGAGAAAAACATAAAGATCAAGTCTGCAGTAGGGGAGTCAGCGTCACTGTTTGCCCCAGTGCATTTGTTATTGTTTTTGTTTTGTTGTTGAAAAGGAGGAGTAGTGGAGGAGGGGAGCATCCAACAGTACATATTCTGCTGTTCTATCATAAGTGCAATGAGATCTGAGAGAAAAGAAAGTGTTTGTTGTTTGCAGTAACTTCTTTGTTGTTGTGATATCCCAAATGGATGTGGCAGTTTCACCATTTAAGGATTCCAACTTTAAAGGCAGCCAATGCTATTAAGTAGTATTTTTCGGTATTATTGAAAGTAATATGTCTCTTCTATTGCTGTTATTGCACCAAACAAACACTCTAAATCTGACTGACTATGGTCTTAACCTGTTTGGCGTGCAAGCCCGACGTCGGTACACTTATGACAACAGCCAGCTCAAAGTGCAGGGCGCGAAATTCAAAAGATATTTTTTTTAAATATTTAACTTTCACACATTAACAAGTCCAATACAGCATATGAAAGGTACACATCTTGTGAATCAAGCCAACATGTCCGATTTTTAAAATGTTTTACAGGGAAGACAAAATATGTAAATCTATTAGCTAACCACGTTAGCAAAAGACACCACTTTTCTTACTCCAACAGTTTTTAACTCCATCAGTAGCTATCACAAATTCGACCAAATAAAGATATAAATAGCCACTAACCAAGAAACAACTTTATCAGATGACAGTCTGATAACATATTTATTGTATAGCATATGTTTTGTTCGAAAAATGTGCATATTTCAGGTATAAATCATAGTTTACATTTCAGCTACAATCAGAAATTGCACCGAAAGCAGACAGAAAAATTACAGACACCAACGTCAAATACCTAATTACTCATCATAAAACATTTCTGAAAAATACATAGTGTACAGCAATTGAAAGACAGGCATCTTGTGATTCCAGACAATATTTCCGATTTATTAAATGTTTTACAGCGAAAACAAAATGTAGCGTTATATTAGCGTAGCCACAATAGCCAGAAACACTTGGGCGCCCACGACCAGTTCACATGCACGACAGATATTAGAAATAGCATCATAAAATGTTTCTTACTTTTGGTGATCTTCCGTCAGAATGTTGGACAAGGTGTCCTTTGTCCAGAACAGTCGTTGTTTTGATCTGGAACGGCAAATATCCCTCTTCATTTAGCATGCACACTAGCCGAGTGGCACAGATCTCTCCAACGTCAACAAAGTCAGAGAACGGAATACGGCAAAACTCCCGAAAAAATTTCAATAATCTGATTAAACTATATTGAAAAAACATACGTTACGATGATATGGTCACATGTATCAAATAAAATCCGAGCCAGAGATAGTTGTCGTCCATAACGGCAGCAAAACAGAAGGCAATCCCACTGTCCAAGTCGCGCGCTTCAGAGTACCGGAAATGAGGGACACGTCATACAAAGACCTTGTATTCCAATTCAGATGAAGATAAACACAACATTTCTTCTCTCTCAGCCTCTTGACATCCAGAGGAAGGCCTATGAAGTGTACGTAGACTCTTACGTGCCATGCCCATGTATAGGCAGGAAGTTGAACAGAGCGACGATTTCAGACATTCCACTTCCTGGTCAGGAAATGTGCTGCAGAACGAGTTCTGTTTCACTCAGAGAAATAATTCAAACGGTTTTAGAAACTAGAGAGTGTTTTCTATCCAATAGTAATAATAATATGCATATTGTACGAGCAAGAATTGAGTACGAGGCCGTTTGAAATGGGCATGTTTTATCTGGCTACTCAATACTTTCCCTTGCAGCCATAAGAAGTTAATTTAATGGTTGAGTATATGTATATCAAGCTGTTCAGAGAGACATTCATTTTAGGCTGGGTTTCTGTACAGCACTTCGAGATATTAGCTGATATACGAAGGGCTATATAAAACATTTTTTTTAAATAAACTTGATAAACTTGATTAGGGAGTGTAGATGGGAATCCATGAACCCTGATTTGAAAAAGAAGTCGTTATCATGTAATAAGGCATTTAAAGGGTCAGTGCAGTCAAAAACGCCTGTGATGCTGGTGCTGTGTCTGCCAGCTCACTCTCCTCTCACCAAACATGTCACCTGCACACACTGGGGTCTCAGGGGTCAGGAGAGTAGTTGAAAGTTGACGTCCTGTGACCCTCTGCACTGGGGGAAGCCATATCCAAAATCAGGTTGTATGTTTGGAGTTTTGATTTGGAGTAAAGGTTATGTTGTGGATGGTAGTATCCTGTATATGTCCTTATATCCAACTGTAAATCTATCATCAGGAGCTCATCTGCTCATGACCTGCTCATGACCTACTCTCTCTCTCTCTCTCTCTCTCTCAGCGAGGCATAGAGTGCTCTGGAGCAGAGCATGCCCACAGAAATGAGTTATTGGTCAGCTAACCTTGCAGTAGACTAACAGTAGAGCTTCAGGGGGGATGTGTGAGCACTACATTCTGCACACACAGTACAGCATAAATGCAAAGGCCCATAACCACCAGATACGGTACGGTATCAGCTGAGTTTTTGATAGAATTCTACCAGAAAGACAAGAGTTCATGAAACTTAAGGAATATGTTTGCATCTATAGCTGCACAATACAATGCCCAAGAGAAACGATGTCTAGACAAGCATTCTCACAGACCCAGACACAACCAATAGAAACAGGCAGCCAGGAAAGATGTAATAATAGTTTGCAGCACCAAACGATGTCTGGTATTTTTATGTAGGAAATTGGACTGTAAGCTCTGTGGAATGTAAGGTATGTGAGTGTTGTCTATGTGGGAGTTAAGTGATGTTTTGGCACCCTCTGCTGCTAGCTGAAGAGAATGCCTGAGTGGAGATAGAATTTAGATTGCCATGCAAGGTGGAGCTGGATTTTCCACAAGGATTCCTTTTAGTGGTGGAACACGCTCATTTCCCTCCCTCCTTCTCTCTGTCGCTGTTTCTCTCTCTCTCTCTCTTTCTCTCACTCTCTTTCTTCCTGTCTCTCTCTCTCTTCCTTCCTCTCTCTCTCGTTCTCTCTGTAATGCTGCAACTCAGAGCCAATTTGCTGTGCTCTTCCCAGGCGCTGTGCAGCTCCCTGTTGCTAATGATGCTAAAGCTAAAATGAGTGCAGCTTATTAGCTATTATAAACTGGGTGGTTACAGCCCCGAATGCTGATTGGCTGACAGCCATGGTATATCAGACCGTATACCACGGTATGACAAAGCATTACTTTTTACTGCTCTAATTACGTTGGTAACCAGTTTATAATAGCAATCAGACACCTCGGGGGTTTGTGGTATGTGGCCAATATACCAAGGCTAAGGGCTGTATCCAGGCACTCCGCGTTACGTCTTGCCTAAGAACAGCCCTTTTAACCGTGGTATATTGGCCATATACCACACCCCCTCAGGCCTTATTGCTTAATTATAACACAATGAACAGAGCTCTCTCTACTCTATCTCTCTCTCTCTCTTTCTCTCAAAAAACATGGACTTCTTCAATAAGACAGTAATAATATGCTGCTTTGAAATTAAATAGTTGTTGCCTTTTAACTTGCCCTTTAACTCATTTGGCTTCAAACTGGTGCATTTAGCCCAGGCAGGCCTTGATGATAGCGTCTCAGTCTCTTCTCTCTCCCAGTGTTGACCCGTTTAGGGCAGGTTGAGAAGGCAGTTTTGATGCTTTTCTACTTCTCCTCAGAGACCAGGCTTCCCCTCCAGTCATACAATGCAGATGCTGAAAGACTGTTGGAAAAACACATGCTGAGCAGCGGGGAGTGTGTGCGCGCGTGTGTGTTTGTGTGTGTGATCTGGGAGGTATTCGAAGCAGGCAGAGTCAGAGGGTATATACAGCACTTGCTCTCTTTTCATTCTCCCACTCAGGTTCTCCTCTCCTCCACACAGAATGCGGGGGCTCTCCCTCCATCCCTCCCTCTCCTCCTCATACATTCACCCTGTCAATGCTACACACGTACAGGTAACTCCCAAAATAAAGGAAACACTTCAGTAAATGAGGGATACAAAGTATATTGAAAGCAGGTGCTTCCACACAGGTGTGGTTCCTGAGTTAATTAAGCAATGAACATCCCATCATGCTTAGGGTCATGTATTAAAATGCCCAGTTGCCTATTATTTTGGCTACCATGACTGGAAGAAGAGATCTCAGTGACTTTGAAAGAGGAGCGTAGGGGGTTCAAAGGGTGTGTGTGTGTTTCAGTCACCATATCTTAACCAGATCTTAATTGAATGCTTATGGGAGATTCTGGAGTGGTGCCTGGGACAGCGTTTTTCACCACCATCAACAAAACACCAAATTCTGGAATTTATTTTGGAAGAATGGTGTTGCATTCCAACCAATAGAGTTCCAGACACTTGTAGAATCCTTTCCAAGGGGCATCGTATCTGTTCTGGCTCGTCGTGGCCCAACGCCCTATTAAGACACTTCATGTTGGTGTTTCCTTTATTTTGGTAGTTTGTAGTTCACGAGTTTGATCAATAGCGCTTAGCAACCCTCGCTAGGAGACAACTCGGCCTCCACCAATCTGTTGTAACGTAATGGCTGTTGCTAAGGAGCCTGGTAATGTGCTGCAGTCTATATTTTAGACATGATGTTTGAGGGTTTTAATGGTGCTGCTATGCTTCTGCCCACAATAAGAGGCCCCATGTGGGTTGTAGTAATGGCCAACAGAATGGATATGTGTCCTTTTTCTGCCCTGGAATCATGAGTGTTATTACATTAAGGGCATTATGATCTGTGTTAAGCTGATTTATTTATCCATGTCTGGAGAGTTTGTCAGGACAGGGGCCCAACCTGGGGTTCGGGGCCTCCTGGCGGTCCGTAAAGAGGTCTAGGGGTTCCTCGTTAAGGTATAATTAAAGAATATCCTGTTTGATTATCATACCAATATTTCACCCAGCCTGATATTAATAGTTATATTATTGTTGTTATAAAAGTAAATGTGTCAACTCATATCCCTTGTAATTCTGGGGGAAAAAGTGAAGTAATTTATCCTGTTTGATTGTGTGTGAAATGAGAGGTGTAGATGTGCAGTGGGTCACTGGGCTTTAGAGATGTCTGTCTGCGTGGGCTTTGGTGTGTCATTGCTTCTCAAGGATCCAATTATGATTACCTGGCTTAGATACATTTGCTCAACAGACTATGCTTAATCCCTGGAGATATTTATGTGTTTGCTCCAAGACACACGCACGCACGCACGCACGCACGCACGCACGCACGCACGCACGCACGCACGCACGCACGCACGCACACACACACACACACACACACATACACACACATATCTTCTTTGTTACCTTAGCCCAGTGTTTCCCAACCCTGGTCGTCATCCTTTTGTTGGAGCCGTGGACAAACACACCTCATTCAGCTCATTGAGGGCTTGAGGATTAGTTGAGTGCTTGTCCAGGGTTACAATACAAATGTGTACTATTGGGGGTACTCGATGACCAGGGTTGGGAAACACCGCCTTAGCCTATAGCAATGTTGTAGGGAAAAGTTGTGCCGTTCTAGCTCCATTCCCCTACTGCAGGTGCTGCTCTAGCTCCATTTCCCTACTGCAGGTGCTGCTCTAGCTCCATTTCCCTTCTGCAGGTGCTGCTCTAGCTCCATTCCCCTTCTGCAGGTGCTGCTCTAGCTCCATTTCCCTACTGCAGGTGCTGCTCTAGCTCCATTTCCCTTCTGCAGGTGCTGCTCTAGCTCCATTCCCCTTCTGCAGGTGCTGCTCTAGCTCCATTTCCCTTCTGCAGGTGCTGCTCTAGCTCCATTCCCCTTCTGCAGGTGCTGCTCTAGCTCCATTTCCCTTCTGCAGGTGCTGCTCTAGCTCCATTTCCCTTCTGCAAGTGCTGCTCTAGCTCCATTTCCCTTCTGCAGGTGCTGCTCTAGCTCCATTCCCCTACTGCAGGTGCTGCTCTAGCTCCATTTCCCTTCTGCAGGTGCTGCTCTAGCTCCATTCCCCTACTGCAGGTGCTGCTCTAGCTCCATTCCCCTTCTGCAGGTGCTGCTCTAGCTCCATTCCCCTACTGCAGGTGCTGCTCTAGCTCCATTCTCCTACTGCAGGTGCTGCTCTAGCTCCATTACCCTACTGCAGGTGCTGCTCTAGCTCCATTCCCCTTCTGCAGGTGCTGCTCTAGCTCCATTCCCCTACTGCAGGTGCTGCTCTAGCTCCATTCCCCTACTGCAGGTGCTGCTCTATCTCCATTCCCCTTCTGCAGGTGCTGCTCTAGCTCCATTCCCCTACTGCAGGTGCTGCTCTAGCTCCATTCCCCTACTGCAGGTGCTGCTCTAGCTCCATTTCCCTTCTGCAGGTGCTGCTCTAGCTCCATTCTCCTACTGCCGGTGCTGTTTAGCTCCATTTCCCTTCTGCAGGTGCTGCTCTAGCTCCATTCTCCTACTGCCGGTGCTGTTTAGCTCCATTTCCCTTCTGCAGGTGCTGCTCTAGCTCCATTCTCCTACTGCCGGTGCTGTTTAGCTCCATTTCTCTACTGCAGGTGCTGCTCTAGCTCCATTTCCCTTCTGCAGGTGCTGCTTTAGCTCCATTTCCCTACTGCAGGTGCTGCTCTAGCTCCATTTCCCTTCTGCAGGTGCTGCTCTAGCTCCATTTCCCTTCTGCAGGTGCTGCTCTAGCTCCATTCTCCTACTGCCGGTGCTGTTTAGCTCCATTTCTCTACTGCAGGTGCTGCTCTAGCTCCATTTCCCTACTGCAGGTGCTGCTCTAGCTCCATTTCCCTACTGCAGGTGCTGCTCTAGCTCCATTTCCCTACTGCAGGTGCTGCTCTAGCTCCATTTCCCTACTGCAAGTGCTGCTCTAGCTCCATTTCCCTGCTGCCGGTGCTGTTTAGCTCCATTTCCCTACTGCAGGTGCTGCTCTAGCTCCAATTCCTTACTGCAGGTGCTGTTTAGCTCCATTTCCCTACAACAGGTGCTGTTTAGCTCCATTTCTCTACTGCAGGTGCTGCTCTAGCTCAATTTCCCTGCTGCAGGTGCTGCTCTAGCTCAATTTCCCTGCTGCAGGTGCTGCTCTAGCTCCAATTTCCTACTTTAGGTGCTCCCACTTAAACCACTGGTATCATGTCAACTATCCAAGGTCTGGAATATGGCACTGGCAGACTATGACTCTCTGTTTTCTGACTCTCTCTCTTTCGCGCTCTCTTTCTCTTTGTCTCTCTGTGTTCCCCCTCCCTTCTGTTGGTAATGATTTGCCTACGGCATGGTCCAGGTCCTCAGTGCACACGCACAGACAGTCTCCTGGCCCGCTACTCCATTAGGCCCTTTCCTCTCCTTTCGTCTCCTCTCCAACCTCGCTCCGCTCCAGCTAACCCTCCCCGTCCTGTCTCTCCACGCCATTGTTCCCCCCCACCTACTCCCCTCGCCTGTGAGCAATTACAGCGAGTTTATCTCTCTTTCCTGCTTTCATCTGATCCCTCTGCTCGCCAAGGCAGCGGTGGATGGAGCAGCAGCTTGGGCCTATGGGTCAGCCAGTTCCCTGTTCCATCCCGGGTCCCAGTGGAGGAGAGGTATGCGTGCGAATCCGTTTAGGAGGAAGGAGAGCTGGAACATCAGTGTTGGCACCGTTCCCTGCATGAGTCTTAAAGTCATTGGAACGTGGAATTATTCCACCATTTTTTTGTCCTTTCCTTTCCTCTCCCTCTCCTTATATCGCTCAAATCTTTTTTCCCCCTGTCCAAGTCTCCTCTGACTTGTGAGAAGGAATGAGTTCCAAATGAGGGGCATGTCACTGACGATGCTCCTCCTCCTCCCCCTCTCCTGGCTGGGGCTGCTGGGAGGCTGGGACTGGGTAATGTCTGTCAGTCTGATGGAGCTCGGGGTGGGATCAATTTTATTTCTCACATGCGCCGAATGGTGAAATGCTTACTTACCGTGAAATGCTTACTTACAAGCCCTTAACCAACAATGCAGCTCAAGAAATTAAGAAAATATTTACTAAATTAACTAAAGTAAAAAAGAAAGTCAAAAGTAACACAATAAAATAACAATAATGAGGCTATATACAGGGGGTACTGGTATACGGGGGGGTCAATGTAAATAATCCGGGTGGCCATTTTATTAATTGTTCATCCGTCTTATGGCTTGGGGTTTGAAGCTGTTAAGGAGCCTTTTGAACCTAGACTTGTGTACTGGTCCTCCAGTACCGCTTGCCGTGTGGTAGCAGAGAGAACAGTCTATGACTTGGGATCTCTGGTCTCCATGAGGCTGCTGTCAGTGCCTCAGTCTCTCTCCAGCTCGCTTTCAGTCAAACCACCTGTGTCTTTCCCCTTAGACCCATTCTAGGGCAGATTTCACGTCTAAGTGTACCTGTAAGGGTAGTGTAAAGATAGGATACTGATAGTAAGGCAGTAAGGAGCCAACCATCTAAAGGTAATGGTATTATAATGTGATGATATGCTAACGAGACTAGGTTTGGTTTAACATGAATGTAGATCTCAGGGGCTGTTCCTTAGCTGTGATTAGTTGTGTGAAAGTGGAGCAGAGCATGACATTTTCACAGCTCCAGATAGGCCAAGACCAAGAGTGTCTTCCCCACTCACCTAGACATTAATGGGATACATTTTCCCAGAGACTGAGCCAAGCTCTCATCACTTACAGTCCATTTGACCTCCGCTCCCACCTTAAGGGACCCCCCCCCCCCCCCCCACACACACACACACACACACACACACATACACACATACATACACACATACGCACATACACACATACACACACATACAGTAACACACACAGATACAGTACCAGTGAAAAGTTTGGACACACCTTCTCATTCTAGGGCTTTTCTTTATTTTTACTATTTCCTACATTGTAGAATAACAGGGAAGACATCAAAACTATGAAATAACACATATGGAATCATGTAGTAACCCAAAAAGTGTTAAACAAATAAAAATATATTTTATATTTGAAATTCTTCAAAGAAGCCACCATTTGCCTTGATGACAGCTTTGCACACTCTTGGCATTCTATCAACCAGCTTCATGAGGTCGTCACCTGGAATGCATTTCATTAACAGGTTGCCTTATTAAAAGTTTGAGCCATTCAGTTGTGTTGTGACAAGGTATGGTTGGTATACTGAAGATAGCCCTCTTTGGTAAAGACCAAGTCCATAGTATGGCAAGAACAGCTCAAATAAGCAAAGAGAAATTATAGTCCATCAATACTTTACAACATGAAGGTCAGTCAATCTGGAAAATTTAATGAACTAAAGTTTTTAAAGTTTCTTCAAATGCAGTCGCAAAAACCATCAAGTGCTATCATGAAGCTGGCTCTCATGAGGACCGCCACAGGAAAGGAAGACCCAGAGTTACCTCTGCTGCGGAGGATAAGTTCATTAGAGTTACCAGCCTCAGACTGCAGCCCAAATAAGTAACATACACATCTCAACATCAACTGTTCAGAGGAGACTGTGTGAATCAGGCCTTCATGGTTTAATTGCTGCAAAGAAATCACTACTAAAGGACACCAATAAGAAGAAGACACTTGCTTGGGCCGAGAAACACGAGCAATGGGCATTAGATCGGTGGAAATGTGTCCTTTGGTTTGATGAGTCCAAATATGAGATTTTTGGATCTAACCGCCGTGTCTTTGTGAGACGCAGAGTAGGTGAACGGATGATGTCCACATGTGTGGTTCCCATTGTGAAGCATGGAGGAGGAGGTGTGATGGTGTCGTGGGTGCTTTGCTGGTGACACTGTCTGTGATTTATTTAGAATTCAAGGCACACTTAACCAACATGGCTACCACAGCTTTCTGCAGCGATACGCCATCCCATCTGGTTTGGGCTTAGTGGGACTATCATTTGTTTTTCAACATGACAATGACCCAAAACACACCTCTAGGCTGTGTAGGGGCTATTTGACAAAGGAGAGTGATGGAGTGCTGCATCAGATGACCTGGTCTCCACAATCACCCGACCTCAACCCAATTGAGATGGTTTGGGAAGAGTGGGACTGCAGAGTGAAGGAAAAGCAGCCAACAAGTGCTCAGCATATGTGGGAACTCCCTCAAGACTGTTGGAAAAGCATTCCAGGTGAAGCTGGTTGAGAGAATGCCAAGAGTGTGCAAAGCTGTCATCAAGGCAAAGGGTGGCTACTTTGAAGAATCTCAAATATAAAATATATTTTCATTTGTTTAACACTTTTTTGGTCACTACATGATTCCATATGTGTTATTTCAAAGTTTCGATGTCTTCGCTATTATTCTACAATGTAGAAATAGTACAAATAAAGAAAAACCCTTGAATGAGTAGGTGTGTCTAAACTTTTGACTGGTACTGTAAGTACATACACACAGACTGGCACAGTTACAGAGATTGTCGGTTGTGTAACACTTTCTTCCAGTCACGAAATCTGCTCTCTCAGTGTGAGAGGAAAGGGGGAGGAAGGGGAGGCTGTGCCATTACCAGAGCTGTTACTAACTGTTCTCTGTGAAGGAGGCAGGAGGGCAGGCAGCCTCACTCCATGGAGCTCTGGTCTGCTGCCTCTCTGAGAGGAGTCAGGACAGGTCACCATCATCACACAGACAGGGTGGCACAGCAGAACAGTGCAGAGCAGCCCGGACTGGAGCACAGGGCCATGCACTCAGGGTCAGGCACAGTCCAGCTAGGGGCATCATGACCTCATGGCAGACAGGAGGGCATTGCTTCTATGGTGATAATAAACATCCGGAAACAGAAGATTATAGTCTGTGATTTTCATCCCAACCGGATACTGTTGATTCTGCTCATCAAATCTGCTAATGACATCTTTTTTCTTTTTCCTTCCTGTTTAGCAATGGTTCCAATGTAGTTCCTCCATGTTAGTAATGCCCACCTCACCAGCCCTAGTCTGGCTTTACCCAAAAGAGGAAACCTTGTAAAGCTTAATGCCGGTTCTTACAGCAAGTGGTCTTTGCTAGAGCAGACTGGTACCCTAATCCTCTATATTAGGAGAGAAGAGAGGGGTATAACAGGATTTCCTGAGCGTGCCCGGTCTCTGGCTCAGTCCCCTGTCTCCCCCCTGTGTTATCTAACCATCAGAGGGGCTGCAGTGCACTAATATCTGTGTGTAGCATGAAGAGCCCTTTGTTCAGCGGGACAAGTAAGAGCCTGGGGAGGGGAAGGAAGGAGAAGAGAGGAAACAGCATAACATCATCCTGTCCGTGCCATGCCCTGCCGTGCCATACCGGGCCACTGCCTCCCGGGTGCGTGCAGCTACGTTAACCTCTAACGCCTCACAAACCCGGATCCGGGATCCCCCCCATCAAAAAAGCTGACTAGCATAGCCTAGCCTAAAGCCACAGGGATATCATATAATAAAATCTTCATGAAATCACAAGTCCAAGACACCAAATGAAAGATACACATCTTGTGAATCCAGCCATCATTTCTGATTTTTAAAATGTTTTACAGGGAAGACACAATATGTAAATCTATTAGCTAACCACGTTAGCAAAAGACACCACTTTTTTACTCCACCATTTTTTACTCCATCAGTAGCTATCACAAATTCGACCAAATAAAGATATAAATAGCCACTAACCAAGAAACAACTTCATCAGATGACAGTCTGATAACATATTTATTGTATAGCATATGTTTTGTTAGAAAAATGTGCATATTTCAGGTATAAATCATAGTTTACCATTGCAGCCACCATCACAACTCTCACCAAAGCGACTAGAATAACTACAGAGACCATCGTGTATTACCTAATTACTCATCATAAAACATTTCTTAAAAATACACAGCGTACAGCAAATGAAAGACACAGATCTTGTGAATCCAGCCAATATTTCAGATTTTCTAAGTGTTTTACAGCGAAAACACAATATAGCGTTATATTAGCTTACCACAATAGCAAACATCACAACAGCATTGATTCAAGACAAAAATAGCGATAACGTATAAACCACCAAAATATATTAATTTTTTCACTAACCTTCTCAGAATTCTTCAGATGACAGTCCTATAACATCATATTACACAATGCATATAGAGTTTGTTCGAAAATGTGCATATTTAGCGGCACAAATCGTGGTTATACAATGTGATTAGTGGCCAAAACTTCAAGCAATCTGTCCGGCGCCATCTTGGAGAGGCACCTAATCTAATCGAAAACTATTCATAAACTTGACTAAAAAATACAGATTGGACAGCAAATGAAAGATAAATTAGTTCTTAATGCAATCGCTGTGTTAGATTTTTAAAATTAACGTTACTGCGCAATACAGCGTGCGCTAAAGCGAGACCGCACCATAATTCATGGCGGAATTATTATTTGACATTTGTCAACATAAGTACGAATTAACAGCATAAAGACTGCTTACTATTTGCTGAGCTTCCATCAGAATCTTGGGCAAGGTGTCCTTTCTCCAGAACAATCGTCTTTTGGTTGAAAGATGTCCTCTTGTCCTGTCGAAATAGCCGCTAACGTTAGCCACCCACTGGAGAGGTGTCCAACTCGTGAAAGCGCATCACAAAGAAATCCAGGAAAATCGCAATAAACTGATATAAACTGCTATAAATCGGTTTAAATTAACTACCTTATGATGTCTTTAACAACTATAACGAATAAAAACATGACCGGAGATACAGAACTGCTAAAACGAAAGCTTTGCAGGAGGCCATTGTGATGTCCCTGATGCGCCAAGTCTTATATAGGGCCCCAGATTGCGCAATCCACTCCATTCAAATTCTCCCCGCTTACTGACATCTAGAGGAAGGCGTATGCAGTGCATGTAGCCCGATGGCTTACATGGGGACTTATAAACTGACCTCAGAACAGGGACCTCGATTTCTGAAATCTCACTCCCTGACAGGAAATGTGCTGCAGAATGAGTTCTGTTTCACTCAGAGAAATAATTCAAACGGTTTTAGAAACTAGAGAGTGTTTTCTATCCAATAGTAATAATAATATGCATATTGTACGAGCAAGAATTGAGTACGAGGCAGTTTAATTTGGGAACAAATTTTTACAAAGTCGAAATGGCGCCCCCCTAGTGTCAAGAAGTTTTAAAGACCTTAGTCGTGGAGAGAGAAGGAGAGAAAGAGCGAGAGCAGGGGGCCTGAGACCTCCTTAACATAAACGCTCACGTCACATTACACTCTGCACTCTCACATTGATTCAGGATGATTCCCCTCTTCATCACTGACTCTCTCTCTGTATCACGCGGAACCATCCACAAGCCAGGTAAAACCTTGGAGCGGAGGAGAAGAAAGAATCGGAAATGTAGCAAATGTTTGTAGTAGTGCCGTGCTTTTGAAGAATTCCCTTATTTCTTACCAACACCCCTCCGTCTTGTTGGAGGAGGAGGGATTTTTATTCATCTTCTTCCACGACAGGCAGCAGGTTTAGCTGAACATTGGAGCTAGGGCTCAGGCTTTGTAGAGGAGGACTCTGGAACATCTGGGCTGGTGTAGCTGAGTAAGGAGAAGAGAGATGAGCTGCTGCGACACTCACCCTCTCTATCCTCCTGTTAGCACGCTCAGTGCGCCAGTCACCCTCTCTATCCTCCTGTTAGCACGCTCAGTGTGCCAGTCACCCTCTCTATCCTCCTGTTAGCACGCTCAGTGTGCCAGTCACCCTCTCTATCCTCCTGTTAGCACGCTCAGTGCGCCAGTCACCCTCTCTATCCTCCTGTTAGCACACTCAGTGCGCCAGTCACCCTCTCTATCCTCCTGTTAGCACGCTCAGTGCGCCAGTCACCCTCTCTATCCTCCTGTTAGCACGCTCAGTGTGCCAGTCACCCTCTCTATCCTCCTGTTAGCACGCTCAGTGCGCCAGTCACCCTCTCTATCCTCCTGTTAGCACGCTCAGTGTGCCAGTCACCCTCTCTATCCTCCTGTTAGCACGCTCAGTGCGCCAGTCACCCTCTCTATCCTCCTGTTAGCACGCTCAGTGCGCCAGTCACCCTCTCTATCCTCCTGTTAGCACGCTCAGTGTGCCAGTCACCCTCTCTATCCTCCTGTTAGGACACTCAGTGTGCCAGTCACCCTCTCTATCCTCCTGTTAGGACACTCAGTGTGCCAGTCACCCTCTCTATCCTCCTGTTAGCACGCTCAGTGTGCCAGTCACCCTCTCTATCCTCCTGTTAGCACGCTCAGTGTGCCAGTCACCCTCTCTATCCTCCTGTTAGCACGCTCAGTGCGCCAGTCACCCTCTCTATCCTCCTGTTAGCACGCTCAGTGCGCCAGTCACCCTCTCTATCCTCCTGTTAGCACGCTCAGTGTGCCAGTCACCCTCTCTATCCTCCTGTTAGCACGCTCAGTGCGCCAGTCACCCTCTCTATCCTCCTGTTAGCACGCTCAGTGCGCCAGTCACCCTCTCTATCCTCCTGTTAGCACGCTCAGTGCGCCAGTCACCCTCTCTATCCTCCTGTTAGCACGCTCAGTGCGCCAGTCACCCTCTCTATCCTCCTGTTAGCACGCTCAGTGCGCCAGTCACCCTCTCTATCCTCCTGTTAGCACGCTCAGTGTGCCAGTCACCCTCTCTATCCTCCTGTTAGCACGCTCAGTGTGCCAGTCACCCTCTCTATCCTCCTGTTAGCACGCTCAGTGTGCCAGTCACCCTCTCTATCCTCCTGTTAGCACGCTCAGTGTGCCAGTCACCCTCTCTATCATCCTGTTAGCACGCTCAGTGTGCCAGTCACCCTCTCTATCATCCTGTTAGCACGCTCAGTGTGCCAGTCACCCTCTCTATCCTCCTGTTAGCACGCTCAGTGCGCCAGTCACCCTCTCTATCCTCCTGTTAGCACGCTCAGTGTGCCAGTCACCCTCTCTATCCTCCTGTTAGCACGCTCAGTGCGCCAGTCACCCTCTCTATCCTCCTGTTAGCACGCTCAGTGCGCCAGTCACCCTCTCTATCCTCCTGTTAGCACGCTCAGTGCGCCAGTCACCCTCTCTATCCTCCTGTTAGCACGCTCAGTGTGCCAGTCACCCTCTCTATCCTCCTGTTAGCACGCTCAGTGCGCCAGTCACCCTCTCTATCCTCCTGTTAGCACGCTCAGTGCGCCAGTCACCCTCTCTATCCTCCTGTTAGCACGCTCAGTGTGCCAGTCACCCTCTCTATCCTCCTGTTAGCACGCTCAGTGTGCCAGTCACCCTCTCTATCCTCCTGTTAGCACGCTCAGTGTGCCAGTCACCCTCTCTATCCTCCTGTTAGCACGCTCAGTGTGCCAGTCACCCTCTCTATCATCCTGTTAGCACGCTCAGTGTGCCAGTCACCCTCTCTATCCTCCTGTTAGCACGCTCAGTGTGCCAGTCACACTCTCTATCCTCCTGTTAGCACGCTCAGTGCGCCAGTCACCCTCTCTATCCTCCTGTTAGCACGCTCAGTACGACACTCACCCTCTCTATCCTCCTGTTAGCACGCTCAGTGTGCCAGTCACCCTCTCTATCCTCCTGTTAGCACGCTCAGTTTGCCAGTCACCCTCTCTATCCTCCTGTTAGCACGCTCAGTGTGCCAGTCACCCTCTCTATCCTCATGTTAGCACGCTCAGTGTGCCAGTCACCCTCTCTGTCCTCCTGTTAGCACGCTCAGTGTGCCAGTCACCCTCTCTATCCTGCTGTTAGGACACTCAGTGTGCCAGTCACCCTCTCTATCCTCCTGTTAGCACGCTCAGTGTGCCAGTCACCCTCTCTATCCTCCTGTTAGCATGCTCAGTGTGCCAGTCACCCTCTCTATCCTCCTGTTAGCACGCTCAGTGCGCCAGTCACCCTCTCTATCCTCCTGTTAGCACGCTCAGTGCGCCAGTCACCCTCTCTATCCTCCTGTTAGCACGCTCAGTGCGCCAGTCACCCTCTCTATCCTCCTGTTAGCACGCTCAGTGTGCCAGTCACCCTCTCTATCCTCCTGTTAGCACGCTCAGTGTGCCAGTCACCCTCTCTATCCTCCTGTTAGCACGCTCAGTGCGCCAGTCACCCTCTCTATCCTCCTGTTAGCACGCTCAGTGTGCCAGTCACCCTCTCTATCCTCCTGTTAGCACGCTCAGTGCGCCAGTCACCCTCTCTATCCTCCTGTTAGCACGCTCAGTGCGCCAGTCACCCTCTCTATCCTCCTGTTAGCACGCTCAGTGCGCCAGTCACCCTCTCTATCCTCCTGTTAGCACGCTCAGTGCGCCAGTCACCCTCTCTATCCTCCTGTTAGCACGCTCAGTGTGCCAGTCACCCTCTCTATCCTCCTGTTAGCACGCTCAGTGCGCCAGTCACCCTCTCTATCCTCCTGTTAGCACGCTCAGTGCGCCAGTCACCCTCTCTATCCTCCTGTTAGCACGCTCAGTGCGCCAGTCACCCTCTCTATCCTCCTGTTAGCACGCTCAGTGCGCCAGTCACCCTCTCTATCCTCCTGTTAGCACGCTCAGTGCGCCAGTCACCCTCTCTATCCTCCTGTTAGCACGCTCAGTGCGCCAGTCACCCTCTCTATCCTCCTGTTAGCACGCTCAGTGCGCCAGTCACCCTCTCTATCCTCCTGTTAGCATGCTCAGTGCGCCAGTCACCCTCTCTATCCTCCTGTTAGCACGCTCAGTGTGCCAGTCACACTCTCTATCCTCCTGTTAGCACGCTCAGTGCGCCAGTCACCCTCTCTATCCTCCTGTTAGCACGCTCAGTACGACACTCACCCTCTCTATCCTGCTGTTAGCACGCTCAGTGTGCCAGTCACCCTCTCTATCCTCCTGTTAGCACGCTCAGTGTGCCAGTCACCCTCTCTATCCTCATGTTAGCACGCTCAGTGTGCCAGTCACCCTCTCTGTCCTCCTGTTAGCACGCTCAGTGTGCCAGTCACCCTCTCTATCCTCCTGTTAGGACACTCAGTGTGCCAGTCACCCTCTCTATCCTCCTGTTAGCACGCTCAGTGTGCCAGTCACCCTCTCTATCCTCCTGTTAGCACGCTCAGTGCGCCAGTCACCCTCTCTATCCTCCTGTTAGCACGCTCAGTGCGCCAGTCACCCTCTCTATCCTCCTGTTAGCACGCTCAGTGCGCCAGTCACCCTCTCTATCCTCCTGTTAGCACGCTCAGTGCGCCAGTCACCCTCTCTATCCTCCTGTTAGCACGCTCAGTGTGCCAGTCACCCTCTCTATCCTCCTGTTAGCACGCTCAGTGTGCCAGTCACCCTCTCTATCCTCCTGTTAGCACGCTCAGTGCGCCAGTCACCCTCTCTATCCTCCTGTTAGCACGCTCAGTGCGCCAGTCACCCTCTCTATCCTCCTGTTAGCACGCTCAGTGCGCCAGTCACCCTCTCTATCCTCCTGTTAGCACGCTCAGTGCGCCAGTCACCCTCTCTATCCTCCTGTTAGCACGCTCAGTGCGCCAGTCACCCTCTCTATCCTCCTGTTAGCACGCTCAGTGCGCCAGTCACCCTCTCTATCCTCCTGTTAGCACGCTCAGTGCGCCAGTCACCCTCTCTATCCTCCTGTTAGCACGCTCAGTGCGCCAGTCACCCTCTCTATCCTCCTGTTAGCACGCTCAGTGCGCCAGTCACCCTCTCTATCCTCCTGTTAGCACGCTCAGTGCGCCAGTCACCCTCTCTATCCTCCTGTTAGCACGCTCAGTGCGCCAGTCACCTTCTCTATCCTCCTGTTAGCACGCTCAGTGCGCCAGTCACCCTCTCTATCCTCCTGTTAGCACGCTCAGTGCGCCAGTCACCCTCTCTATCCTCCTGTTAGCACGCTCAGTGCGCCAGTCACCCTCTCTATCCTCCTGTTAGCACGCTCAGTGCGCCAGTCACCCTCTCTATCCTTCTGTTAGCACGCTCAGTGCGCCAGTCACCCTCTCTATCCTCCTGTTAGCACGCTCAGTGCGCCAGTCACCCTCTCTATCCTCCTGTTAGCACGCTCAGTGCGCCAGTCACCCTCTCTATCCTCCTGTTAGCCTGCTCAGTGCGCCAGTCACCCTCTCTATCCTCCTGTTAGCACGCTCAGTGTGCCAGTCACCCTCTCTATCCTCCTGTTAGCACGCTCAGTGCGCCAGTCACCCTCTCTATCCTCCTGTTAGCACGCTCAGTGCGCCAGTCACCCTCTCTATCATCCTGTTAGCACGCTCAGTGCGCCAGTCACCCTCTCTATCCTCCTGTTAGCACGCTCAGTGCGCCATTCACCCTCTCTATCCTCCTGTTAGCACGCTCAGTGCGCCAGTCACCCTCTCTATCCTCCTGTTAGCACGCTCAGTGCGCCAGTCACCCTCTCTATCCTCCTGTTAGCACGCTCAGTGTGCCAGTCACCCTCTCTATCCTCCTGTTAGCACGCTCAGTGTGCCAGTCACCCTCTCTATCCTCCTGTTAGCACGCTCAGTGCGCCAGTCACCCTCTCTATCCTCCTGTAAGCACGCTCAGTGCGCCAGCCACCCTCTCTATCCTCCTGTTAGCACGCTCAGTGCGCCAGTCACCCTCTCTATCCTCCTGTTAGCACGCTCAGTGCGCCAGTCACCCTCTCTATCCTCCTGTTAGCACGCTCAGTGCGCCAGTCACCCTCTCTATCCTCCTGTTAGCACGCTCAGTGCGCCAGTCACCCTCTCTATCCTCCTGTTAGCACGCTCAGTGCGCCAGTCACCCTCTCTATTCTCCTGTTAGCACGCTCAGTGCGCCAGTCACCCTCTCTATCCTCCTGTTAGCACGCTCAGTGCGCCAGTCACCCTCTCTATCCTCCTGTTAGCACGCTCAGTGCGCCAGTCACCCTCTCTATCCTCCTGTTAGCACGCTCAGTGCGCCAGTCACCCTCTCTATCCTCCTGTTAGCACGCTCAGTGCGCCAGTCACCCTCTCTATCCTCCTGTTAGTACGCTCAGTGCGCCAGTCACCCTCTCTATCCTCCTGTTAGTACGCTCAGTGCGCCAGTCACCCTCTCTATCCTCCTGTTAGCACGCTCAGTGTGCCAGTCACCCTCTCTATCCTCCTGTTAGCACGCTCAGTGCGCCAGTCACCCTCTCTATCCTCCTGTTAGCACGCTCAGTGCGCCAGTCACCCTCTCTATCCTCCTGTTAGCACGCTCAGTGCGCCAGTCACCCTCTCTATCCTCCTGTTAGCACGCTCAGTGCGCCAGTCACCCTCTCTATCCTCCTGTTAGCACGCTCAGTGCGCCAGTCACCCTCTCTATCCTCCTGTTAGCACGCTCAGTGCGCCAGTCACCCTCTCTATCCTCCTGTTAGCACGCTCAGTGCGCCAGTCACCCTCTCTATCCTCCTGTTAGCACGCTCAGTGCGCCAGTCACCCTCTCTATCCTCCTGTTAGCACGCTCAGTGCGCCAGTCACCCTCTCTATCCTCCTGTTAGCACGCTCAGTGCGCCAGTCACCTTCTCTATCCTCCTGTTAGCACGCTCAGTGCGCCAGTCACCCTCTCTATCCTCCTGTTAGCACGCTCAGTGCGCCAGTCACCCTCTCTATCCTCCTGTTAGCACGCTCAGTGCGCCAGTCACCCTCTCTATCCTCCTGTTAGCACGCTCAGTGCGCCAGTCACCCTCTCTATCCTTCTGTTAGCACGCTCAGTGCGCCAGTCACCCTCTCTATCCTCCTGTTAGCACGCTCAGTGCGCCAGTCACCCTCTCTATCCTCCTGTTAGCACGCTCAGTGCGCCAGTCACCCTCTCTATCCTCCTGTTAGCCTGCTCAGTGCGCCAGTCACCCTCTCTATCCTCCTGTTAGCACGCTCAGTGTGCCAGTCACCCTCTCTATCCTCCTGTTAGCACGCTCAGTGCGCCAGTCACCCTCTCTATCCTCCTGTTAGCACGCTCAGTGCGCCAGTCACCCTCTCTATCCTCCTGTTAGCACGCTCAGTGCGCCATTCACCCTCTCTATCCTCCTGTTAGCACGCTCAGTGCGCCAGTCACCCTCTCTATCCTCCTGTTAGCACGCTCAGTGCGCCAGTCACCCTCTCTATCCTCCTGTTAGCACGCTCAGTGCGCCAGTCACCCTCTCTATCCTCCTGTTAGCACGCTCAGTGTGCCAGTCACCCTCTCTATCCTCCTGTTAGCACGCTCAGTGTGCCAGTCACCCTCTCTATCCTCCTGTTAGCACGCTCAGTGCGCCAGTCACCCTCTCTATCCTCCTGTAAGCACGCTCAGTGCGCCAGTCACCCTCTCTATCCTCCTGTTAGCACGCTCAGTGCGCCAGCCACCCTCTCTATCCTCCTGTTAGCACGCTCAGTGCGCCAGTCACCCTCTCTATCCTCCTGTTAGCACGCTCAGTGCGCCAGTCACCCTCTCTATCCTCCTGTTAGCACGCTCAGTGCGCCAGTCACCCTCTCTATCCTCCTGTTAGCACGCTCAGTGCGCCAGTCACCCTCTCTATCCTCCTGTTAGCACGCTCAGTGCGCCAGTCACCCTCTCTATCCTCCTGTTAGCACGCTCAGTGCGCCAGTCACACTCTCTATCCTCCTGTTAGCACGCTCAGTGCGCCAGTCACCCTCTCTATCCTCCTGTTAGCACGCTCAGTACGACACTCACCCTCTCTATCCTGCTGTTAGCACGCTCAGTGTGCCAGTCACCCTCTCTATCCTCCTGTTAGCACGCTCAGTTTGCCAGTCACCCTCTCTATCCTCCTGTTAGCACGCTCAGTGTGCCAGTCACCCTCTCTATCCTCATGTTAGCACGCTCAGTGTGCCAGTCACCCTCTCTGTCCTCCTGTTAGCACGCTCAGTGTGCCAGTCACCCTCTCTATCCTCCTGTTAGGACACTCAGTGTGCCAGTCACCCTCTCTATCCTCCTGTTAGCACGCTCAGTGTGCCAGTCACCCTCTCTATCCTCCTGTTAGCACGCTCAGTGCGCCAGTCACCCTCTCTATCCTCCTGTTAGCACGCTCAGTGCGCCAGTCACCCTCTCTATCCTCCTGTTAGCACGCTCAGTGCGCCAGTCACCCTCTCTATCCTCCTGTTAGCACGCTCAGTGCGCCAGTCACCCTCTCTATCCTCCTGTTAGCACGCTCAGTGTGCCAGTCACCCTCTCTATCCTCCTGTTAGCACGCTCAGTGCGCCAGTCACCCTCTCTATCCTCCTGTTAGCACGCTCAGTGCGCCAGTCACCCTCTCTATCCTCCTGTTAGCACGCTCAGTGCGCCAGTCACCCTCTCTATCCTCCTGTTAGCACGCTCAGTGCGCCAGTCACCCTCTCTATCCTCCTGTTAGCACGCTCAGTGCGCCAGTCACCCTCTCTATCCTCCTGTTAGCACGCTCAGTGCGCCAGTCACCTTCTCTATCCTCCTGTTAGCACGCTCAGTGCGCCAGTCACCCTCTCTATCCTCCTGTTAGCACGCTCAGTGCGCCAGTCACCCTCTCTATCCTCCTGTTAGCACGCTCAGTGCGCCAGTCACCCTCTCTATCCTCCTGTTAGCACGCTCAGTGCGCCAGTCACCCTCTCTATCCTTCTGTTAGCACGCTCAGTGCGCCAGTCACCCTCTCTATCCTCCTGTTAGCACGCTCAGTGCGCCAGTCACCCTCTCTATCCTCCTGTTAGCACGCTCAGTGCGCCAGTCACCCTCTCTATCCTCCTGTTAGCACGCTCAGTGCGCCAGTCACCCTCTCTATCCTCCTGTTAGCCTGCTCAGTGCGCCAGTCACCCTCTCTATCCTCCTGTTAGCACGCTCAGTGTGCCAGTCACCCTCTCTATCCTCCTGTTAGCACGCTCAGTGCGCCAGTCACCCTCTCTATCCTCCTGTTAGCACGCTCAGTGCGCCAGTCACCCTCTCTATCATCCTGTTAGCACGCTCAGTGCGCCAGTCACCCTCTCTATCCTCCTGTTAGCACGCTCAGTGCGCCATTCACCCTCTCTATCCTCCTGTTAGCACGCTCAGTGCGCCAGTCACCCTCTCTATCCTCCTGTTAGCACGCTCAGTGCGCCAGTCACCCTCTCTATCCTCCTGTTAGCACGCTCAGTGTGCCAGTCACCCTCTCTATCCTCCTGTTAGCACGCTCAGTGTGCCAGTCACCCTCTCTATCCTCCTGTTAGCACGCTCAGTGCGCCAGTCACCCTCTCTATCCTCCTGTAAGCACGCTCAGTGCGCCAGCCACCCTCTCTATCCTCCTGTTAGCACGCTCAGTGCGCCAGCCACCCTCTCTATCCTCCTGTTAGCACGCTCAGTGCGCCAGTCACCCTCTCTATCCTCCTGTTAGCACGCTCAGTGCGCCAGTCACCCTCTCTATCCTCCTGTTAGCACGCTCAGTGCGCCAGTCACCCTCTCTATCCTCCTGTTAGCACGCTCAGTGCGCCAGTCACCCTCTCTATCCTCCTGTTAGCACGCTCAGTGCGCCAGTCACCCTCTCTATTCTCCTGTTAGCACGCTCAGTGCGCCAGTCACCCTCTCTATCCTCCTGTTAGCACGCTCAGTGCGCCAGTCACCCTCTCTATCCTCCTGTTAGCACGCTCAGTGCGCCAGTCACCCTCTCTATCCTCCTGTTAGCACGCTCAGTGCGCCAGTCACCCTCTCTATCCTCCTGTTAGCACGCTCAGTGCGCCAGTCACCCTCTCTATCCTCCTGTTAGTACGCTCAGTGCGCCAGTCACCCTCTCTATCCTCCTGTTAGCACGCTCAGTGTGCCAGTCACCCTCTCTATCCTCCTGTTAGCACGCTCAGTGCGCCAGTCACCCTCTCTATCCTCCTGTTAGCACGCTCAGTGCGCCAGTCACCCTCTCTATCCTCCTGTTAGCACGCTCAGTGCGCCAGTCACCCTCTCTATCCTCCTGTTAGCACGCTCAGTGCGCCAGTCACCCTCTCTATCCTCCTGTTAGCACGCTCAGTGCGCCAGTCACCCTCTCTATCCTCCTGTTAGCACGCTCAGTGCGCCAGTCACCCTCTCTATCCTCCTGTTAGCACGCTCAGTGCGCCAGTCACCCTCTCTATCCTCCTGTTAGCACGCTCAGTGCGCCAGTCACCCTCTCTATCCTCCTGTTAGCACGCTCAGTGCGCCAGTCACCCTCTCTATCCTCCTGTTAGCACGCTCAGTGCGCCAGTCACCTTCTCTATCCTCCTGTTAGCACGCTCAGTGCGCCAGTCACCCTCTCTATCCTCCTGTTAGCACGCTCAGTGCGCCAGTCACCCTCTCTATCCTCCTGTTAGCACGCTCAGTGCGCCAGTCACCCTCTCTATCCTCCTGTTAGCACGCTCAGTGCGCCAGTCACCCTCTCTATCCTCCTGTTAGCACGCTCAGTGCGCCAGTCACCCTCTCTATCCTCCTGTTAGCACGCTCAGTGCGCCAGTCACCCTCTCTATCCTCCTGTTAGCCTGCTCAGTGCGCCAGTCACCCTCTCTATCCTCCTGTTAGCACGCTCAGTGTGCCAGTCACCCTCTCTATCCTCCTGTTAGCACGCTCAGTGCGCCAGTCACCCTCTCTATCCTCCTGTTAGCACGCTCAGTGCGCCAGTCACCCTCTCTATCATCCTGTTAGCACGCTCAGTGCGCCAGTCACCCTCTCTATCCTCCTGTTAGCACGCTCAGTGCGCCATTCACCCTCTCTATCCTCCTGTTAGCACGCTCAGTGCGCCAGTCACCCTCTCTATCCTCCTGTTAGCACGCTCAGTGCGCCAGTCACCCTCTCTATCCTCCTGTTAGCACGCTCAGTGTGCCAGTCACCCTCTCTATCCTCCTGTTAGCACGCTCAGTGTGCCAGTCACCCTCTCTATCCTCCTGTTAGCACGCTCAGTGCGCCAGTCACCCTCTCTATCCTCCTGTAAGCACGCTCAGTGCGCCAGTCACCCTCTCTATCCTCCTGTTAGCACGCTCAGTGCGCCAGCCACCCTCTCTATCCTCCTGTTAGCACGCTCAGTGCGCCAGTCACCCTCTCTATCCTCCTGTTAGCACGCTCAGTGCGCCAGTCACCCTCTCTATCCTCCTGTTAGCACGCTCAGTGCGCCAGTCACCCTCTCTATCCTCCTGTTAGCACGCTCAGTGCGCCAGTCACCCTCTCTATCCTCCTGTTAGCACGCTCAGTGCGCCAGTCACCCTCTCTATTCTCCTGTTAGCACGCTCAGTGCGCCAGTCACCCTCTCTATCCTCCTGTTAGCACGCTCAGTGCGCCAGTCACCCTCTCTATCCTCCTGTTAGCACGCTCAGTGCGCCAGTCACCCTCTCTATCCTCCTGTTAGCACGCTCAGTGCGCCAGTCACCCTCTCTATCCTCCTGTTAGCACGCTCAGTGCGCCAGTCACCCTCTCTATCCTCCTGTTAGCACGCTCAGTGCGCCAGTCACCCTCTCTATCCTCCTGTTAGCACGCTCAGTGCGCCAGTCACCCTCTCTATCCTCCTGTTAGCACGCTCAGTGCGCCAGTCACCCTCTCTATCCTCCTGTTAGCACGCTCAGTGCGCCAGTCACCCTCTCTATCCTCCTGTTAGCACGCTCAGTGCGCCAGTCACCCTCTCTATCCTCCTGTTAGCACGCTCAGTGCGCCAGTCACCCTCTCTATCCTCCTGTTAGCACGCTCAGTGCGCCAGTCACCCTCTCTATCCTCCTGTTAGCACGCTCAGTGTGCCAGTCACCCTCTCTATCCTCCTGTTAGCACGCTCAGTGTGCCAGTCACCCTCTCTATCCTCCTGTTAGCACGCTCAGTGTGCCAGTCACCCTCTCTATCCTCCTGTTAGCACGCTCAGTGCGCCAGTCACCCTCTCTATCCTCCTGTTAGCACGCTCAGTGCGCCAGTCACCCTCTCTATCCTCCTGTTAGCACGCTCAGTGTGCCAGTCACCCTCTCTATCCTCCTTTTAGCACGCTCAGTGCGCCAGTCACCCTCTCTATCCTCCTGTTAGCACGCTCAGTGCGCCAGTCACCCTCTCTATCCTCCTGTTAGCACGCTCAGTGCGCCAGTCACCCTCTCTATCCTCCTGTTAGCACGCTCAGTGCGCCAGTCACCCTCTCTATCCTCCTGTTAGCACGTTCAGTGCGCCAGTCACCCTCTCTATCCTCCTGTTAGCACGCTCAGTGTGCCAGTCACCCTCTCTATCCTCCTGTTAGCACGCTCAGTGTGCCAGTCACCCTCTCTATCCTCCTGTTAGCACGCTCAGTGCGCCAGCTCAGGGTGTAGGGACTGGGGAAGCCTACACATGCGTGCGCACATGCACAAACACACGTCCCTCTCTCCACCCAGGAGATTGTTTGCCTCCTGCAGGGAAGCATCTGTATAGTCAGGCAGGCAGCCTGGGGCCTTCTCTCTCAGCCTTCTAAGCAGCTCGTCTGTATGGCTCCTCTGTTGGGCTCTGTGGGATGAAGGTATTTAACAGGGAACGGATGAGAAAGAAAACTCATAGCATTGAATCACATGATCCTACAAGGTTTAGACTGTTCTCAGAAAGTGGAGCAAGCAGCAGCATTTGCTCATATCATACCCTATCAGGCGGCAGTGCACTGTAGTGTGCAGTGTATTGAGCCATGCATAAACAGTGTTCTGTTCTTTCTAGCATGATTCTACTCTATTAAATTCAATTTTAATGATATGATCTTTTTGCATGCTGTGTTTAATTGCTAAGCTAAGATTCCAAAAGAGGCTGTAGATAACCTTTTGATCGCTACAGCAAATTCTCATTATCCTCACACGCACTAACACTGACACAATACCAGACTAACACAGACTAACACACACTACCAGACTAACACAGACTAACACACACTACCAGACTAACACAGACTAACACACACTACCAGACTAACACAGACTAACACACACTACCAGACTAACACAGACTAACACACACTACCAGACTAACACAGACTAACACACACTACCAGACTAACACAGACTAACACCGATACACTAACAGCCTAACACACACTAACAGACTAACACACACTACCAGACTAACACAGACTAACACAGACTATCACACACTAACAGACTAACACAGACTAACACACACTAACAGACTAACACTGATACACTAACAGACTAACACAGACTAACAGACAAACACACACTAACAAACTAACACCCACTAATACAGACTAACACAGACTAACTGACTAACACACACTAATACAGACTAACACACACTACTACAGACAAATACAGATTAACACAGACTAGCATCGACTAACTGACTAGCACACACTAATACAGACTAATACAGACTAACACACACTATTACAGACTAATGCAGACTAACACAGACTAACACACACTAATACACATTAACACACACTAATACAGACTAACACAGACTAATACAAACTAACACAGACTAACACAGACTAACACACACTAATACACATTAACACACACTAATACAGACTAACACAGACTAATACAAACTAACACAGACTAACACAGACTAACACACACTAATACAGACTAACACAGACTAAAAGCACGGTCCATGCTCTTTTTTCTCTTTCTCTATGGCCTGCTTAGAGCTGTGTACTCTGTGTATTGTGCATCATGCCCTATTCTCTTGCTAAGGCACACCAGTCTGTGGATGGAATGGCTGCTGTGTGTTCTTTTGTTCTCTGGTGATTCAAGCACAGTGCTGGCCGCGGGGCGCATAGCCAAGCGTGTGCATGTGTCTGTGGGAAGGGAGCGGGTAGGCAGGCAGCGAGGACTGTCACTATGCATTTCAGGCACTGTGGACTCCCTGTACACAATACAAGGCCTGGATGAGGAGCCAACACAGCCCGAGGGTCCGTTGGTATACCCCCCCTGTGTTTAGAACATCCCCAGTGATGACCTAAGCCCACCTGACAAGAGTTTACTGCGTAGGCCTGGAAACAGAACCCATACCGTATGGTGCTCAACTGTTTTGTTTGTTTGTTTTTGCAGTCTGGTGGGAAAATGTGTCCCTTGAAGATGAATATGAAAAAATAAATGGAGCCTGCAGAGGCTATTGTCCCAAGTGAACCCACATTTTGGGGTCTGAGTGTGCTTATTTGTCACGACTTCCACCGAAGGTGGTTCCTCTCCCTGTTCGGGCGGCGCTCAGCGGTGGCCTACTAGCCATCACCGATCCATGTTTCCTTTTCCCTTTGTTTTGTCTTAGGTTCATTCACACCTGGTTTTCATTTGCTTTAATTTCTGTGTGTATATTTACCCCTGTTTCCCCGCTTAGGTTTGTTCAGGATTATTTTTCACGTTGCTTGTGGAGGCTTTCCTCAGTGTATTTCGCATGTGGTTATTATAGTAAGGTGCGTTGTGTTTTTGCATCTTACGGGAGTACTGTTAGTTCCCATTGTTTTGGGATATTGTACTGTACCGTGTTTTTTGACTTGCACTGATTAAAAGATATACGCTACACTGACATCTCTGCTCTCCTGGGTTTGACTCCTCACCTACCTTCAGTGCGTAAACGCAACATTATTGCTTTATCGTTGATTAAACATTGTTAGCCTTTTCTTTACAACATTACAATTTATATTTGGCTTTTATACCTGTGAACTTCAAACAGCTTTCAAATATTGCGCTATGTACTCTCTTTCACTGAAATGCATCCTAGCTTGTCCCGAAAGACGGCCTCTCAGCTTCTCCTTGGATAATAACTCAACTCAAGCTTTTGTTATTATGGTGCATCTCACTAATATTGTTTGTAGATACATGCACTATTTCTGTGTAGTGACGGATGGATTGCCTTCCAACAGAGTTGTTACTGTTTCAGGTTGTGTTGCCAAATGTGGATAATTCTCCTGGGATAAAGGACCCTATTATAGCTGGCAAGTACTTCACACCGCTGTCCCAGATGACATAATTATATACACAAGAAGCTGTGTGTGAGTTATCCTAACCTGATGTGCTACTAGGGAGAGTGACAGAATGTAAACACAGGCAGGGTGGCCCGCTGGCCTAATCTGAGCTGTGTGTACGTGGTCATTTTTAGACTTCTTGTACTCTTCCTCCTACAGTACAGACAAGACTAGGGGGACTGGGATGTCATAACCAACTGAGTGAATGTTTATACGGTGTTTGAAGATGGCATACTGGATAGTAGAGCAATTTCAATACCTTTTTTTTTAAGAACAAGTCTGTTGAATCAAAGTCCAGTGGTGAAGAAAATGTCAAATACACTACTAGAGATCTATGGAGAAATCACAAAGGGCTTCCTTTATAAGAAGAGAACAGCAACTAAAGCAATATAAAAAAAAAAGGGGTTAAATGAGAAAGAGCTCTATACACCGGGCATAACAGAGAGAGCCAAGGAGAGAGAACAAATATGTTGAATAAAGGGGAGGAATAAAAGAGAGAGAGCGAGAGAGAGAGAGACAAAGCGGGAGAAAGCGGGAGGAGAGAGAGAGACAAAGCGGGAGGAGAGAGAGAGACAAAGCGGGAGAAAGCAGGAGGAGAGAGAGAGACAAAGCGGGAGGAGAGAGAGAGGCAAACGAGAGAAAATGGGTTGGGCAGTGAGCAGAGAGGAGGAGGTTGCTACAGTAGTGTGTGTAGTCAGAGCCGAGGACGAGGACAACAAGAGGACAGAACACCCTTCTTACTGTCATATGCCAATAGGGATGAACACACAGCTAAAGTCCATTTGAGGAGAGCTGCTGTCAGACTGCCAAGCCAGCTACGCCACACACACACACACACACCACACACACACCACGCCAGAGAGAGAAAGGTTGAGCGAGACGGGAGGAAGCATAGAGGGTAGAAGAGAGGGACAGAGACAGAGGGAGTGAGAGTGAGAGAGAGAAGCAGGAGCAAGCAGAGAGGATAAAGAACAACACAACCAGGATCAAGCAGAGAGGATAAAGAACAACACAACCAGGAGCAAGCAGAGAGGATAAAGAACAACACAACCAGGAGCAAGCAGAGAGGATAAAGAACAACACAACCAGGATCAAGCAGAGAGGATAAAGAACAACACAACCAGGAGCAAGCAGAGAGGATAAAGAACAACACAACCAGGAGCAAGCAGAGAGGATAAAGAACAACACAACCAGGATCAAGCAGAGAGGATAAAGAACAACACAACCAGGAGCAAGCAGAGAGGATAAAGAACAACACAACCAGGATCAAGCAGAGAGGATAAAGAACAACACAACCAGGAGAAAGAAGAAACTGGTGTTTTGGCTGTCTTCTAGCTGTGGGACCTTTTGGCTGGTTGCTGTTACTGTTTTTGATTCCTTTAGAAAAATACTTAACTTGTTCCCTTACCGTCGGCACACTGAGTCAGCCAGGGACAGCAGACGGAGGCAGGATGATCAAGTCCAGTTGGTTCTATGTCAAGTTCAAATACAACGAAAAGGTAAGTCAATGAGCTGTTGGTTTCTGCTTTGACTTGCTATTGGCTTCTGGCCAAAAGCTGTGCACTATATAGGGAAAATAGTCCCATTTGGGACATAGCCTTAGCTTCTGACCTTCAGCATCTAGCCATAACTTATGTCTCTAATGGGATGTCTGGCACACTTATCAAAACTCTGGTATCGATTTGTTGTTGCTGACAATCCTGCTTTTGCAACCCAGGAGACAGTTTTTAAGTTGCTCATACATTATTGAACATCATGTCTTACTAGTATTTTGAGACCATGAATATTCTATCCTTTTTCCATGTCTCTCATGGCTGTGTGGATTTTAAATGCCGAGTTCAACATATGTCCATACATTTGAAAGTAGGGCTAAATAGGAATATGGCTTATATCATTTTGACCATGGGAATTTTGTCTTGAGATATTTACCATCATGTGTACATAGATTGACATGTATTTATTCCTATGGATCCCACTTTCATTCAGTTTCAATCTCTCACAGCTACAGCTAGGGCTCGACCCTGTCCTGTGGGGGGCAAGGTGTTGAAGTATTAATGCTGAGGAGTGATACTGTACCATCCCCTGTCCACACTCAGGCTAATGAGATGGACCTGGCAGAAGGTGTGCTTTGCTTATGGATGGGGTTACTGCATGTGTAAAGAGGGTGCTGTGTGTGTATAGAGTTCTCTTGTAGAAACCAAGACCCGAGCCAGGGCCCAGCACTTTGTCAAGCAGCCTGCTGCCTGGCCAGACTAACAGACAGATAGACAGCCAGACAGTCAGTGAGTCAGGCAGACAGACATCCGTCAACCTTTTCCTCAGACTGCTAAGGAAACCAGGCGATCAGGTTCTCTGAGTTGTGTCAGGTGTCTGTGTGGCTGGAGCCTCATCTCCTTACCTAAACAAAGTCCTAGGATTGTCCTGCTTGTGTAGGTTCACATTTGTCCTCTGACCTTTTAGCGGATGTTTTAATGTACTGGTACTGTTTTTATCCTGCTTGAAGGACCAGTACTTGAGTGTAAGAGTTAGGAAGAGAGTTTTATACGCAGACTAACTTACACACAGAGTATGATGCCTATGCGCTGTTGTATGCCTGTGCTGCTGTAGTCTGACTCAAAATAGCGGTAAAAAAAGTGAAGCTGTGCCAAGTTGCCTCATGGGAGCATCTGTTGACACCTGAGGGCTCTGTTTCTGCCTGCTACACAGCTGCCATTTTGTGTCTGCTCTGACCTGCATGGAGGAGGATGTCATGTCTGCCTGTGTAGTAATGGCCTGGTGACCACCATCGCAGTCATCTCCTCTCATCATGGTCCTCTGTAATAATAATAATACTGCATTGAATTATAATGCGCTTTTCATTGAAAAACAATCTCAAAGTGCAACTGTAGCTCAGTTGGTGGCGGTTGCAACACCAGTGTATTGGGTTTGATTCCCGGAACCAACCGTATGTAAAGGATATGAACCTGGGTCTCCCACGGGAGCAACCAACATCTTAGACCAAGATGAAATCCCCTTCTGGGCTGAGGGCAGACACAGGTTTTGAAGTTTGCAGGTGGAGCTACCTAATCACGTGACCATAACCAATTAATGTCCGCTACACCAGCATGACTGTAAGTTGCTTTGGATAAAAGTGTCTGCTAAATGGCATATATTATTATTTATTATTATTCTTGCAGCCCTTAGTGCTACGCCACAGATAGATCAATGAAACCGATATTTCACCTGATGTATAAGTGTGCAGCATTTGTTTGGCGTTTCCACTCACTACCAAATATGGTGATGAGAGGAAACTCAGTGGCTGGCAGTGAGAGAAGATGGATTTTGGCCGACATTCTGCACATTTTCTCATCAATTAAATATTTGATGTCCATAAAGTTTTCTGTTTCCAGAACTAGAATCTGTTGCTAACAGAGTGGACTGTGTTTTGTAGAGTTTAACCTTTGCCAAAGTTTTTACAAATTGCATTGTTTAGAAGGAGTGCAAGGGCAAAATGAGTTATTGCACATGCGCACTTCACGGAGTAGGCGTTCCCTAATGGGAATATGCAAATATATGCTAGAATGCGCAAATAGCATCTCACTAGCTCGTGCTTGGCTCTGCCCACCTCTTTGCCTGTTCTGCCCACTATGATTCATTTACTCCCATCAACAGGCTCTGGTCTATCTTGAGTTAGTTATAAAAAATCTTTGGCTACGCTACACAGACTTTGTGTGCGCCACGCTGGAGACGAGTTAAGGGAACCATGACAACCGGATGACTGCATCGAGCCGCACTAGCCGGGTGGAACAGTGGAAGGATAAGAGTGCAGCTAGCTACTCATTCATTCATTTCCACTCTACCAGCCATCCTTCCATTAGAATCAGAAAAAATGAAGTGTGAACATTTTCACTTCACAGTTGATTAAGGGAAGAGGGTGAAATACCATGAACCGAGACGGAAAGAGACGAGATGCTCAGGCTTTGTCACGATCGTCATAATAAGCGGACCAAGGCGCAGCGTGAGAGACATACATCTTCCTTTTATTAGACGAAGACTTAATACGAAACACTCTTACAAAACTAACAAAACAATAAACGACCGTGAAGCTATAAACGAAAGTGCACACACACGCTACTAACGTTCAACATAGACAATTACCCACAAACACCTAAAGCCCATGGCTGCCTTAAATATGGCTCCCAATCAGAGACAACAATAAACAGCTGTCTCTGATTGAGAACCAAATCAGGCAACCATAGACTTTCCTAAACACCTACACTGAACACAACCCCATACATACTACAAAACCCCCTAAACAATACACACACCCTAAACTAGACAAAAACACACAAACATCCCATGTCACACCCTGACCTAACTAAACTAATAAAGAAAATCAATATAACAAAGGCCAGGGTGTGACAGGCTTATGTACTGATATGTATCAGAAATCTTATGAAGAGTAGGGGAAAGGAAATCATGGTTTGACAGTGTCACGCCCTGGCCTTAGTATTCTTTGTTTTCTTTATGTTTTTTAGTTAGGTCAGGGTGTGACATGGGGAATGTATGTGTTTTGTAGTGTCTAGGGGTGTTGTATGTGTATGGGGCAGAGTAGAGTGTAGTTGTCTAGTTATGTCTATGGCTGCCTAGATTGGTTCTCAATCAGAGACAGCTGTCATTCATTGTCTCTGATTGGGAGCCATATTTAAGGCAGCCATAGGCAGTAGGCTTTTGTGGGTAGTTGTCTATGTTGTACGTTTGTAGCTTGTTATTGCACTTACGTCTTTAGCTTCACGTTGGTTTGTTTCGTTTTTGTAATAGTGTTCGTTGCGTGTTTTTCCCTCTTCTAAATAAAGAGATGTATTTTGCACACGCTGCGCCTTGGTCCACTCTCTCTCACGAAGACGACCGTGACAGACAGATCGCTGGACTCATTGAATTATGGAAATGTCTTATTTAGCTCACTATCGTATCGAGTTTCAATATATAGATCTGAAAAATTAGACAATTTTGACAGCCTGTACAATATTTTTGTCTTCCTTTTACCCTGTGTTTTTGCTCTCTTTAAACTGTACTGTGTGTGTGTGTGTGTGTGTGTGTGTGTGTGTGTGTGTGTGTGTGTGTGTGTGTGTGTGTGTGTGTGTGTGTGTGTGTGTGTGTGTGTGTGTCAGCATGCATTGACTGTTGATGAAAGGACTTTTGCCTTTGCTGCCTTTGCTGCCTTTGCTGCTCCTGGCAGTGCTGGCTGTGCTTTCCAAATGCCTGTTTGATTGACAACTGGCCTCTCAGCGGTATGTGAATAGGAAGTGACCTTAAACAAGCAGGTTCAGCAGCTCTGTAGTTTGACTGACTGCCTGTTTTTCTTTCCCGGACTCTGACGTGAGTGGGTGGGTGAGTGAGACAGTGACGGAGAGACGGAAGGCAGGTTAGCTGTTGGCTGCAGTGCTGAGGGGGGGCTGAGTGAATGAGATGGCCATGAGACGAGGGGAACCGGGGGAGGTGGGGTGGGCTAGCTCCTGGCTGTAGAGCTGAGGGGTCACTCAGACTGGGGAGTGGGTAATTACTACCCCTGTGTGTGGGCTCAGGTCCTGGAGAGAGGAGGAGGAGGGTGGGTGGAGGAGAAAGGGAGGATGGAGGAGAGGTGGGTTACATTCCGCGCAGTGGAAGGAGACTACTGTAGCTCTATTCTCTGTGTGGGCTCTTTGTCCTCTCTTTCTCTGTGTGTGTCTTTGAGCTGCTGTTACCAGCCAGGGCCCACAGAAGGTGAGCAGTGAGCACCAGCCCCTTGGACTCACTCACACTGGGCTAATTCAGTGTTACACACACAGGGCCATGTGTAAATAGTAGGACCATGGAGAGAGGAGGCCTCTCTCTCTCTCTCTCTCCCTTTCTCTCTCTCTCTCTCACTCTCTCTCTCTCCCTTTCTCTCTCTCTCTCTCTCTCTCTCTCCCTTTCTCTCTCTCTCTCTCTCTCTCTCACTCTCTCTCTCTCCCTTTCTCTCTCACTCTCTCTCTCTCTCTCCCTTTCTCTCTCTCTCTCTCTCTCTCTCTCTCACTCTCTCTCTCTCTCTCCCTTTCTCTCTCTCATCTGTTAACATTATTATTATTATTTTTTTAATTTTTAAGCACACATGTTTCCGCACGGACCCTTTTAAGCGCAGAACACAACACGGAACACAGATAATGCTTGCGCCTTTACATGAAACCCCTTTACATCGCTGAAGACAGCATGCCTCTAGCCAAAATCATGTAAAAGTTATGCCAAATATTACCAGAGCTATGGTTTTTATTTCTGCCACAGATTTATGTGCATATTGCGGGCTAGCTAGCAACCTGATAACTTCAGGATCAATGGAAAGGCCTAAAATGTGCAAACTCTGCCCACCTGGGGCAATGGGCCATGCAAAAACATACTCACCCAGTGAGAGAGAGAGGGTGTGGGAAGGAGGGAGAGTGTGTAGGCCTATATGAGTAAAGTTATCTGAACAGTACAGATGGTTATAGTGTTTTCATAACATTGTTATACAAGTTTAAAAGCTCTTTGTTATTTAGAATGCCTGAAGCTTTAACAATACTTAAAGGTGTGTGTGTGTGTGTGTGTGTGTGTGTGTGTGTGTGTGTGTGTGTGTGTGTGTGTGTGTGTGTGTGTGTGTGTGTGTGTGTGTGTGTGTGTGTGTGTGTGTGTGTGTGTGTGTGTGTGTGTGTGTGTGTGTGTGTGCTGTGCTCAAGTGTTAAACTTCAAGAACATTCATACGACTACTGAAACATTGGGAGCATTAATAGCTGGATGTTACAGTGACTTCTGTGTGGTTTATGATGAAAATTGCTAGTAAAACATGATTTTGTGTTTCTGTCCTTTACAATCTAATCATAGTATGCCTGTAACTCAATGCACTGCTTTTTAAATGGAAAAAGCTTTCTTAAGGGCCATATTTGAAATAAAAACATTTATTACTTAACTAATGGCATTATTAAAATGAACTAACGCCATTCATTTGATTAATTATTTTAATTGTTTGACAGCCCTATTACAAACATAATGAGAGAGGTTGTTGCATAATGTCTAGTTAGGAACAATCGCTTTTGTTAGTGCTGTCTTTATTTACACCAAAGGATATTATAGCTGCCCTTGGTTGGATGATGTTCCTTGTTTGGAGCTTGCTTTATTTATCTCATTTAATACACCTCTTATCCCTCCCTCCCTCCCTCCTTCCCCCCTCACTCTCTAGGTGTAATCACATCCCTGAGCTGTTTCATGGATGAGGAAAATGCTTTAAACTACTTGAGAAAACCCTGCAATATGATGGTTCCAACTTTAATATGGATAATTACAGGGAATGTGTCTTGTTTATCCTCCTCTGTATTTACTGCCAGTGTGACAGGCTGTGTTAGATGGTTGGAGAATACAGGGAGGTAGAGCATCAAAATGACTATAATGACAATAGCAACCGCTAAGTGGGGTGTGGGTTGGATTTATGGGTGAACATTGTCCTCCATTATGGAGAGACATAGTAGGTACTAGCTCACTGGCTCTCAGGTTTATACTGACCATGGAAGTATAAGCAGTGAAAGAGAAGATCTTGAATTATTGACAGACTTCTTTATTTTTCCAAGTCTGTGATCTATCATCTAACTCCAGTACCTCCGCAGGCTTCAACATCATAGTGCCCTCCAAGCTCATCACTAAGCTCAGGGCCCTGGGTCTGAACCCCGCGCTGTACAACTTGGTCCTGGACTTCCTGAAGGGCTGACCCTAGGTGGTGAAGGTAGGCAACAACACCTCCGCTATGCTGATCTTCAACATGGAGGCCCCAAAAGGGTGCATGCTCAGCCCCCTTCTGTACTCCCGGTTCACCCATGACTGCTTGGCCATGCACGTCTCCAACTCAATCATCAAGTTGGTAGACAACACAACGACAAGACAGCCTACAGGGAGGAGGTGAGAGCCCTGGCAGAGTGCCAAGAAAATAACCTCTCTCTTAATGTCAACAAAAAGAAGGAGCTGATCGTGGACTTCAGGAGACAGCAGAGGGAGAATGCCCCTATCTGGGGCCACAGTGGAGATTGTGAAAAGCTTCAAGTTCCTTGGCGTGTACATCACTGACAACCTGAAATGGTCCATCCACACAGACAATGTGGTGAAGAAGGCGCAACAGCACAACAGTGCCTCTTCAACCTCAGGAGGCTGAATACATTTGTCTTATCCCCTAAGACCCTTATGAACTTCTACAGATGCACCATTGAGAGCATCCTGTCGGGCTGCATCACTGCCCGGTACGGCAACTGCACCGTCCGCAACCGCAGGGCTCTCCGGAGGGTGGTGTGGTCAGCCCAACGCATCACCGTGGGGCACACTGCTTGTCCTCCAGGACATCTACACCACCCGGTGTCACAAGAATGCCAAGAAGAAGGCCAAAAGCATATTTTTTTTACCACATTTTCTCCCTTGCCTCATCTCTGCGACTTCTCAATGGGCTCGGGAGAGGCAAAGGTCGAGTCATGCGTCCTCCGAAACATGACCCGCCTGGCCACCTACTTCTTATCATGTCAGACGGACCAATGTGTCAGAGGAAACACAGTTCAACTGACGACAGCTTGCAGGTGCCCGGCCCTGTCACAAGTAGTCGCTAGAGCACGATGAGCCAAGGAAAGCTCCACCGGCCTAACCTTCCCCTACACCAGATGGCACTGGGCCAATTGTGCACCGTCCTATGGGGCTCCTGCTCATGGCCGGTTGTGACACAGCCGGGATCGAACCGCAGGTGCTTTTGAACGCTGCACCACCCAGGGCCCCCTATGTATACTGTATAGTCATGGCTCAGAGAGTATTCATACCCCTTGACTTTTTACACATTTTGTTTTGTTACAGCTTGAATTTAAAATGGATTCAATTAAAATAATGTGTCACTGGCCTACACACAATTCCTTTAATGTCAAAGTGGAATTCTGTTTTTAGACATTTTTACAAATGAATTAAAAATGATAATCTGAAATGTCTTGAGTCAATAAGTATTCAACTCTTTCTTATGGAAATCCTAAATATGTTCAGGAGTACAAATTTGATTAACAAGTCACATAATAAGTTGCATGGACTCACTCTGTTTGCAATAATAGTTTTTAACATGATTTTTGAATAACTACCTCATCTCTTTACCCCACACATACAATTATCTGTAAGGTCCCTCAGTCGAGCAGTGATTTCCAACACAGATTCAACCACAAAGACCAGGGAGGTTTTTCAAAGCTTCGTGTAGAAGGGCACCTATTGGTATATAAGTAAAAAAAATATTTAAAAAAAGTAGACATTGAATATCCCTTTAAGCATGGTGAAGTTATTAATTACATTTTGGATGCAGTATCAATACACTCAGTCACTACAAAGATACAGGCATCCTTCCTAACTCAGTTGCCGGAGAGGAAGGAAACCGCTCAGGGACGTCACCATGAGGCCAATGGTGACTTTAAAACAGTTTCAGATAGCTGTGATAGGAAAAAACTGCGGATGGATCAACAACATTGTAGTTACTCCCCAATACCAACCTAAATAACAGAGTGAAAAGAAGGAAGCCTGTAAAGAATAAAAATATTCCAAAACATGCATCCTGTTTGCAATGAGGCACTAAAGTAAAACTGAAAAAAATGTGGCAAAGAAATTAGCTTTAAGTCCTGAATACAAAGCGTTATGTTTGGGGCAAATCCAGCACAACACATCACTGATACCACTCTTCATATTGTCAAGCATTGTGGTGGCTGCACCTTGTCATCGGCAAGGACTTGGGAGCAAAGTCTTAGAGGAAAACCTGGTTCAGTCTGCTATCCAACAGACACTGGGAGATGCAGGACAATAACCTAAAACACAAGGCCAAATATACACTTGAGTTGCTTACCAAGAAGACAGCTAATGAGTGGCCAAGTTACAGTTTTGACTTAAATCTGCATGAAAATCTATGGCAAGACCTGAAAATGGTTGCCTAGCAATGATCAACAACCAATTTGACAGAGAATTTGAAGAATTATTTAAATAATAATTTGCAAATATTGTACAATCCAGGTGTGCAAAGCTCTTAGAGGCTTGCTCAAAAAGACTCACAGCTGTAATTGCTGCCAAATGTGATTCTAAAATGTATTGACTCAAGGGTGTGAATGCTTAAGTAAATGAGATATTTATGTATTTTTTTTTCAATAAATGTGATAACATTTCTAAAAACATGTTTTCGCTTTGTCATTATTGGCTATTGTGTGGATGGTTGAGAATGTTTTTTTTTAAATCCATTTTGAATTTATGCTGTAACACAACAAAATGTGGAATAAGTCACTTTCTGAAAGCACTGTAACTACTGCAATACACACCTTTTCTATTCACATAGTGTCCATAATGTCTATACACACCATCATATACATATATATTTATGTTCCGGACTTTGAAATTGATCTTTCTAATATTTATATATTTCTTAATTCCTTTCTTAAAGTTTGGGTGTATTTACGTTTATTGTTTTGTATTGCTGCACCGTTGGAGCTAGGAACATAAGCAGTTCACTACACCCGTGATAACATCTGCAAAGTATGTGGATGCGACCAATACAATTTTATTTTATGTAGCATTCAGAATTGAACTATACTCTTCAAGAATGCAACCCCTCCATTACAACTGGTACTGTTGATGGGCCATTCTCTGCTGTACAACTCATTAGCCAACATGTACAACCCCCCTACATACACAACATTGTCTTCTCCTCAAATAATGAATACGTTTATCTTCATGAAACTTTTATCCCAGCCAGTCCACTCTCGGCAGAGTTTAATGAGAGTTTATTGGAGCGTTTTGTCAAGTTGAACTGATTTATGCTGAAAAGCAGAAGAAGTGGTAAGAGGCTTACAGAACTTCTGACCCCTTTCCTCTGTGGTAATTCACACAGCTTTTAAGAAAAGCCGCGTACTTAGTTTATACTCATTGAAATTCTAGGACCATGTTTCTGACTGCAGGGCAATTCCATGGTAACGGAATTATGCTGGGACTCCAAACAAAGGACCAAACAAAAAACAGAACTCAATGCACAAGAACTACTTTTAACAATTTCTACTGAACATTTTACAAAAACACATTTACAGGAAGAACTGTGCAGATACAAAGTTTTGTAACAGAACTAAATTGAGGGAGATTTTACTGTCACGTTCCTGACCTGTTTTCCTTGTTTTTGTATGTGTTTAGTTGGTCAGGGCGTGAGTTGGGGTGGGCATTCTATGTTATGTGTTTCTATGTTGGGTTAAATGGGTTGCCTGATATGGTTCTCAATTAGAGGCAGGTGTTTGACGTTTCCTCTGATTGAGAACCATATTAAGGTAGGCTGTTCTCACTGTTTGTTTGTGGGTGATTGTGTTCCTCTGTCTGTATGCACCACACGGGACTGTTTCGTGTTTTTGTTCGTTTGTGTAGTCTGTACCTGTTCGTGCGTTCTTCGTGTATATGTAAGTTCTCAAGTTCAGGTCTGTCTACGTTGTTTTGTAGTTTGTTTAAGAGTTTTACCGTCTTCGTCTGTCTGTAAATAAATTCATTATGTCTTCATTCAACGCTGCGTTTTGGTCCGACCCTTACTCCTCCTCCTCATCCGAGGAGGAGGCATTAGACAGCTGTTACATTTACCATAATTATGTTACCAAACTTTGCATCTGCACAGTTTTTCCAGTGAATGTTTAAATGTTCTATTTACTGTGTAAATAGTTCAAAGTAGTCTTGTAGAGTTGAAGGGTTTGCTAAACTTTGAAATCAATGGTTTTTGTTTGGCATACATTGTTAAGTGAAAAATCGGAGTATCAGCGTATTTCTGTTACTGTGGAATTACCATGCGGCTAGCAAAGGGGATTACTGTTAACCCCGAGTGGTGCAGATGTTTCAAAGGCTGTACGGTGCAGCACACAGTGAGGAAGCATTGCACATTGCCTATAAACATCTGTCAAACAATAGGCCTTACCACACTACTGATAACATAAGCTCAGGGAGGAAACAGCATTTACTAGAAACAATGCTGATTTTTTTTACAGTTGAGCGAACTGGATTTAAGGATTTCATTTTTTATTCATTTTTCTAATAAAGTGATAAAAATAGGTTTAGGATGGTAACTTACAGTAGATCCCTTCAGTAGTCTTTAATGTTCACCCAAGCTCCATCGTCAGAGAATTGTTATTCTATGTTATTGTGGCAGATTAGCGTTGTCAGTATTGGACAATATCTGCTATCAAATTCATACTGTATAGCTCTTAATCACAGCAGCCATTACAGGAATTAAGTGTCTCTGGGCATTGATGTCTTTCATAATATGACAAACTTGTCTCAACTTCAAGTTCATAGCTAGCAACAGCCTTCAGTGCAAATGACAATGACTGTCTCCCTAAGTGAGTACTGAACCACACTAGGAGGTTAAGTCAGACCATGTTTGGTAATGCTGGTGTCCTCTCATCCACTTCTCTGCCATGCTGTTGGCCTGCCTGTCTGGAAAGGTTACTATAAGCTTCACTCCGTTGATCTACGTGGGCGTGTAGGTGGAATGGGATTTTTGGAGCAGCGGACACTTTTTGTTAACATGATATCCTCACCGGTCCTACTCCTATTCAAACTGGGCGATAGCGTTTTATTTTATTTTTATTTTTTTTGTAATTTAATTTTGTGAAAGCAAGGAACAGTCACCTTCCCTTGCTAGTAGTAGCTAGCTGGCAGCCTGGCTAGCTGGCTTTTGCCTGACTAAAAACATAGCAAGCAAGCTAGATTTTTTAGCTTCACACGTGAAATAATTAGATTTATAATAAAAAGAATTTGCCATGGCAAATATTCTTATACTTGCCGGTGTAACCTAAAACATTATCCTAGTTTGATATGCTGCTTGAGTATTCATTCCCATATCAGCTAAAAATAGAATGTCATCATGTTTTGGTCACAGAGAACAAAGCACATGACTAGCTAGTTGGCTACAGCAGGTTCTGCCATTTCACAATAGCCTGGAATCACTAGTTATTACTTCTAAACAAAATACCTTTTTGGTTGGTTTACTGTTTGAACTGTCGCTGAGATTATATTTGGTTATCAATACAGAATAAGCTACTTTGATGAATAGTTTATATAGCCTATAGATCAGATCACAGAGCCAAGCTACAACACTGCCCCCACGGCTACGGAAGGAATGATACATTGCAACAGAAACAACATTACAACAGAACGGCTGTGCTGTAACAGGACACTGACTGACACTCTCTAGTCTCTCTCTCTCTCACTCTGTTTCTAGTGGAGAGTGGATGGGCTGAATGTGGATTACTGAGTAATGACAGAGCCGAGAGTGGCTGGATCCTCAGTGCAGCCAACAGAGACAAGGGCTTAGAGAGAATGGCAGGGTGATTGACAGCCAGCCCAGCACACCGGGAATGACCAGTCCCTCTAACACGGCCTGCTACATCTCTCCTTTCATGACCACTAATCTGCACATTTATAGTCCATATCTATATAATATCATGTGTTCTGTCCTTATGTGACTGTTTCAAATCATAGAACAATTGCTTTATTCAGCCCTTTTTGGACCAATACTTTCACCCTTAAACCTGATATAAAATGTTTTAAATGGTTGTGCCCGCTGTAGTGAAGGTGTATGCCAGGTAGAGAGGGAGTACTCTGTTCCGTCTTTTCAAAAGGTCCCGGTTTTGAAGATCATTACAGTGAAATTCCCTTTGGAATGCCTGGTCCGCTGGCTGTCTGCTGCTGGGTCCTGGGCTAAGCTCAGCTCCGGTTTCTCCCTGACTGAGCACTGGGATGGTTCCCATAGTTTAGCTGCCTTCTGACCCTGCATGGGCAGACCCTTGTACCCAGACTCAATGAGCCCTCTGTAGTCTCAGAAAACACACGTTGGTAAGCAAGTATGAGCGGACATACACACACACACACACACACACACACACACACACACACATACACACACACACACACACACACACACACACACACACACACACACACACACACACACACACAGGGTCACCTCGCACACTCTGGCAGGCAATCAGAATGCTGCAGATCAGTGTGAGGATAGATCACATGCTCACAGACTGCTAGGGTAGGGAGGGCTCACAATCACTTTTTGTCTGAATGAAAACTTGTGTAACTGTCTGGCAATAGCTGGCTATGCTAGCATTGTCCGGAAGAACTATCCTATGCTTTTCTCTGCCGCCCTGAATCAGTCACACACACAGATATATCCATACATAACTGCTTTCCTTCAAGAAGGTCCTAAGAGGAATGACATTCTTGCTTAAGATTGCATCAAGTTGCTTATCATGCATCATGCCAACTTAATCATGTCCATAGACTGCAACAAAGTCAGAAATAACCGCTAAACCTTTCCCAAAGTAAAAGAGAAGGAGAGAGAGAGAGAGAGAGAGAGAGAGAGAGAGAGGTGGATGGAGTGAGTGAATAGAGAGAGAGAGAAAAGAGGTGGATGGAGTGAGTGAAGAGAGAGAGAGAGAGAAGAGGTGGATGGAGTGAGTGAAGAGAGAGAGAGAAGAGGTGGATGGAGTGAGTGAAGAGAGAAAGAGAGAGAGAGAGAGAGAAGAGGTGGATGGAGTGAGTGAAGAGAGAGAGAAAGAGAGAGAGAGAGAGAGAGAAGAGGTGGATGAAGTGTGTGAAGAGAGAGAGAGAGAGAAAGAGACAGATAGAGGAGAGTGTGCAATATATCAAAGCCAGGGAGCCATCTGTCAGCTTGGCCATTAAACAGCTGGTGGAGGAGATGCAAGATGTCTGAACAGAGACTGACAAGATGGGAGATGACAGGAAACAGATTTCCCTTTTCTTTTTTTTCTTCCCTCTCTCTGTGGAACGGCAGAGGAATTGGACCGTCGTCCGTCTGGGTGCTGTGAACGCTCCCTCCAGATGCTGCTACCGCTCCTCCCCTCCTCCCCCCTTTTCCTTCCCTCCCCTGCCCTCTCCTCTTACATGTTGTTGTTGATGTCATTGAAACATCCCATCATCCCTGTGGCACTGTCAGCCTGAGAGAGAGACAAGCAGTTTGTCTCTAGTATTCATTAGTTTGTTGTTTTAGTTAGTTTTGTTGGATTTTGTTTGTAGTCTTCAAAGTGTACCGTCACTGGGCACCTTTACTCATACAGACGTTCTGGTGTCTGTGCTGTTCTTTCTATGGTTACTTAGTGTGCTGTTCTTTCTAGGGTTACTTAGTGTGCTGTTCTTTCTATGGTTACTTAGTGTGCTGTTCTTTCTATGGTTACTTAGTGTGCTGTTCTTTCTATGGTTACTTAGTGTGCTGTTTTTTCCCTTATTATTGGGTCAGGATGAAAGTAGAAAGCAGAATCTTTTAAGGTGTAGAATCCACTATTACCTGTTGATGGAGATAGTTATTTTTTATGGGATTGTTTTGCAGCCTCAGATCACAATGCATATGGCCTGGATTATTTAGCTGGGATAATGGACCTACTGCTGATCTTGTGGATACAAATCTCTGCCTGCTGTTCATTTAATTCAACCATATGAAAATAAGGAATCTGAGTCAGTGTTTAGTTAGTTTTAAAAATGAGTACTTGGGCTAATGTTAATTAGTGTTCTATCATACCCTTGTTAGATCTCTGCTCTCCTTAGCTATTCCCCAATACCCCTTTGTGTTAATGTGAACCGGGGGGGGGGGTTCTAAATAGGGCAACAGTGCACAAGGGTCTGGCTGACATCATTAAGCACATGTTCTGCTGGCTTAAAGCTGTTGAAATGCTGGTGGTGGAGTGTCTCTTCTTCCTCATCCCTCCCTCCCTCCCTCCCTCCCTCGCTCCCTCGCTCCCTCCCTCCCTCCCTCCCTCCCTCCCTCCCTCCCTCCCTCCCTCCCTCCCTCCCTCCACAGCACAGTGTAATGTGTGATCTCCATGACATTGGGCAGTGTAATACCATTATGGCCCTAATTGTCTAATCACTTTAATATGTGGCTGTGGCCCCTTCCACATGACAGGGCCAGGCCAGCCTAATAAACAGTGATTACGCTCCGCTGGAACCATCGCAGTTACCCGCAGGGGACGGCCTGTTTTTCTTTCCTTCTTTCTTTCTCTCTCTTTCGTTTTGATGGTGAGTGGAGAAAGAATGGCAGCTGCTGAGGCTGCGAAAGGTCACCTCGTAGTTTGCGGCACGTGTGAGCGAGGAAAAGAGCGAGTGAGAAAGACAGAGAGAAGGGGAGAAAAAGAGAGAGGGAGCGAGGGGAGAGAGAGAGGAAAGGGAAGGAGAGGGCGGGAGCAAGAGGAAGAAATAGAGGAAGAGAATGAATGGAGCAGACAAGATGAGCTGTCATCTTCAGAGCTTCTCTCCCGGCTGTCAGATTGACAGGCCGCCTGGACACCTCATTCTCTGTGGAACAAGAACTTGACAAGACAAGCAGGAGCTGTCACTTTTCCACCAGGCCCTCTGTCTCTCTCTCTCCCTCTTTCCCTCTCCCCCCGTTCTCTGTCTATCTATCCCTCTTTCCTTCTCTCTCTCTCTCTCTCTCTCTCTCTCTCTCTCTCTCTCTCTCTCTCTCCCTCTCTTTCTCTTTCTCTCTATCTCTCTCTTGCTCTCTATCTCTCTCTTTCTCTTTGTGTGTCTTTCTCTCTCTCTGTCTCTCCGTATCTCTCTCCTCATGTGTCTGGGTAAGGGGAGGTGGAGAGGGTACATATCTGTGTGTGTGTATGTTTGTAGTTTCATGTTTTATGTTTTATGTTTTATGCACCCTAGTATTGGAATGAACCTGGGTGAACCACTCATTTCACAGCTCCCAATGGACTAGAAGGGATGTTTGTGTGTTTGAGTTTTTGTGGTGGTGGTGGGGGGCATAGCCGGGTGTGTGTACTCCCTATATCAGCTGAGAAACAAGACTGCTCTTCTTCAGTCTCTGATAACATACCCCCTATTCATTATTCATTATTCAACCCCCCCCCCCCCCCCAAGCGGCATTAACATAATAAGGTTAAGAATCGCCATGAACCACGTCTCGGCGGATCAAGAGGGGGAAAGGCGGGATGTCGGCCTTTATCTGCGCTACATCTTTTATTAATTGAGAGTGCTAGCGAGTCTCCCCGTGATCATTAATGCATGCAACGTGGAATAACGTATTTACATGTCCCCATGCATTATGCATGGCTAGGGAGGGGGCCGCCATGTTGTGTAGTAGAGGACCCTGTGTTCTCTCTCTGTGTGTGTGGAGGCATGCGTGTGCACTTGTGTGTGTGAATGTGTATCAGTCAGCTGATTTAGATTCAGCCCTGCTAACTTCACTACCTGCCAGGACTCTCCTGTCCTCTACTGGAGAGTGAGAGTGAGGAGGAAGTGTTGGACAACAAATTATGTTCCCTAGGTTGAACTCAGTACAGGGGCACTTAGGGTTCTGCTGTCCATACTACTGGAGAGATTGGTTTCTCCCCCCTCCATGGAGCTATTCTGTATCTGTATCTGTATGTCTGCATCCGAAGTGGCACCCTATTTACTATGGGACCTGGCCAAAAGTAGTGCACTAAATAGGGAATAGGGTGCCATTTGGGATGCAAGCTATGCGTTTGTGAAAGAGCAGTTCCTGTAAGCACAGTCAACCTTTTATATACAGTATGTTATATATTATATAGAAGTGTTACCCTGTAACCCCCCCCATAAGGTATATTTCCCTCTGCTGCTGACATTCAGTATTCATGTTCTCCCAGATACAATAGCTGGGAGCATTTCGCCCGGCACATAGCTCTCACATTGCCTGACAGGTTGTTGAAATTTGATGCAGCTGAGCGAAAACATTACCATCCAACAGAGATCAGTAACTGGAAGAAACACATATAGTCTAGACGAGAGGAAAAGTCGTTTTTTCACAGTGCTGGTGATTGATCAGGCTAATGTATAGCTCCCTATAGGCCAATTCCACCTCCAAGATCAATCTCTGACTCAATTGTGCCTGTAGTGCTCTCTCTCTCTCTCTCTCTCTCTCTCTCTCTCTCTCTCTCTCTCTCTCTCTCTCTCTCTCTCTCTCTCTCTCTCTCTCGTCGGAGTGCATGCTGGGAGTGAGTCGTCAAGCAGGAGTGATTGTGAGAGCGACTGGAATTCTTTTCACTCTATTGGGTTTTGGTATGTTTATATATATATATTGATTAGTTTAGTTGTTTTAAGGGTATCTTGTCTAACTATCACTAAGCACGTATAAGGGTGGTGGGATCGTTGAGGTTGGTTTTTTTCGCGAGGGCACAACCAGCGGGTGGGGCTGGTTGAAATGGCCACTCTTGGAAGTTTGGAGTATGAAAAACTTAGTCGGCGCAATGGAATAAAAATTCCTGCAGCGGCTGGGTGTTCAGTGGAAGAATGTAGCTTGGCTGTGGGTGCTATCATTGGGTATGATAGCATCAAATCAGCCTCAAGGATGAATAGCGCAGTAGTGATATTCTTAGATTCCATTGAAAAGGTGAATACGATGGTTGAGAGAGGTGTTGTGTTGCGGGAGACACAGACGCCGGTATTTCCGCTTATGAATCCGGCGAAGAAAGTTATATTGTCTAACGTACCACCATTTGTTAGAGATGAAGTGTTGGAGCGAGAGTTATCTCGTCATGGTCAAATTGTATCTACAATAAAGAAGGTTCTGTTTGGATGCAAATCTCCGTTGCTGAAACATGTCGTGACTCATAGGAGACAAGTGCATATGATCTTAAAAAAGGACGTTGATGAACTGAATTTAGCGTTCAGTTTTAAGATTGATGGATTTGATTATGTTTTTTACGCTTCTACTGAATCAATGAAATGTTTTGGTTGTGGAAGAGAGGGGCATTTGGTGCGTAGTTGTCCCGAGAATGAGCGCGCAGAGCCTGGTAGTAGCTCTAGTGATGGTGCAGCTAAAGCATCAACGCGAAGGGATGAACATGCTAAGGGTGCAGGGGAACGGAGAAGGTGGGCAGATGTGGTTGGAAAAGTAGGAGAGGAAGGCATTGTGGATACGGGGGCAATTGTGGTAGATCAGAACAAAGAGGGAGGGGAAACAGTCGGTGAGATTGCGACTGCCGTCGCTGAGGTGGTGCTGGAAAATGAAATTGGAGGTCAAGAGGAGATTGAAATAACGGAAAAGGAAGCAGCTGTTTTCAAAGTACCGAGGAGTAAGAGGAAGAATTTAAGGGGTGGTGAAGGGTCTAATTCTAAGAGGAAGGTAGAGATTGATAAATCAGTTGAGGATGAACAGGTTGTAGAGATGGTGGAGTTTTCTTCTGGGGAGGATAGCGAGAGTGAGTCATCTGACGCGTCACAACAAAATAGCGAGATAACTGGGGTGGAAGGGAGGTATGGGTTTAAGAAGGTATGTCAATTTCTGAAGTTGACAAAAGGGAAGAAATATATGCAGGATTATAATATAACTGATTTTTTCCCTGAAAGTGAATTGTTTATTGAATCAGCAAAGTTTCTGATGTCAAAAATTACAGGGGGAGGTTTGACAAGCCCTGAAATTGCTAGACTCAAGAAATTGGTCACGAGAGTGATAAGTGATGTAAATTCTAAAGAAAATGAAAGAGTTCAGTTGCAGTTTTAACTCTGTAAAGAGATGTGGTGTCTGTATCTTCCTCTGTATATTTTTTTCATCCATGAGCAGTTTTAAGATTTCTTCTTTAAACGTAAATGGGGCAAGAGATGGTAAAAAAAGACCCATAGTGTATGAGTTAATTAGGGGAAAGGGAAGTGACATAAATTTTCTACAAGAAACGCATAGTAATTTGGAAAATGAAGTTATGTGGCAACAGGAGTGGGGGGGGACAGTGGTGTGTAGTCATAAAAACTCAAAAAGTGGGGGTGTGGCTATATTGTTCTCAAGAGGGTTTTTGCCTTTGTCATATGAGGTTGAAGAGGTAGTTGAGGGGAGGTTATTAAAAGTTAGAGCAAGGTATGAAAACATCACTATGTGTCTGATAAATGTATATGCCCCAGTGGTGGCAGTTGAGAGGGTATGTTTTTTAGAGACATTATCAAATACCATTGAGAAATGTAACAATGAAGATTATTTATTTATTGCTGGGGACTTTAACTGCACAGTCAGCGATTTAGATAGAAATCACCAAGAACCTCATATAGCCTCAAGGAAGTTTTTAAAACGCCTCATTGTAACACATGAACTGTGTGATATTTGGCGGAGTCAACATGGAAGCACAAGGCAGTACACCTGGGCGCATGTGAGAGAGAACACCATCTCTATGGCCAGGTTAGATAGGTTTTATTGTTTTGAGCATCAATCTCAGGTCTGTAAATCAAGTGTGATAACCCCAGTGGGATTTTCTGATCATTGTTTAATAACAGAGGTGGTGTTCATTAACGATGTAAAACCCAAAAGCGCATACTGGCATTTTAATATAACTTTATTGAGTGATGCTCACTTCAGGAAATGTTTTAGTTTTTTCTGGGAAAGGTGGAGGTCTCAAAAGGCCAGTTTTGTATCCCTTCAACAGTGGTGGGATATAGGGAAAATCCAGATTCAACAATTCTGTAATCAATACACGAGGAATGTCACCAAGGATATCACCAGATCAATGAAAGCCCTAGAGTTTGAAATAGTGGAACTCATGACGTTGGGTGAGACCACAGGAGATCGAGGCCATACTCAGGCCCTCAAGAGGAAAAAAGCTGCATTGGCAGACCTGCTGGGTATCAGAGCACAGGGGGCATTGGTGAGAAGTAAGTTTCAGGGAATCTCTGAAATGGATGCCTCATCCAAATTTTTCTTTGGTTTAGAGAAAAAGAATGGACAAAGAAAAATTATTCATTGTCTCAAATCAGCTGTTGGACAAGAGCTCAATAGCCCTAGTGAAATTAGAAAGAGGGCAGTAGAGTTCTATGCTGAGCTCTACAAGTGTGAGTACAAAGAGGATAAAACAGTGACACAGCAGTTCCTTGATGGGCTCCCACAGGTGGCTGCAGAAGCTCAGGTTGAGCTTGAGCAACCATTGTCTTTGCAGGAGTTATACACTGCATTAAAAGGCATGGAAAATGGAAGAGCACCAGGCATTGATGGGCTTCCCGTTGACTTTTTTAAGTCTTTTTGGGCTATGTTGGGAGAGGATTGGCTAGCAGTAGTTAATGATAGTTTAACCGGAGGGTTACTACCAATAAGCTGCAGAAGGGCTGTCCTCACCCTACTGCCCAAAAAGGGTGACCCTAGGGAGGTGAAGAACTGGAGGCCGGTGGCTTTATTGTGCACTGATTATAAGATCCTGTCCAAGGCTTTGTCCAACAGGCTGAGGGAGGTGATGGGGCAAATCATACATACGGACCAGTCCTACTGTGTTCCTGGCAGGCAGATAGGGGATAACATTTCTCTGATTCGTGATTTTTTGGACGTCTCTAGGGCTATTGGGTTGGATGCTGGTCTAATTTCAATTGATCAGGAAAAGGCATTTGACCGAGTTGAACATCAATATTTATGGCACACGTTTGAGGCGTTTGGGTTCAGCTCTGGTTTTATTGCCATGATAAAGGTGATATATGGTGACATTGAAAGTGTATTGAAAGTTAACGGTGGTTTGAGTGCTCCTTTTAAAGTGTGTAGAGGTATTAGGCAGGGATGTTCTTTATCAGGGATGTTATATGCCATTGCTATAGAGACACTACTAAATAGCATTAGAAGTCGCATTGAAGGGGTGTACCTTTCAGAGGATATTCCTCCTATTCGTCTCTCAGCCTATGCTGATGATGTAGTTGTTTTAGTGAAAAATCAAGCGGAGGTGGATAGTTTGAGTCTAATGGTTGATCGTTTTAGGGGAATATCCTCTGCAAAAGTAAATTGGGAAAAGAGTTGTGCTTTACAGATTGGAGAATGGTCTGGAGGGATCATGGATTTGCCAGGGGGGCTGGAATGGTGTAAGGGAGGTTTTAAGTATCTTGGAGTGTACCTAGGAGATGAGGGGACTATGGAAAAAAATTGGATTGGGGTGGTTGAAATGGTGGAAGGGAGGATGAGGAGATGGCGTTGGTTGTTATCTCGAATGTCATATAGGGGGCGAACTATTATAGTTAACAATGTGATTGCCTCTGCATTATGGCATCGGTTGTCAGTTTTAGAACCACCATCTGGCCTTCTAGCTAAGATACAGGCAATTATTGTGGATTTCTTTTGGGATAAATATCACTGGGTTCCACAAAGTGTTTTGTATTTGTCAAAAGAGGAGGGGGGACAAGGTCTTGTACATCTTGCTAGTAGGGCTGCTGCTTTCCGGTTTCAGTTTATTCAAAGGTTGCTTTATGGACCGGAAAATGTGGTGTGGAGAGGGGTAGCAGGTCTTGTATTACAGAGGGTTGGAGGATTAGGTTTAAAGAAGGCTTTATTTCTGGTTGATAGTAGCCAGATTTCTAGGGAGGGAGTACCTCCGTTTTACAGAGGTCTTCTCAGAGTGTGGAGCATAATGAAGGTGTCCAGACGAACTTCAGCGGAGTCAGTGCATTGGTTGTTGGAGGAACCTCTGGTGTATGGGGCAAGACTGGATTGTACAACTGCAGCTGTTCCACATTTCTCCAAGATTCTGGTGAAGGGCAAAATTATCACCTTAAAACAGTTAATGGCCATGGCTGGGCCCGCCTTAATGGATGGAAGACGGGTGGCTGAACATTTGGGGGTGAGGTCGGAAAGGATTGTCGGACAAATGCTGGGAAGCTGCAGGAAGGCTCTGTCAGCGGAAGAGTGGGGTATGCTTAATAGCCACAAGAAGAAGGTACAAGATGAAGACGTCTCATTTCCAAGACTAGGGATTACACCAAATATCCCAGAGTCAGAAAGAAAGGCGTTATTGCTGGATTTGAGAGGGTTGGAGGAGGTGGGGTTGGATGAGGTGAAAGGGAAGGACTTGTATAGGGGGTGTGTCAAGGTGTTGAATAAAGATAAATTGAAAAATAGAAAAGACACTCCATGGAGGGTAAAATTGGGAATTGATGACAAGGTAAAGCCAGCATGGAGAGCACTGTACAAACCACCGTTACAAAAGGGTACTGGTGATATGCAATGGAGGGTTTTACATGGCATTATTGCAGTTAATGCTTTTGTATCTGTTATTAACTCAGATGTTAGAGATGGATGTCCTTTTTGTAATATAAGAGAAACCATTTTTCACTGTTTTATGGAGTGTGAGAGGATAAAACCTATATTGGAAATGCTGGAATCTTTGTTTAAAGCTGTAGGTGAGATTTTCAATAACACTGTTTTTATTTTGGGGTTTCAATATAGTAAGCAACAGAAAAGAAAATGTCAACTGTTAAATTTTATTTTGGGACAAGCTAAGATGTCAATTTTTTTGAGTAGGAAACATAAGATAGAAACGGGATATGGGCAGGATATAAGATGTGTTTTTAAAGGATTAGTGAAAGCAAGAATAAAAGTGGATTTTGAGTTCTTCTCAGCTGTAAAAGATCTCCCATTGTTTGAGGAGAAGTGGGCCTACGAAGGAGCGCTTTTTTGTAGAGGAGGGGAAATTATTTTTTGTTGATGAAATAAGTTGAATGTATATGTTCTTTTGTATTTTTATTTTATTTATTTTGTTTTAGGAATTACATTTATTGTTTCATTTCTGAAAAGGCAGTGTGTCATTATTTATGTTAACAATTGAGTATAAAATAAAGGTTTTATAAAAACTCAACTCTCTCTCTCTCTCTCTCTCTCTCTCCCCCCCCCCCCCCCCCCCAGTAGTACTGATCAGAGACTGGCCCACCATAACCAAGTCAATGAGGGAGTGCTGTGCTGTAATGTGTCTGTAGTAGTTACATGGTGCGACAGACAGTCAGACACAGAGTGCATTGTGCTGCCTAGCATGAGAACGGAAAAAGGCTCAGTAATTTGAATTGATCTGGTTACAACTTAATTAATCACAGTGGTTAGTTCACTGGTACCTCTCACGGTACACAGACCTACCCTGTTGGAGCTGTGTGTTTGTGTGTGTATGTGTGTAAAAATAATTGGCTAGGAGCAGTCTGAAGGTCTCTTTTTGGTTTATTTTATGTTAGAGAAAAAACTAATTTAGCCTTGCCCTCTCTCCGTATCTACAAATGTGTGTGTGTGTGTGTGTGTGTGTGTGTGTGTGTGTGTGTGTGTGTGTGTGTGTGTGTGTGTGTGTGTGTGTGTGTGTGTGTGTGTGTCTGTGTGTGTGTGTGTGTGTGTGTGTGTGTGTGTGTGTGTGTGTATCATATTGTATCTAGTTGCAGGCGTGTATGCTCACTTGTATGTCTGTTCATCCATGTATGCCTAATAGAGTGAAAATGAAAAGTGAGAGGAGCAGAGATGTTGTGTTCTCTCTTTTTCTCTCTATCTTGTATTCATCCTTAAGTGCACTGGAGTGTGTTGTTGTGTGTGTCTAGCAGCATCACCTTCATATAGAGAGGAAAACAAAGGTGTTGGGTCCATTCTGCAGGGCCTGATTGAAGTCATCATGATGCAGGGCCTCTCCTCCCTCTCCTCCCTCTCCTCTCTTCCCCCTCTTCTCCCTCTCCTCTCTCCTCCCTCTCACTCTCTACTCCCTCTCCTCTCCTCTCTTCTCCCTCTTCTCCCTCTTCTCCCTCTCCTCTTCACCCTCTTCTCCCTCTCCTCCCTCTTCTCCCTTTCCTCCCTCTTCTCCATCTCCTCCCTCTCCTCCCTCTCCCCCCTCTCCTCCCTCTCCTCCCTTTCCCCCCTCTTCTCCCTCTCCTCCCTTTCCTCCCTCTCCTCCCTTTCCTCCCTCTCCTCCCTCTTCTCCCTCTCCTCCCTCTCCTCCCTCTCCCCCCTCTCCTCCCTCTCCTCCCTCTCCTCCCTCTTCTCCCTCTCCTCCCTCTCCTTCCTCTCCTCCCTCTTCTCCCTCTTCTCCCTCTCCTCCCTCTTCTCCCTCTCCTCCCTCTCCTCCCTCTTCTCCCTCTTCTCCCTCTCCTCCCTCTCCTCCCTCTTCTCCCTCTTCTCCCTCTCCTCTCTCCTCCCTCTCACTCTCTACTCCCTCTCCTCTCTTCTCCCTCTTCTCCCTCTCCTCTCTTTCCTCCCTCTTCTCCCTCTTCTCCCTCTTCTCCCTCTCCTCCCTCTCCTCCCTCTTCTCCCTCTTCTCCCTCTCCTCCCTCTCCTCCCTCTCCTCCCTCTTCTCCCTCTCCTCCCCTCCAGGGAGCTCAACTCGTAAAGCACCACTGCTGCGCCGCTCTTCTGTTTTTAATAACAATTATCTAAAATCGCTGCAATTAGCCTAAAGCTATAAGGGGATGGAGAGCAGGAGGGGAGGAGCAACTGAGGAAGGAAGGGAGGGAGGACGAGAGAGAAGGAGAGAGAGACAGCGAGGGATAAGAGGGAGGCAGAGAGAGAGAAAGAGCAGGAGGGAGAGTGGGTGAGAGGAGGCTCAGATTCAGTCAACCTCAGAATGTCAGATCGTCTTTCACATGGAAAATTCAAGAGGACCTTTGTGTTCATCAATTATTAGCGCTGAAAGTTAAAGAGGTCCATTGTGTTTTTTTAATCAGAGTTATATGGGGAATCTTTTGAAAGTTCCCAGCCTGGCCCCAGGCTACAAGCTGAAGTAACTTCCAGGGTCCTCTCTGCCTCCTCCCCTCCTCCTTCATGGTGTGCTGCAGCTCAACACAATTCTATTCCAGCAGAAGCCCATGATGGCAAGTAAGGCATTTAAACTGCGGAACTGGCTAAATAACAGGTTCAATTCATCTCTGTAAATGCAGTATCTATCTATATGGTTTTATCTTTGGTGTTTTTTCTTCTAGTGTGCAAGCAGTGAACTGAATGTGAGGCGTGGAGATGGGGCCAGTTTAAGGTCCTGTGCTGCAGACTACAGTATGTCCTTGAAAGAGACAGACTGTGACTGTGCCAGGGGCTACAGTCCGGTCTCATCTGCCATGTGGCACAGCATCGCCAGTCTGGGCACCGTGTACATTAGTGTATTTTGGAGGGGGGGTAGACAGTGTTTATATCACAATCTGTGGAATACATTTTAAGTAGACATACAAATAGACAGACAGACAGACAGACCGATGCACACACACTTTTTCACCCACAGGCAGAAGCAAGGAGCAACCCAGCAGACCTTGATTCTATACAAATGCACAAGCTACATAACACAACCATTATGGGCTAGTTGTACTGCCTTTTGCCTGTCAACGTCACTTTACTGCCCTCTCCTTTAATGCCTCTAGCTCTGCCCTCTCCTTTAACGCCACTAGCTCTGCCCTTTCCTTTAATGCCTCTAGCTCTGCCCTCTCTTTTAACGCCTCTAGCTCTGCCCTCTCCTTTAACGCCTCTAGCTCTGCCCTCTCCTTTAATGCCTCTAGCTCTGCCCTCTCCTTTAACGCCACTAACTCTGCCCTCTCCTTCAATACCTCTAGCTCTGCCCTCTCCTTAAACGCCTCTAGCTCTGCCCTCTCCTTTAACGCCACTAGCTCTGCCCTCTCCTTCAATACCTCTAGCTCTGCCCTCTCCTTTAATGCCACTAGCTCTGCCCTCTCCTTCAATACCTCTAGCTCTGCCCTCTCCTTAAACGCCTCTAGCTCTGCCCTCTCCTTTAATGCCAATTGCTCTGCCCTCTCCTTTAATGCCTCTAGCTCTGCCCTCTCCTTAAATGCCAATTGCTCTGCCCTCTCCTTTAATGCCTCTAGCTCTGCCCTCTCCTTAAACGCCTCTAGCTCTGCCCTCTCCATTAATGCCCCTAGCTCTGCCTTCTCCTTAAACGCCTCTAGCTCTGCCCTCTCCTTAAACGCCTCTAGCTCTGCCCGCTCCTTTAATGCCTCTAGCTCTGCCCTCTCCTTAAACGCCGCTAGCTCTGCCCTCTCCTTTAATACCTCTAGCTTTGCCCTCTCAATCGCCTCTAGCTCTGCCCTCTCCTTTATTGCCTCTAGCTCTGCCCTCTCCTTTAATGCCTCTAGCTCTGCCCTCTCCTTATACGCCTCTAGCTCTGCCCTCTCCTTTAATGCCCCTAGCTCTGCCCTCTCCTTTAACGCCTCTAGCTCTGCCCTCTCCTTTAATGTCCCTAGCTCTGCCCTCTCCTTAAATGCCTCTAGCTCTGCCTTCTCCTTTAACGCCTCTAGCTCTGCCCTCTCCTTTAACGCCTCTAGCTCTGCCCTCTCCTTTAATGCCTCTAGCTCTGCCCTCTCCTTAAACGCCTCTAGCTCTGCCTTCTCCATTAATGCCCCTAGCTCTGCCTTCTCCTTCAACGCCTCTAGCTCTGCCCTCTCCTTTAATGCCCCTAGCTCTGCCCTCTCCTTAAACGCCTCTAGCTCTGCCCTCTCCTTAAATGCCTCTAGCTCTGCCCTCTCCTTAAATGCCTCTAGCTCTGCCCTCTCCTTAAACGCCAATAGCTCTGCCCTCTCCTTTAATGCCTCTAGCTCTGCCCTCTCCTTTAATGCCTCTAGCTCTGCCCTTTCCTTAAACGCCTCTAGCTCTGACCTCTCCTTTAATGCCCCTAGCTCTGCCCTCTCCTTTAATGCCCCTAGCTCTGCCCTCTCCTTAAATGCCTCTAGCTCTACCCTCTCCTTTAACGCCTCTAGCTCTGCCCTCTCCTTTAATGCCTCTAGCTCTGCCCTCTCCTTAAACGCCTCTAGCTCTGCCCTCTCCTTTAATGCCCCTAGCTCTGCCCTCTCCTTAAATGCCTCTAGCTCTGCCCTCTCCTTTAACGCCTCTAGCTCTGCCCTCTCCTTTAATGCCCCTAGCTCTGCCCTCTCCTTTAATGCCTCTAGCTCTGCCCTCTCCTTTAACACCTCTAGCTCTGCCCTCTCCTTTAATGCCTCTAGCTCTGCCCTCTCCTTAAACGCCTCTAGCTCTGCCCTCTCCATTAATGCCCCTAGCTCTGCCTTCTCCTTAAACGCCTCTAGCTCTGCCCTCTCCTTAAACGCCTCTAGCTCTGCCCGCTCCTTTAATGCCTCTAGCTCTGCCCTCTCCTTAAACGCCGCTAGCTCTGCCCTCTCCTTTAATACCTCTAGCTTTGCCCTCTCAATCGCCTCTAGCTCTGCCCTCTCCTTTATTGCCTCTAGCTCTGCCCTCTCCTTTAATGCCTCTAGCTCTGCCCTCTCCTTATACGCCTCTAGCTCTGCCCTCTCCTTTAATGCCCCTAGCTCTGCCCTCTCCTTAAACGCCTCTAGCTCTGCCCTCTCCTTAAACGCCTCTAGCTCTGCCCTCTCCTTAAACGCCTCTAGCTCTGCCCTCTCCTTTAATGCCTCTACCTCTGCCCTCTCCTTAAACGCCTCTAGCTCTGCCCTCTCCTTTAACGCCTCAAGCGCTGCCCTCTCCTTTAATGCCCCTAGCTCTGCCTTCTCCTTAAATGCCTCTAGCTCTGCCCTCTCCTTAAACGCCAATAGCTCTGCCCTCTCCTTTAACGCCTCAAGCGCTGCCCTCTCCTTTAATGCCTCTAGCTCTGCCCTCTCCTTTAACGCCTCTAGCTCTGCCCTCTCCTTAAACGCCAATAGCTCTGCCCTCTCCTTTAATGCCTCTAGCTCTGCCCTCTCCTTTAATGCCTCTAGCTCTGACCTCTCCTTAAACGCCTCTAGCTCTGACCTCTCCTTTAATGCCCCTAGCTCTGCCCTCTCCTTTAATGCATCTAGCTCTGCCCTCTCCTTTAATGCCACTAGCTCTGCCCTCTCCTTTAATGCCTCTAGATCTGCCCTCTCCTTAAACGCCTCTAGCTCTGCCTTCTCCTTCAATGCCTCTAGCTCTGCCCTCTCCTTTAACGCCTCCAGCTCTGCCTTCTCCTTTAACGCCTATAGCTCTGCCCTCCCAATTAATGCCTCTAGCTCTGCCCTCTCCTTTAATGCCTCTACCTCTGCCCTCTCCTTTAACGCCTCTAGCTCTGCCCTCTCTAACGCCTCTAGCTCTGCCCTCTCCTTTAACGCCTCTAGCTCTGCCCTCTCCTTTAATGTTTCTAGCTCTGCCTTCTCCTTTAATGCCTCTAGCTCTGCCCGCTCCTTTAACGCCTCTAGCTCTGCCCTCTCCTTTAATGCTCCTAGCTCTGCCCTCTCCTTTAATGCTTCTAGCTCTGCCCTCTCTATACTTAGCACACACAAAGCCTATGGGACTGTGTGCATGTGTTAACGTGGGTGTAAACTATGTAGGCCTACCCTACAGCATATATAGAAGCATGACATAAGTTCACCTGCTGACCTTTGTGTTTGTCAGCTAGTTCAGAGCAAAAGAGCAAGTCGACACATTGCAGTTGTTAACACAGGGCTGTCATGGAATAATAATATCAGCCTGTTCACTGTGGTATATTACATCTCCTCATTCACACAGTGGAGCTGAGTCATCAGGTTAGTCACAGTCACTTACCATTGGAATGTCATTGTACCATATCAGTATGCCATAAGAGCATGTTTTATGTTACTATGACCCCTGGCGTTCTGTTGCTTTATCTTTATTTGAATTAAAGGTTGTCCAATGTCTTCCGTTTTAATAATATACTAACAATGCTATTATACTTTTGATTTGATTTTTTATATTTGCATGACATTATAATTCTACTAAGCACACCAATAAATTAAATGCCATGCAGGTTGTGATTAAAGAAAGGCTTGTCAGAGAATACTTTATTACTCCCCATTTCACTCATTATCCTCTAACCTCTGTCCTCTGTCCTCTAACCTCTGTTCTCTAACCTCTAACCTCTGTCTTCTAACCTCTAACCTCTGTCCTCTAACCTCAGTCCTCTAACCTCTGTCCTCTAACCTCTGTCATCTGTCCTCTAACCTCTGTCCTCCAACCTCTGTCCTCTAACTTCTCATATCTGTCCTCTAACCTTTGTCCTCTAACCTCTAATCTCTGTCCTCTGTCCTCTACCTCTGTTCTCTAACCTCTAACCTCTGTCCTCTGTCCTCTAACCTCTAACTTCTAACCTCTAACCTCTAACCTCTAACCTCATTCCTCTAACCTCTGTCCTCTAACCTCTGTCCTCTAACCTCTGTCATCTGTCCTCTGTCCCCCCACCTCTGTCCTCTGTTCTCTAACCTTTGTCCTCTAACTTCTAATCTCTGTACTCTAACCTCTAACCTCTGTCCTCTAACTTCTGTCCTCTAACCTCTGTCCTCTAAACTCTAATCTCTGTCCTCTGTCCTCTGTCCTCTAACCTCTGTCCTCTAATCTCTAATTTCTGTTCCCCCACCTCTGTCCTCTGTCCTCTAACCTTTGTCCTCTAACTTCTAATCGCTGTACTCTAACCTCTGTCCTCTAACCTCTGTCCTCTGTCCTGTAACCTCTGTCCTCTAATCTCTAATCTCTGTCCTCTAACCCTTGTCCTCTGTCCTCTAATCTCAGTCCTCTAATCTCTGTCCTCTAAACTCTGTCCTCTAACCTCTGTCCTCTAAGGCTGTCATCTGTCCTCTAACCTCTGTCCTCCAACCTCTGTCCTCTAACCTCTAACCGCTGTCCTCTAACATCTAACTTCTAACCTCTAACCTCTGTCCTCGGTCCTCTAACCTCAGTCCTCTAACATCAGTCCTCTAACCTCTAACCTCTGTCCTCTAACCTCTGCCATCTGTCCTCTAACCTCTGCCATCTGTCCTCTAACCTCTGTTCTCCAACCTCTGTCCTCTAAGGCTGTCATCTGTCCTCTAACCTCTGTCCTCCAACCTCTGTCCTCTAACCGCTGTCCTCTAACATCTAACTTCTAACCTCTAACCTCTGTCCTCGGTCCTCTAACCTCAGTCCTCTAACATCAGTCCTCTAACCTCTAACCTCTGTCCTCTAACCTCTGCCATCTGTCCTCTAACCTCTGCCATCTGTCCTCTAACCTCTGTTCTCCAACCTCTGTCCTCTGTCCTCTAACCTTTGTCCTCTAACTTCTAATCTATGTACTCTAACCTCTGTCCTCTATCCTCTGTCCTCTAACCTCTGTCCTCTAACCTCTGTCCTCTGTACTCTAATCTCTGTCCTATGTCCTCTAACCTCTGTCCTCTAACCTCTGTCCTCTAACCTCTGTCCTCTAACCTCTGTCCTCTAACCTCTGTCCTCTGTTCTCTAACCTTTGTCCTCTAACCTATAATCTCTATCCTCTAACCTCTAATCTCTGTCCTCTAACCTCTGTCCTCTGTCCTCTAACCTCTATCCTCTAACCTCTGTCCTCTAACCTCTAACCTCTAATTGCTGTCCTCTAACCTCTAACCTCAGTCCTCTAACCTCAGTCCTCTAACCTCTAATCTCTGTCCTCTGTCCTCTAACCTCTGTCCTTTAACCTCTGTCATCTGTCATCTAACCTCTGTCATCTGTCCTCCAACCTCTGTCCTCCAACCTCTGTCCTCTAACCTTTGTCCTCTAATCTCTGTACTCTAACCTCTGTCCTCTGTCCTCTAACCTTTGTCCTCTAAACTCTAATCTCCGTACTCTAACCTCTGTCCTCTAACCTTTGTCCTCTAACCTTTGTCCTCTAATCTCCGTACTCTAACCTCTAACCTCTGTCCTCTAACCTTTGTCCTCTAACCTTTGTCCTCTAAACTCTATTCTCTGTACTCTAACCTCTAACCTCTGTCCTCTAACCTTTGTCCTCTAACCTCTGTCATTTGTCCTCTAACCTTTGTCCTCTAACCTCAGTCCTCTAACCTCTGTCCTCTGTCCTCTATTGCGGTCATAGTCATTGCGCGGCTCGTGGCAATAATCTTAAAGAATGTGTTGTTTTTCTGTCAGCCAAATGTGCAGCTTACTTCATAGAACCGTGGTTACGTGAGTAACCTTGTTAGAACTGAGACAAACAGAGCAGTAATAGCGTTTCTAGTGCTTCTGGCGCATCTTGAAAACCATTTTCGTCCTACAAATGTGCAGGCCTTGTTAGAAGGGAGAGTGATGATTCTCCACAGACCATTATATAGGGTTGATGATCATCATGTTTTACTGAACATTCCAATACCTTTCTGGTGCAATTCAACATTCAGAAAATGATTTTAAACATTTGTTTCTTATAACCCAAAGAGTCCTAAAATAGAGAATCAGAGAATGCGATAGCTTGATTCTCCATGTTAATATCAATTTAATATCATGTACAATTTGGCTTTGTGATCCCCCAACCTCCATTCTCTGATGGCTATGACGGCTTGCCTAGTGATTTTGTTTCACAAGTGTCTCCCTCTGAAATATTAGTGACTACCACTGCTCTATTGTCTATTCCTGTCGTTGTTTCCCCTCTATTCTTCTTTTGTCCATCTCCTCTCCATATCTTCTTTTCCTCAGCCTCTCTTGATGTGTTGTCATGTAGCACCACCTGCAGGTCATCAGTAAGGTGACATGTCTGCTGCTGGATGGTGGAGCTCTCTTCTGAGAGAGGAGTTTGGCTGAAGCAGCTGTCCCTCCGGGGGCCTCTGTGGGGTAGGAAATGAGCTCTGGAATAGAAAAACTACCCAGCTAGAAACTAGTGTAGTGGTGGGCTTATTGTGCATTCTTCTGGGACAGAGGAGAGAGGCAGTGTGCTGCTTACATGAGAGAGAACTGAGCTCGCTCACATTCTGTGTCAGTCTTTCTGCTCAGCAAGGGAGTGATACATTATTTACCTGTGTACTTAACATTTTGCTCAAGAGAATTTTTACATTAGCTCTTGTGCCTGGATTGACATCACATACTTGTTGTATACTCTCATGACAGTGTACATTTAACTTTAGAGGCTAGCACACACTGGGAAAGTGGGATAACGAATAGAAAACGGATGCAAAGGAAAACGGCATAGTTTGAAAATCTCTGAAGTATTTCTTTTTTAACCTTTCTAGGATGAGTGTGCCGCTAGCGGCACTCCCCCCCCCCCCCCACTGAAAAACCAGTGCCGCGAAATTCAAAAAAAATATTTTTTTAAAATATTTAACTTTCACACATTAAAGTCCAATACAGCTAATGAAAGACACAGATCTTGTGAATCCAGTCAACATGTCCGATTTTTAAAATGTTTTACAGGGAAGACACAATATGTAAAGATGTACATCTATTACCTAAAAACACATTAGCATAATCCACCATCTTTTATTTGTCCACCAACACCAGTAGCCATCACCAATTCGGCTAAACTAAGATATTTATAGCCCCTAACCAACAAAAAAACTCATTAGATGACAGTCTGATAACATATTTATGGTATGGGATAGGTTTTGTTAGAAAAAAGTGCATATTTCAGGTAGATGGCATAGGTTACAATTGCACCCACCGTCACAAATGGAATAGAAAAACTACTTAGAGCAACGTGTTTACCTACTTACTAATCATCAAACATTTCGTAAAAATACACAGCATACACGAATCGAAAGACACAGATCCTGTGAATACAGACAATATTTCAGATTTTCTAAGTGTCTTACAGCGAAAACACAATAAATCGTTATATTAGCATAGCACATACCACATAGCAGCCCAGCATTGATTCTAGCCAAAGTGAGCGATAAAAGTCAACATCGCCAAAAGATATTAATTTTTTCACTAACCTTCTCAGAATTCTTCCGATGACACTCCTGTAACATCACATTACAACATGCATATACAGTTTGATCGCAAATGTTTATATTTAGCCACCAAAATCATGGTTATACAATGTGAAATTTAGCTCAGCTGGTCAGAAAATTTCCTTGCGCCACTTAGACAGTGATCTACTCTTATACATAAATACTCATAAACGTGACTAAAAAATATAGGGTGGACAGGGATTGATAGACAATTTAATTCTTAATACAATTGCGTTATTACATTTTTTAATTTATCCTTACTTTTCAATACAGTTTGCGCCAAGCGAAGCTACGTCAAAAAACATGGCGTCCTAAGCCACTAAAATGTTTCGACAGAAACACGATTTATCATAATAAAAATGTCCTACTTTGAGCTGTTCTTCCATCAGTATCTTGGGCAAAGGATCCTTTCTTGGGAGAAATCGTCTTTTGGTGGAAAGCTGTCCTCTTGCCATGTGGAAATGCCAACGGCGTTCGGGATGAACTGAAAAGCGTGCCCAACTATTCACATCGTTGCAAAAATAAATGTCCCAAAATCGCACTAAACGGATATAAATTGCTATAAAACGCTTTAAATTAACTACCTTATGATGTTTTTAACTCCCATAACGAGTAGAAACATGACCCGAGTAATATTACCCCCTTCACTAATGCTTGGAAAAGGTGCGGGCCGGTGTCCTCTAGGCGCATGACGCAGCTCCAAAAGAATGACTAGCTTCAGGGTTTTTTCATTTGTAGGGCCTGTGAACGCGCAATCGACCCCATTGGAATCGTCATCACGTAAAGGCATCCAGGGGAAGACGTAAGAAGTGTCCGTATAGTCATAGCAAAATCAGTGCCTTTTTAACTGACTTCAGAACAGTGGCCAACATTTCTGAAATCTGAATCCATGTCAGGGAAATTGCTGTAGAATGGGCTCTGTTCCACTTAGAGACAAAATTTCAACTCCTATAGAAACTATAGACTGTTTTCTATCCAATAATAATAATAATATGCATATTGTACGATCAAGGATTTTGTGGGAAGCCGTTTAAAAAAAGTACCCAATTAGCATAAATAGCCTAAACAGCGCCCTCATCCCCAACAGGTTAAAACCTCTGGATACAGTTGCTTCTTTTAGCCTTGTACTATTGCTCACACTTGCTCTCCAGGGGTGAGAGAGACTGTAGAAAAGAGAGAGACTCTCCCCCCAACCCCCCCCCCCCCTCTGACACTTAAGTTTATACCAAACCTTGCCTGTTTTTCTGCTTTACTGATTTGTCTGTGGCTTTTGGGTTGGAAATAAACATTGTATTGTTTCTAATTTGCATTCAGCAAACTTCTCAATAATTAATCAAACAACTGCTTGGTGTGGAACTATGGTGTGTGTGTGTGTGTGTGTGTGTGTGTGTGTGTGTGTGTGTGTGTGTATGTGTGTGTGTGTGTGTGTGTGCGTGTGCGTGTGTGTGTGTGTGTGTGTGTGTGTGTGTGTGTGCATAAAGTAATGAATTAAGATGTTTAATAAGAATGTTGTCAGCAGTTCCTCAAAGCTACACAACATTGTTGATGTGTAGTTTGCAGCGCTAGTGTATTGTGTGTAGTACACTAACAATGTATAGGACACAACAATCTTCATCTAACATTAACACTCATCCACTGTTCTTGTCTTGGAAATCATTGGAATGTATCTGAAAAATGTCAAAGATGTTTTATGACTTGGATAAGTTTGATGTTGTGACTAGCGTGATCAAGGGTCTTGACCTCTTGGGTTCGTGTTGGACTTTCTAATTGCAAACTGCTGTTCCATCTGTGGTAGATAACTTTGATGTAGCCTACAGTATTTCATTATCCCATAGATCTCCATGAAACATCCCTTCTGTAGTCATAAATTATATGATTAGCCTGAGCATCATAAGACATTAAATCTTATCTTAGCGCTGGTTATCAGTGTAAATTATTACTGCTTGTGGATTAGTACTGATTAGATAATAGTGAGGTCGCCCGCAGTTTCACACACACAAACACCACATTCTTAGCCCCCAATCCCAAACTGCTTGTCATCTCCTCCTGCTGATCCATCCACCACAGTCCCAACTGTATCTAATCAGCCAGTGTGGTGGACAAGGATTTGGGATGCAGGTTATCAGTGTTTTAACAGCCTTTAATTACCAGAGAATTGCCTCTTTGGCTTAGTTTTTATAGATGTGCAATTGATTTGAGCAGAGAAATATGTGGATTGGCCAGCAATAGCAAGGCTGCACTGATAACCCTGTGATCCCTGGCTCAGCCAGTGGTTATGTAAGACTCATCCTGGAGACTAGAAAGCTATGGTGCTTGAGGTTCACAGACATCTGACTTCTGGGGCCTGGGGTTCACAGTCATCTGACTTCTGGGGCCTGGGGTTCACAGACATCTGACTTCTGGGGCCTGGGGTTCACAGACATCTGACTTCTGGGGCCTGGGGTTCACAGACATCTGACTTCTGGGGCCTGGGGTTCACAGACATCTGACTTCTGGGGCCTGGGGTTCACAGACATCTGACTTCTGGGGCCTGGGGTTCACAGGTATCTGAATTCTAACACAACATGAGCCACAGAGAAGTCAGGAAGATAATCAGGGAGACCATTAAAACCCCACAGTACTCTCCTCCACCACCGCCTTTCCCTGATTAGGTACAAAGTCCAAGTGCCGTGGTGATTGTTTATTATGCTACTGAATGAGTAGATTTAAAATGATTACACCACCTTTTCTGTTGTTGAAAAAACTGTCTTGAGTAACAGTAATAATAATAATAATAACAGTAATAATAATAATAATGCCATAAACCCCTGAGCTGAGGTGCTCATTGTCCTCGACAAACACTGAAGCCACTGGCTCACTGGCTCCTTGGCCCCTTGGCTCCTTGGCTCCTTGGCTCCTTGGCTCCTTGGCTCCTTGGCTCCTTGGCTCCTTGGCTCCTTGGCTCCTTGGCTCCTTGGCTCACTGGCTCACTGGCTCACTGGCTCACTGGCTCACTGGCTCACTGGCTCCTTGGCTCCTTGGCTCCTTGGCTCCCTTTTATTCATTTCTCTGTGCTTTTCACCAAAACTGCTGCGCTGAGTTACACAAATTATTTCCCTGTGTTTCCCTCTGAGAAGAGTTATACAGTCCTCCCACTTCTCCCCCTTTCACCGTGCCGCGACCGGGGGTCGAACCGTAGCTAGCTGCAGAAGGTAGACAAATGATTGGGTATCAGCTGTGATTTCCACAATAGCTCAGTGGGGAGCAGGAAGTGGGACCGTGCGGTAGCAGTGGGTGTGGCATGGTGCAGATCGCCGTGGCCCTGGAACAGCCGCCATGCTGTGAGGGAGATGGCTTTTCTCTGTGACAGTCCAACAGAGAGCCGCAGGTCTGCAAATGAAAAAGAGGGGAGGAAATGTGGCCTTTACAGACAATCAGCATGCAGGCCCCTATTGCCTGGCTGTGCTGTGGACTGCTGTGTGTCTGCTGCTGCTGGGGAAGGGAAGGAAAATAAAAGCATTGGATGGACAGAGAGAGCCAAACAGACAAAGAAATATGGATCCTTCTCGAAAAACAGAACAGTGTTATTTTCTCTGCTATTGGGAATTCATAAGACCTCCCCTATGGTGTGCAAGTGATTTATAAATATGCTTTCCTCATCTGATATACATTTGTAACTCTGTGTTGTGTTATGGATGGCTGTGCATAAGCCAGATATTTTGCTCTGTGTCTGGTGTCTGTCTACTCCATGTGGGTGGGAAGGCCTGCTCATAGTTTAACAGGGAGAGCTTCATTGAGATCCAGATTACAAAGCCAGTCTGTCTTTCTGTCTGTCCTCTGTAGCCTGACTGGACTGACATTGTGTTATTATCAGGGATAGGAAGGTGGCTGTGTATTCATGCCAGCAGGCAGACAGTGTGGAGTGGCAGTCAGCCCTGCCACACACACACACACACACACACACACACACACACACACACACACACACACACACACACACACACACACACACACACACACACACACACACACACACACACACACACACACACACACACACACACACACACACACACACACACACACACACACACTCCTAGCTCCTGTTTAACAGGCGTGAGGCTTACACAATAATACCTGTGACAACGAGAGGGCTTAGCTTTTAGCTCTCATCACCCCTGACACTGCATCAGCCATGCAGCCAGACTACAGGCCAGACTCCATCTAACCTCATTACCCTCGTCTGTATCACTGAGTCTCCTGGTCTGCACACCATCATGTCAATGAGAAAAGGTTACTGGGAGATTAACTAGAATGGGTAAGATATTGTCTCTCTGTGTAACATCTGTAGTAGACAGTCTCTGCTTTGTCTTAGAGGGGCACTGTTTTCCCAGGGTCTCGTGTCTTAACAAAGGACTCCGGACTGCAGAGAAGGCACTTGCAGTAGGTGGAGCTCTTGTGTTGGGTTTGATGTTGGGAAGGTGATCCACCTGCTGGTTGAGGGCTGGACGACTGCCTTTCTCTGTGTGTGTGTGTGTGTGTGTGTGTGTGTGTGTGTGTGTGTGTGTGTGTGTGTGTGTGTGTGTGTGTGTGTGTGTGTGTGTGTGTGTGTGTGTGTGTGTGTTTCTCTATGTGTCTGTTAAAAAGTGAAATAGGAATATTAATGCAAATATGGCATATTATTTTAGCTTTACATGCTCTTGTACACACACCACCCAGACATACAAATAACACATTTTCAGTCTAATTGACAGAGGTTGAGGACTGGTGGAACATAGAGCTTATTAGAAATTGTAATGGATATATTGTGTACTCCAGCTGGGGATTGTGTGTGTGTGTGTGTGTGTGTGTGTGTGTGTGTGTGTGTGTGTGTGTGTGTGTGTGTGTGTGTGTGTGTGTGTGTGTGTGTGTGTGTGGGCATGCGTGTGTGTGTGCGTGGGCATGCGTGTGTGTGTGCGTGGGCATGCGTGTTTGTGCGTTGGCATGCGTGCATATATGTGTGTATTTTATGTACTGCCTGCAACCACATGCCACATTTCTCTCCCAGCTCCCTGACACCTTCATGCACAGGAACAAACATAAATGTCTCTTCATATTCTCTCTCCCTCTGCCTGCCTCTCTCTCTCTCCCTCTGCCTGCCTCTCTCTCTCTCCCTGCCTGCATTCTCTCTCCCTCTGCCTGCCTCTCTCTCCCTCTGCCTGCCTCTCTCTCCCTCTGCCTGCCTCGCTCTCCCTCTGCCTGCCTCGCTCTCCCTCTGCCTGCCTCTCTCTCCCTCTGCCTGCCTCGCTCTCCCTCTGCCTGCCTCGCTCTCCCTCTGCCTGCCTCGCTCTCCCTCTGCCTGCCTCGCTCTCCCTCTGCCTGCCTCTCTCTCCCTCTGCCTGCCTCTCTCTCCCTCTTTCTCTCCCTCCCCTGCACCCTCCTTCTCCTCCTGTATTCTACCGCAGGCCCTCCATCTCTCTGGCCTGTCAGCGTGCTTTTTCATTTGGCTTGTTGCTACAGGGGGCTCGGCGCTGGCAGATTACAACTCGGCAGCCAGTCATTTTCGATTTATCTGAGCGCCCCTCCCCCCCAGTACCTCCTCCCCCCTCAACCTGCCAAGCTTGCTCCCTGGCTAGCATCAATCCAGACACATAACAATTCCTCTGACCCCCCTCTCCCCCCTTTTCACCCTCCCTATTTTCCTCTTTCGATCGGCGAGAAAATTTAGCTCACAAGCCCTGAGACAAAAAAGAAATATTGTGGCAGGGGAAGCATTTAAGTTAGAGGAGGCAGCTAGGGCTGTATTATTACTTAGGCCTCTGTCACCGGTGATGACCCGGGAGAGTGGAGGATATCGATCGCGGGTCACTCAAGACATTCAGCAGATTGCATTGACAAAGCTTGTCGGGGCCATTAATAGCAAGGTTAGCAGCCTTGGCTGGGACCCAGGAGAAAACTCTAACTGTGCCCCATTACATGGTGACTTTTAACCATTCCCCTTGCTCACAGAGTGGATTGATAACCGTAAGGAAGTCATTTTACTCTCATAATTGCCTTCCTGTGGTTGACATTTGTGGCCCTAAGAGCCTGTAAAAGAGCCTTTCAGAGACAAAGGGGGAAGACGGCTAGCATTGTCTGGTTGAATTTAGGAAACAAACGAAGACGTGCTGCACTAAACAAAACATGGCAGAGCGCAAAACCAAAAGATGAAAAGGAGCGACATAAGTGTGATTTATGGTTTGAAGGAAGTCCATTACTTGGAAGAGGAAGCCCAGACCAAAACAAAAACAGAGTGAGGGCACAGTTTGTAAAGAAGGTCACAGAGTCATTATTTTGCCCTGGTAAGATCCCTGATAGCCACTAAACGCTCTTGGGGAGATGGAAGTAGAAAAAAATTACAAGATTTCGATCTGGCTGTAATTCTCAACGTAAATACAAGCGGCGCTGAGGACTTAAATAGTCCTTTTTCGTGCCTAGTGATGTGGAACTGGGCTGAAATGTAACAGGTCCCCTGTGTGTAGTAATTTGGCTTGGACACAGGTGGGGAAGCTATTTGTGCCAGCTGCCTTGCCACTGGTAGGTGCTGACAGGTCTCGGATGGCAGGTAGCTATTTTCAGCAGCATGTAAATCAAAAAGACGTAACTGATTCTCTTCAGCGTTCTGCGGTAGACTCCTCCGTTTCACCATACTGAGGAAACTTACAATAATGAAATCTGTTTTTATTTATGGTGGTTGGAGGGAAATTATCACTGCTTGGGAGAAATATAATTACAAAGTTCTCATCCTCTGTGAAAGGATCACTCATTGAACTGGTATCCGGTACATGGCCCAGTTGCTGAAAACAGTTTTTTTTCTGGTAGCCATTCATGTTATGCAAGCGTGGCATGTCCCATCCCTCCATCGACTGTCTGTCTGGCTCTCCTGTGCTCAGTTGTGATGTTGTTAAAGAGGAGTTAGCCTTGTATCCAGGTCATTAACAACTAGCTAGAGTGGTGAATGGAGGTGGAACTGGTAGTATGGATGAGAATGTGGAGAATGCCAGGCTGGGATTGTGAAGAGCAGGAGGCCTGAGGATGGAGGGAGCAGAGTGTTGCTCTGTGCTCATATAGAGGCCATTTCCCCCCTGCTGTTGACTCCATTATGTCCACATTCCAGCTGCACTTTTATGGCCTGATGGGATCATAGGGGAACGATTGCACTGTTAATGCTATTACATTGTAATGTTAATGGTCATATCCCTTAATCATCTAGGCTTACTTGTATTATACTGTACGTTTGGAACCACGGTGGACCCACAAATTGCATGTTCCATTTTTAACCTCTGCTATAGTCTAGGTTTCCAAGTAATTCCTGACAAAATTTGTGATTCCATAATTTCCTACACAGTGCCAGTTAGCGACATCATATTCAGAAAAGGGTCAGCCTCTTGTAAGATAAATGTCTTGTTTTGTTGTTTGTTTAACTCATACAGCCAGGTATGTGAGGTCGCCAGCTGACTGGGGAGGTGCCTGAGCTGTTCAGATGCTGCTCGTACTGCATTAGGACTTCTCCACCTATAGATTCATGAGTTAACCTTGATGTGAGTTGTTGATCCTGGATCGTCATTTAATTGTGTTGATTCTGAATCGTGAAATCAGCATGTGTACTCTGCTACTGCACTAACATGTGATCTGACATGAGGTCAAAGGCCAAATACAAGGAATTAAGTCATGCTTAGGTCAAAGAAAATTCCTGCCAACTGGCATCAAGCTGATAGAGAGCCTAATGTTGTTACGAGGTTCTCTATTGCAGCTCTAGTGTGCCCGTCACATTTAAACCAAGCTGATGAGAAAGTAGAAACCGATGCTGAGTAGTCCTCCTCTAAAGTAGAACAAGCCAAGTCAACTCTTGGCCCAGTTCCTATTAATACATTGGCGCCTTTTGTATCATCTTCTTTTATGGCCTTCTAATAGTAGATGTGAATTTCAGGAAGGCGGCTAAATGAAGAAGGTTACAACAGGGGATTAGTGCTGAGCGCGGCCTCGGACAAGCACCCTGTGGGCCAGCCAAAAGGGAACCGTATATTCTCTAAACAGATTTTACAGTCACTCTAATCCCCCAGCCTGCAGCCCAGGGGAGCTAAACACGGGTAAGGTGAGACGCTGCGCTCTCGTTCCCTTGCACCGTGGCCAGCCAAAACAGGCCAGGGCTTCTGTCCTCTAGGCCGATAGCCCGGCATCCTGTTCCACAGAGGTCACGCCCACCTGCTGATTGGAGATCAGCTGATCTCAGCTCTGCTGTAATTTACAGCCCTCCTGCCTCACTGTTCCAGGGATCACAGATCAATGAGGGACAAGCACCAGCCTGCCAGGACCTAATCAAACCACTCTCACTGCTGTGCCCTGAAGCCAAAGGGTGTGACTGACTGGTACTAGTGGACAAGCTGTTACTCACCCAGCACAACTTGTCTTGTATTTATAAACCTGTTATTGCAGTGTGACTTTAGTTCATATCTAGTCAGAATGTATGTGTATTACTAGTCATGTATGTGTATCAGCCATACAGTATATCCATTAGTCATATATAGGTAGACCAGTGTGGGTGTGGTATTCAATTACAGTCATTTTGTCCATTACTGCTGGCTAGTCGCTGTTAATGGACATAAATTGCGGGTTTATTGTGTGACCTTTCCTGTTAAAGATTTGAGTGGAATCGTTTTAAACGGATCTCCCGTTTGACCATTTTTCTCCGCTTATTTACTGCTTTACATTCAGGCTGGGAGCTTGCCCTGCCTCAGGTTCTGCTATAATGGCACTGCAATGACCTATTTAGATCTTATCTCCTTAATAGCAGGAGCCAGGCGACAGCACACTCACTCCGCCATTTTGAAAAAATAATGTGTATATCTTCTTCCCCACTTCTGAAAGGCTCTTTTTGTGCATTTTGGAAGCATTTGTTTATCATATTACCGCCACACATGAGCCGCGCACAAGGCTTGACCCGGTGTTAAGTGTCCGCACTAAATTTCATTGCCTCCATCTACTGGAAGGCCTGCCAATATACTGGCAGTGAATTCCTGGAGGAAGATATGGCAATAAAAAAGAGAAATGATAGCCTCCTGCAAGCCGAGAGGAGAGGAGCCCTTTTTCCTTTTTTTTCTCCTAGCGGCACACTTTATTGAGGCTGGCCAGGCAACTCAGGGAGCTAGCTGTGACTTGGCACTGAGGCTGCAGCTTAGTGAGATGGCTAGCTGAAAGCTGATATTGAAGTAACGACTCGGTGGCATGGATGGGGGGGCTTGGGAATAATGTAATTAATTGCACACAAATTTCTTTGATGAATAGTTATGTGGTGATAAGCGCTCGAATGAGCAGCTGAAGGTCTCAGGCTTCTCTCTCTTTGCAGCTGTTTCACTTTGGGAAAGCTTCTCGTGTCTCTCTTCTCTTTCTCTCTCCTTCTCTCTCTAGTGTTGCCCCACACTCCCTTTTCTCTCTCCTTCTCTATCGCCTCCTACTCTTTCTCCATCTCTCTCTCTCTCTCTCTCTTTCTCTCTCTCTCCCTCCCCCTTCCTGTCTCCTCTCTCTGTCCTTCCTCCCTTAGAGCCTAGGGGGATTCTGCTGTGGACAGGGTGGCCAGGGGAGATGGAGGTGTTTAAAACGGTAAGGGGGGCGATGGGTAGAGGAGGTATTTTGTTGCCACATGGGGTCCTATAACAAGGTATTCTGATAAGAGTGGAGGTCTCCCACTGCTCTTATTCTCCTCCTACAACCTCTCCCTCCTTCCAGCACCTCACACCACTCAGTTCATTATTACATCTGGTAATTGTCCCCATAACTCAGTGCAGCTGACTACAGCATTATATGGTCATTTGTACAAAGAGGGAAAAAGGTGATTGCGTTGCAGCTGCAGAGAGGATGGATGTTAAAAGCATATTGATTTGTCTGTAATGTCGTCACAGATTTATGTCTGTGTATAAATGCAGCCTCAAGTGTACCCACCCCCACCACACACCTTCAACCCCCCCCCCCCCCCCCCCCAGCTCTGTAGTGTGGTGTGGCACCATTGCTTTGCTGTGAACCATCACATTCCACCACAGAGTGACTGTGATTGTGCTCTGTCCTCAGGGTGCATTAGGCCTGTGGATCTTCCTGCCACCATTACAATAATGTCTGACTAGGTCGCCAGAGGTCACGGCATCCACTTGAGCATGATAACGGCAAAGAGGTATAAGAGTGAAATGGAGCGTTTCCATGGCAATCACGCCGCACCCCACAGAAATGTGAGACACTGATGAAAACTGCTGTTTCTGTTCTGCCGAGTCCCTAGCTATAGTGACAGCTAGGCGACGTTGTCATTGATGTCACAGCCAGAGCAGAGGCATTGGGGGGCTAAATATTCCATCAAGCTCAAATGCAGTGAGCTCCCAAAGTATTGGGACAGTGAATTGTTGTTGTTGCTGTTTTGGCTCTGTACTCCAGCACTTTGGATTTTTAATTATACAATGACTATGAGGTTAAAGTTAGTCAGCTTGAATTTGATGGTATTTTTAGCCATATCCGGTGAACCGTTTAGAAATTACAGCATTTTTTCTACATAGTCCCCCCAATTTTAGGCGACCAAAAGTAGTGGGAGAAATTCTCTGATATGTGAATTAAAGTAGTCAAAAGTTTAGTATTTGGTCCCATAGTGAATAATGATGAGTGAGAAAGTTACAGACGCACAAATATCATACCCCTAAAATGCTAACTTCCCCAGTTATTGTAATGGTGAGAGGTTAGCATGTTTTGGGGGTATGATATTTGTGAGTCTGTAACTTTCTCACTCATCATTATTCATGATTAATTCAGGACTATCCATAATCATGGTAGCATCCACATTAATGTAGAAGTCTTTAGAAACATATTCTATTCTTATTTACCATAAAAGTGTCTACAAAATTACAATACATGATTTACCATGAATTTCTATTGGGCACAAAATAATCTGAAACACGAGCAAAACAAACAGCAAATGCATCCAACAAGTTTGTAGAGTCACAAGCTTGATGTAAACATTGCGTGCTAGAAATATGGGACTAAATACTCAACTTTTGACTACTTTAATACACATACGATGCCTTCGGAAGTATTCAGACTCCTTGACTTTTTCCACATTTTGTTACGTTACAGCCTTATTCGGAAATTGATTAAATATACTTTTTTCCTCAGCAATCTACACACAATACCCCATAATGACAAAGTGAAAACAGTTTATTTTGTATTTTTGTAAATGTATTAAAAATAAAGAACAGAAATCATTTATTTACATAAGTATTCAGACCCTTTGCTATGAGACTCGAAATTTAGCTCAGGTGCATCCTGTTCCATTGATCGTCCTTGAGATGCTTCTACAACTTGATTGGAGTACACCTGTGGTAAATTCAATTGATTGGACATGATTTGGAAAGGCACCCACCTGTTTATATAAGGTCCCACAGTTGACAGTGAATGTCAGAGCAAAAACCAAGCCATGAGGTCGAAGAAATTGTCCGTAAAGTTCCGAGACATGATTGGGTCGAGGCACAGATCTGGGGAAGGGTACCAAAACATTTCTGCAGCATTGAAGGTCCCCAAGAACACAGTGGCCTCCATCATTCTTACTGTAAATGGAAGAAGAAGAAGTTTGGAACCACAAAGACTCTTCCTAGAACTGGCTGCCCGGCCAAACTTATCAATCGAGGGAGAAGGGCCTCGATCAGGGAGGTGACCAAGAACCCAGATGGTCACTCTGACAGAGCTCTTACAGAGCTCTAGAGTTCTACTGTGGAGATGGGGGAACCTTCCAGAAGGACAACCATCTCTGCAGCAACTCTTTGGCCTGAATGCCAAATGTCACGTCTGGAGGAAACTTGACACCAACCCTACGGTGAGGCATGGGGTTGACAGCATCATGCTATGGGGATGTTTTTCAGCGGCAGGGACTGGGAGACTAGTCATGATCGAGGCAAAGATGAACGTAGCAAAGTATAGAGAGATCCTTGATGAAAACCTGCTCCAGAGTGCTCAGGACCTCAGACTGGGGTGAAGGTTCATTTTCCAACAGGACAATGTCCCTAAGCACATAGCAAAGACAACGCAGGAGTGGCTTCGGGACAAGTCTCTGAATGTCCTTGAGTGACCCAGCCAAGCCAGAGCCCGGACTTGAACCTGATCGAACATCTCTGGAGAGACCTGAAAAGCTGTGCAGCAACGCTCCCCATTAAACCTGACAGAGCTTGAGAGGATCTGCAGAGAGGAATGGGAGAAACACCCCAAGTACAGGTGTGCCAAGCTTGTAGCGTCCATACACAAGAAGACTCGAGGCAGTAATCGCTGCCAAAGGTGTTTCAACAATGTACTGAGTAAAGAGTCTGAATACTTAAATACATGTGCAAAAATGTCTACCAACCTGTTTTTGCTTTGTTATTATGGGGTATTGTGTGTAGATTGATAAGGGTTAATTGTTTTCTTAATACATTTTTGAATAAGGCTGTAACGTAACAAAATGTGGAAAAAGTCAATGAGTTTGATTACTTTAGAATGCACTGTATATGTGAATTTGTCCCAATACTAAAATGGAGGGACTACATTATGTACAAAAAGTGCTTTAATTTCTAAACGGTTCACCCAATATGGATGAAAATACCCTCAAATATAAGCTGACAGTCTGCACTTTAACCTCATAGTCATTGTACCAAAACAACAAATGTGTCACTGTCCCAATACTTTTGGAACTCACTGTATGTCAATTGGAACATGGGGACGTACTGTATTGGGACATAAAGACAATGCTTCTGCTGTCTAATGCTTCTAAAAGAGACACTGAATTATGTATTTTAACTGTGTCTTCCCATGACCTCTATACCACACACAGACCAACTAAACACTAAACAAATAAGGGCAGTGGGACCCCAGTGAACCCTGATGCCCAGTGACAGGCTGTGACTGTGGGTGGCTGCGGACGTGGGGAGGAGGTGAGAGGATGGAGGGCGCCTGTCTGGGGTGGTTAGAGCGCTCAGGCCTCAGAGCCAAACACAGGGTCAGGCCCGGGCCACGCTGGTTACCGCCAGTTACGCTCTGCCACACAGCTGCTGTCGGAACGATGACAGAGGAAGCTGAACCAGTGCTTTACAGGTCCTGACGGCCCCTGTGTCCCACTTTCACATTACGTTCTCCTCGGAAGAAACGCGTTGTGGGTTAACCGTGCCCGACTGTTTCCAACTGCTGCTGTCTGCTGCCAGTCCAAAGGTGACACGCTATGGGGCTGGGCCTCACCACGGGGCTGATGGGAAATGTAGTCTCTCATCCCCCTATGCTTAGACAGGGATTATTGCTATGAATATCATTATGATATGTTTTTACTATTCAGAATATAAACATATCCTAGGCATTTGGCATGCCTTTTGTTCCATGAATAGTTTAAAGGGAAATCTTTTCATGCTCATCATTAGGGAATCTTGAAAAATGTAGTGTAATGTCTTGTCATTGGTTTGTCCTCGAGCTATACAGTAATCTGTGTGTGCAGTAGGCTAAAAACTCCTCCAGTTTCTTATGTTAACTGCTGAGTTGTGCAGCCTCCAGCCTTTCAGGTTTTTTGGGGGTTCTGTATAAGAACTTTGTGACATCTGCTGATGTAAAAAGGGCTTTATACATGCATTTGATTTGATTTGTTTAAATCCGTTATATATAGACCTCTGAAGGTAACATAAAGGAGATATTCAAAGCGTAGTCACTGGAAACCAAAGGGATTTGACAGTGCAGCAGGAAATAGAGCGTTTATTATAAGCAGCCCGTGCTAGCTAGTGGATTATCTATAAAACTTTCATGGTACTCCCTCAGTAGCAAGCAGCCATAAAACGTACTGAATGAGGAACTTGTTAATTTACGTGTTAAAGCAAATTAAAAATGTATAAGCGCTTTTAGGTAAATGAGATCCTCTTTCATTGCTGGCCTGGTGGGAGGAATACTGAGAGGACAGGTTAGCTATGCTGAAAGCCGAACGCAGAAGAACAATAAAAGCCCTTAAATTGTTCCAGGTTTTATTACCGCTGAGTTCCGCAGCTGCTGTTGTGCGTAACTAAGGGAAACCAGGAGCTGATAGCAACGGAATCCCACAGGAGCTAGCATAGAAAGCCGGGCCCAGCTTTCAAATTTTTTTGTGTGGCGGATTGAGGGGTGTGGGTAGGGGGTGGGTTGTGTACAGCTCTGTCAAAAATGCCTGTGTGGTTACACACATTAAGCAGGGCCCACTTTTGTGTTTGATTGCATTTAGTTGCTAGTGGAGCCCTTGGGAATAAGTCAATATGCTTGTAAAATTTGTCCGCAGCACTGGCAAAGCACTTTTCAGTAAGTGGGTAGAGGAAATAATTGACTACACATGTTGACAATAATCCCGTAAAAACCTTCAAAGGCTGTTTTTCAACCTCCATTCTAATGTGCAAGCAGCATCTTAAGGGAGATATGTCTTCCCTTGAAAATTAATGTGGGAAAATTGGTATTGTTCAGGTCATGTTTGGATAGATGAATAGCACTTCCTCAGCTCAGCCGCCCATACTAGCAATACAGAAATAAAAAGCATTCCGTTTAAGTTAGTCTTCTATTGATTGAGGCTTCTTTTATAAACTAGGCTATCTGTATTGTAAGTGGCAGCCATCTCCTTTTGTGAGGCAGTACTCCATAACAGTTAGCTTGGGCATTTGTATGGCCATTGAGGTAACAGTGTCGTAGAGGTTTAGTTGTTTAGTTCAGGGTGAGTGAAATTACATCCAAATATGGAAGGTATCAGAGCTCCAACTTTCTGTGCATTCTAAGAGATGTAATACCTGGAAATTGCTTAACACCACAGCTCCGTGTGGATCTGGGTTTGCACAGCGCAGTGAAGAACATTACAGACATCCTGTATGATATGCTGTTCATTTTCCTGGTGAAGTTGGCTGGCCCCTTGCACTTTTCACACAATTGGAAACAAATTAATCCATTCCCTTTTGGCCCTTGTAACATAAGTGATAACGTTACCAGTTATGGTAGATCTACTCTTGGTATGTGTCATACCAAGCAGTTCCAAACTACAGAATGGAGGTTTCTATTTAGTTTGAATTTGGGGGAGTATATATCATTTTGTTCCTATCACATTGGAGATATAGAGGCATGGATACAACTATGATAGTGTGTAGGTTTTATTTAGGTTGCTCTCTGCCAAACAATCACGCTGACTGGAAACACTTGTTCATTCTATACTTCAATAAATTCAGGAGGGGAAGGAGGGGGGGATGTTACAACACAAAACAGATTGAGGGAAAACAAGACCTTATTGTGTTGGAATTAATAGCAGATGCACTTAAGATGCACTAAATGTTTCATTAGATGCTAATGTCTTGCTGTGTTTTTAATTGTTGTGAAATTAGCCTCTGGAATATTAAAACCATCTGTTTGTTAGCCATGTTCCTGCAGGGTGAATCTTTACCCAGGCTGTGTGGATGAGAAGGTCATTAAACCAATGCATCCGTATGTGTAATGAATACTCTGGGAGAAAAAGGTGTAGATTCACACGCAGAGCGCGGCAGAAGTTATTTAAGCCTTCACAGAAGGCAGGAATCATGGTCGCAGGCAGGCAATGGTTAAACACAGGTAGTCAGTCAAAAACAAACAATACCTCACAACCATACAAACAGAAAGAACTGAACTAAATAGGGAGCTGATGAGACCAGGTGAGAAACGAACACAGGTGAAATCAATGAACAAAATGAAAGACAGGGCTACGTTCCAGAACACAAAGAAAAAGAACACAAGGTTGACTAAGAAAAGAAAAGCAGAACCTTACAGTATGTTTCAACCTGCCTCTTAATTACTATGTTTATATTATTATTACATGAGCACGGAACAACAGAACAGGCATGTACAGATCACACATGCCGCTGCAAGTACATGCACACACACGTGCACGAAGGAAAACACATGCATACACAAGCACACACACAGTACCCCCACCCACCCTTTCTGACTGCACCTATCATCTCTGTACTAGATGTTCTGGAAAGCAGCCATGGTGTGTTCACTGCAAGAGAAGAAACTGTAAAAAGGCAATGAAGTGATAAAATGTGAAATGACTGGCCAGAGTAATGAGAAGACCTAGGCCATGATGATGAGCCACTGCTTGCTGCTACTGGGATGAGTGTCCAACTGAAGGGACTACTAGTCTCTACACACATACAGACTAGTTTATCCCTCAGATATATCTGTACTGGGAGGTCATTAATTCTCAGCTCAGCTGATTTATTGTGACCACCTTCCCTTCGTTTAGCATGTCTATTAACCACACCGTTAAAAGATGAGTCCATCACGCCACGGAGCGGGCATGATCTGCACCTCGGAAAGAAGATTCATTCTCAGAAGTAATTTAAGCAGGCTTGAAAGAAAAATGAAAGGGAACAACAAGTCGAGGGAGACATTTTGCTAATCACTGTTTAATAGCTGGTGCCTGCCTGGCCATGTAATACATCTGAAAGATGATTTAGGCTTATTGAATTGGCTTTATTGGGTGATTGTTCTTTACACGTTTTCTGAGGTCAATTTCATCAAGATTTTGATTTCATAGAATATATAGTTAGTTAGTTTCACTTCCGGACATCAGTCATTTTGATGATACTTTAACTGTTAGATTAATCAAAATCTATTTTACTCCAACATACTGTGACAGAATTCTTGTCCAATGTGTCAGAGTTTATTCTAAGAGAAAAGGTAATGCAGACAAGCCCTTAAAAAAAACAAAGAAAGAAAATATGTTTTTGTCACATACCCTGGTTAGGTGCAGTGAAATGTGTTGTTTTACAGAGTCGTCCATACTAGTATGGTGCCCCTGAAGAGAATTAGGGTTTAGTCCCTTGCTCAAGGGCACATCGGCATATTTTTCACCCTGTCGGCTCAGATATTCAAACCAGTGACCCTTTCGGTTACTGGCTCAACGCTTTAACCGCTAGGCTACCTGCCACCCCTTAGAGCTATCCCATCATTTCATGCGCTATGGATTGGCTTGAATTATGAGGACCACACAATTTATTTTCATTATATGCCTAATCTATTGTTTTATTTACCTAAAGTTACAAAGGAAATGTTGTGATCTATTTAATAAACACAAGAAACCAGCAAAATTGATAAAAGAGTGTGGCTCTATAGCAGGAACAACGGCATCTACTGGTCAAAACCTGGTACTTTCACACTACTTGTCAAACAGAGAACTTTTACTGTATACTACTGTAGTTGTTGGGGTGGGATTGGCATTAGATGTGGAAAGTCCGTGGGTGGCTTCAGATTTTTTAGCGGGATTCCATCGTGTCTTACTCATTGGAAGGAAGACGTTTGGTCCAGATCGGATGGGGACTATATTTATTGAATGTTATCTTAATCATATAAATTAAAATGGCCAATTTTGCATGCAATCAATTAGCTTCATTTCTCAGAGAACACATTATATTTCAACAAAATAATCGTAATAATCGTATCTTTTACTAGCTACTCTCTCCTTGAGAGAGAAATGCACAGTGCTGCCAGCAAGGACCCAGGTTGGTTAAAGAATATTATATTATAGGTCAACATGTTTTGATGAACGACCTGCAGACTGGGGCATAAACAGTGCACAGTGCCATCGCTCCCATCTTTCCATGCCCTTACTTCAGGGCTCTATTACTGTGCCAGTGTGTATGCCCAGGATATTACTTTCCCCTCTCTCTGAAAATATGCAAACTCCCATCAGAGGAATTGGCCTTTAACAAGAAAAAAAGGAGGGAAAATGTGGAGGGGAAGTGTGTTGGAGGTAATTAGTGCTATCACACATGCCGGAGCCCCTGTGTTTGAAGCTCTGTGTGTGTGTGTCTCTATGTCCTTGTGTTCCCTCCAGCACTGTTGTCTTGTGTGGCCTCGCTCTCTTATCTCTTCTCCCCCTTTAGGCCCATCTGGCATCCCCCAGTGCTCTGGCTCTCTCTTATCACTCTCAGCACTCAGCCTGGCTCACAGTCTTTCACCCACCACTGTATTCTCCCAAGGAAAGGATTCCTTTCACACTGCTAATGGCTACAGAGAAGGGAACATTTTCATTTTAATTATACATTTAATTCAAGGGCTCTTAAGACATTCCCCCTACCCTGTGCCATTTCAATAAAATTTGATGGCCGGAATGAGGATGTATAATAAATCCTTGTATCAAAAGCGACCTGTATAGTTCAGTCAGAAAGAGAGAGAGAGAAAGAAAGAGAGAGAAAGAAAGAGAACAGTCCCTCTTAGAGAATACAATCCCTCTGCGTGCTGTCCGTCGTGTCATACTCTGCTTTTTCTATTATGTGGCATTACACCTGTTTACACAAAGGCCCCATAAAGCAGGTTTTTTCTGTGCTTTGAAATTTAGCATGCAAGGTTTGGCAAAGGTTTGGCAAGGCTGGCCGGTCTGGTCTGGTTTTGGTCTGGTCTTCTGGGTCTGGAAGGAAGGAGTATTGTGAGGAAGCTTCAGAGGATATGAATTGCGGACTTGGACCACAATGGCCCGTGGGCTCCCAGGAGTTGTTATCTTCAGACTTCTGGAGGGCTCAGATGTTCTTGGATCGCACATCTTCCTCCTACTCTTTGCTCTCTTGCTTTTTAGTTTCTGTGTCTTAGTGAGTCTGACAGTGTCTGGAAAGTGACACCTGCTGAGCCCCTGTAGTCTCTGTATGGGGCTGTCTGTTTGTTGGAAGGGAATACGGCTTTTGAAGATTTTTGAAGGCTTTTGTTTCTGTTCTTCTCTTCTCTGAAAGGTTGATAGGGATTTCACAGTGTGAGATCATATGCTGGCTGTCTTGTCTGTCATTGGCAGGCTGGAGTGACTGCTGCTGGCTCAAGAGGCCTATAAACATGACAGATTTACACATACACCACAGCGCTTGCTGCCAACACGCACAGATTCATGAAAAAATGTTCTTCTGTCTGTTGGATAGGGATTCCCAGCTCAGTCTCCTCAGCCAATATCATCTATGTAAAGCTTAGAACCAAAGCCCTGTCGCAACATTTTCAGCATGTTAACGTGTGTCTGACTGTGTGTGTTTGTTGTCTTTCAGCTGAAGCCAGGCCAGAACAACTGCAAGGACAGCGACAGCGAGAGCGTGAGCGGAGGGTCCAAGCCTTTTGTCGGAAGCAGCTCCAGAGATAGGCTGAGTGACGTAAGTAAACAAACAAATAAGCACACAAACAAGACGTGACACTAACTGTATGTCTACACACAATATAACTTAAACGCCTCATGAGCTTAGTTCAACTGTCGTACCCCATCAGAACTCAAAATATAAGCGTGTTTTACTCCAATGATTGGAAACAAAGTAGATGTGACTTGCTCCATCATTATCAGTCGGATTGACCCCAACAAACGTTTCGAGCTTTATATATGGTTGAAAACAGGAGATTCTGAGCTTAACTAAGGATAACTTGTGTATCAACTCTCAAATTTTAGCGCAGTAGAGTAGTAGCGCAGTAGAGTTAGTTACAACAGAGATTTCCCTGATCAGCTCTTCAGAGAAAATCCACCCTGAAGTTTGCTGTTTGTTTTCAGCGCAACACTGTTAGCATTTTGCATGTCGCAACACAAGTGCTACTGTAGAAGACATTATGTCTGTTATTTGGCATAACTTGTAGCTTGCTTGCTACTCATTTAAAAGTTTGACAAGTTAATGTGTTTAAAAATTTGTTTGTGGGTAAGCTAGCAAGCTAAACCGCTAGTTAGCTAGCGTGTCAGTTGACTGTTAGCTAGCCAATGTCTCATTTTGAAAGTTGGATCGTACAGTATTGTCTGAGGCTTTAAATATCACACTGATTTTGACATTCAAAATAATTGTGTTGCCTAAAAAACATGTTCAGGTGATTTATTTTTGAATCCCAAAACAGACAATGTCAACATTTAGCCTCAAACATGTTTCTACTGCTGATTGCTGCTTTAAAGGCGATCTTTGGGTTGATTTGTGTCTTTTGTGAAGATTACATGAGGTTTGACAAGGTAAGTTTAAGTTACTCAAACTCAAGAAGAGTCTGATTAAGATACATTGTGTGCTGCATATCACAGCCAACAGGTAAGTTCTGCTGATGCTGTGGACTGATAAAAACGTAATGTAATTTGCATTGGCCCTTCACCAATAAGAAGATCTCCAGCCTGGTGTTGTCATTGGCTGTCCGCCAGGCTCCTTCTGGTGAACAGGGCTGTACAGTACAGTTACAGTTAGTGTTGTAACCATATACTGTACACACAGAGGTTTAGTACTAGAATAAGGACATCCTATTTACCCAGTGTCTTGTTCCTCAGTCTCAGTTCTTTAGAATCTAAATGTAAATGTATTTCATTTATTTATTCAACCTTTATTTAACCAGTCAATAGAGATCAAATTCTTATTTACAATGATGGCCTGGCACACAGGGTGAGAGATCCATCTCTGTGCTGGCTTGGATATGTAAGGAGAGCAGACTGGTGCTAGGAAGGCTCTAAGGCTCTGTAAAGGCCTGTTATGCAATCTGGCAGACCCCATTTTACTTTGATTCTAGTGGTGAATCTACAGAGGTGCTGCTATCAGATATGGTCCATAATTAAAACTGTCAGTTGGAAGGTGAAGCCAGTTGTTGACAAAGACACGGAGAGAACGAGTGAAGCAAAACGAATTTTGATGTGTAGCTATAGGATGCTTGGCCAGGCATGAAATGAAATAAGTAATTTGATGTCGACATCATACATTTAAATGATACCTGCTGCTTCACCTCGTCCTACTGTACTGTAGTAGCAAGGCAGAGATAGAGAGAAAGAGAGAAAAAGAGAGAGAGAGAGAGAAAGAGCGAGCGAGTGAAAACGGAGAGAGAGAGACAGTGTGTATAAAGACAAACAACGATAAAAAAATGAAACTGTGGATGGACACAGTTTTATCACTTTGAATAACTGATAGCCACAGCTGTGCGTGCCATGGAAAATTAACAACAGCCTTTAATTTGTCATCCATTAGGCCACACTGAGCAATATAGGCTTGGAGAAGAAGACTTACACAGTGCTGTCATTCAGGGCCTGAGGAGAAGACGGACATGTGATAACCTTTTGGTTTAAATTATAGGGCAACATAGTACAATGTATTGAATAATAAATTCGAGAGTATGATTCGATGTGGAGCTATACATTATATGTGGACTTCAGGACTGGAATGTGAGAGAGTCATCCGTTTCTTGTCCTTTGTGGTCTTGCTTTAAACAAAGTGCAACTTATAAAAGCTTCATCAAGCATTCATAAAGGCTTCCTAAGCACTACATAAATGGGTCATGAATCATATAACCCGTATGTCATGCTCTATAAAGGATTCATAAATGTCAAATGTTACATCTGGGGAGGCAGCGTAGGCTAGTGGTTAGAGCGTTGGACTAGTAACTGAAAGGTTGCAAGTTCGAATCCCCGAGCTGACAAGGTAAAAATCTGTCATTCTGCCCCTGAACAAGGCAGTTAACCCACTGTTCCTAGGCCGTCATTGAAAATAAGAATTTGTTCTTAACTTGCCTAGTTAAATAAAGGTAAAATAAAAACATAAACCAGTGTTTCTTAAAGGGTGACATAAGCACTGCTTAAAGGTGCACTATGCAGAAATTGCTCTGCCATTTTCTGGTTGCTAAAATTCTAATAGTTTGCTTAATTTCAGTTTATCTGACATAACAAGCAAGTGTAGAGTATTTGAATTTGTATTTATTATGGATCCCCATTAGCTGCTGCACTCTTCCTGGGGTCCGGCAAAATTAAAGCTGTTTTACAATTTTAAAAACATTACAATACATTCATAACAGATTTCACAACACACTAAGTGTGTGCCCTTAGGCCCGTACTCCACTACCACATATCTATAACACAAAATCCATGTGTACGTGTGTGTGTAGTGCATATGTTATCATGTGTGTGTATGTATGTGTCTGTGCCTATGTTTGTTGCTTCACAGTCCCACTGTTCTATAAGGTGCATTTGTATCTATTTTTTAAAATCTGATTCTACTGCTTGCATCAGTTACCTGATGTGGAATAGAGTTCCATGTAGTCATGGCTCTATGTAGTACTGTGTGCCTCCCATAGTCTGTTCTGGACTTGGGGACTGTGAAGAGACCTCGTGGCATGTCTTGTAGGGTATACATGGGTGTCTGAGCTGTGTGCTAGTCATTTAAACAGACATCTTGGTGCTTTCAACATGTCAATACCTCTCACAGTAGTGATTAAGTCAATCTCTCCACTTTGAGCCAGGAGAAATTAACATGCATGTTATTATTACTAGTAGAGAATCATTGTACCGTCTAAACCGCTGTGAAATATGTTTTCTATAACCAAAAATATAGTATTTTCACCTGTTTGAAGCTGGTGTACAAAACCGAAAGAAAAATACTTAAAAACTAAACTTAAAGCATATAAATAGCGCACCTAAAACAGATCTACTGCTTCCTAGACTTACTTTCAATGAGAATGACAGATCTATAACTCACATTTCTATGTGAATTTGGTCAGATCGCCCAAAAGTTACGTATTGCAGCTTTATTATAGGCTTTATAGATCATATTAAATTGACGCTTCACAAAGCATCTATAACCTTGTCATGTCATATTCTACAAAATATCTAGGAGAGCCCAACCTCTTTCCATCTTGGGTGCATAGCCAATATTGTCCCTGACCCTAACTTTCCCCAAAATGCTGCGCTGCAATTATTGTACACCCTAATTGCCCAGTGTTTGAGGATAAATGCCTCATATTACTTCCCTCTCTTTCAACTCACATACCTCTGAATGTGGTAACACATCTTGTATGTCCTGAAATTATCTTTACTTCTGTTTGAACATTTCTTTAACCCATCCATAAGTTATGTGTTGTGGTTGTTAAGATATTTTTGTCCTCCACATTATCTTTCACCAAGACAGCCTTTTATCCACAATGTGTGTCCTGTGAGGGTTGAATAAAGCCAGTCCTCCACAATATCTATCTACCTGTCTGGCATGGAGGGCCAGAGGGCCTGTCCTCTCTGTGTGTCTGAAGGGAGCTGCTGAAAGCTGGGCTGCGTGAGGACAGTGTTTTTGCCACTTTGAAAGAGTCACACTATAAGAGGACCCATCTCAGGTCCCCACGGGCCTCTGAACAGTCCCGCCTGGCCACGCTGTAAAAACCCACTTCACACATCGCAGGAGGCGACAGCTGAGACCTCTGTAGCAGGACCAATGCCCCAGATGGAGAGTGAGGAGAGGGAGATGGGTTGAGAAAGGGGGAGGGGAGTAAGGGTGAAGAGAGGGAGAGGGGGTGGAGTGAGAAAAAGTGGGTGAGCGAGAAGAGGGGGTGAGATCCTGTGGAAGCCATATTGATAAACCTGAAATATGGTCTGATTTTCTGGCTTATAGTAGGCACGTGTGAAACATGTGATACAAGGCCGGCCTGTTGCTTAGCTTGAAATATTCACCAAGGCCAACCCTAAATGTAATTCATATTGCAACATGTACGCATGCACACACACTTGTGTGTACGCACACGCGCATGCCACACACAGTGCATCAAAGTGAGTTATTAGTCCTATGGAGCAGTGTGAGGCAGGGCAATGAGTAACCCTGGCCATTTGTTAGAAACCAACCGTTTGCTAATGATGTTTGCTAAAGGTCTGCCTGCTCCCCTTTCACCTCTGACTCAGCCTCCTGTGCTACCCAGGTCCTGCTTGGGAGGAACAGAGAGGACAGGGTAGGTCAGCCTGGACCCCATCTCCTCTCTCTCTCTCTGTCCCTCTTTCCTAGGCAACACATTAGGTCCTACAAATGGCACATCATTCTCATTGGTGTTAGCCTTAACCCCAAACCCCAGCTAAATTGGCAGGCAATGCTATATTTACTCTGAAGCCTGTTGTCCCCTTTAGGAAGCATTTGATAGGCGTTGGGTTCACAGCAGGCATACAGGCCTCCCCTCCCCACCACCATTGCCACCCCCTGCCCCCGCCCCCTCTCCTCCAGCCGCTATCCCCATCCTGGGTGGCAGGAGTCAGACAGGAGTTCTGGGCAGAGGGAGTCTGCTGGATGGGGGTGGGCGGGGAGGCTGGGATTATTCAGTCGTGTTTAGTCTCTGCGGCAGAGGTGAAATGCCATCATTATCCGGCTGCTTATCAAATAAATTGGCAATTACGGGGCTTGGAATGCGAGTAAACAGCACATTACTCTTTTTTTTGTTACTACCCAAGGCCCTTGATGAGATATGGGCGAGAGGGAGAGAGAGAGGCCCGAAAGCGTTTGGTGTCATAGCCCGCCAGTCAGTGTCCATCGAGGCAGGCAGGCAAATGGGGACACGAAATAAATAGATTTTGAAATCACAACATTTGATCCACTATTTCACCATGATCATTCTCCCTTATTTGTCCAGTTGTTTTTTCTGTTGACAGATCCATTCTTTCAAACATCAGCACAGAAGTTTTAGCAGCTTTATGGCCATAGAAATACTGATGCAGGGCTTTAGAAACTTTCAGGCTAATACTCATATTGACGGCATATACAGTGGCCGTGTTTTTTTTAAACTGAACTTATCTTTTGTTGTACAAAATGTCGCCGCCATCATTTCCTATGACCGAAAACCGTTTCAGGACATCAGAACAGCTATCACTAACCTCCATTTGGATGATCATTTCTACTTCAATGAGTCGGCAGCTCTAGATGTTCTGCTTACTCCGGACCAGACCTTAATTCCTGGGACTCGAAAGAGGAAGCGGCATCCTGAGAAGACTACGTCGATGAACAAATAGACCGCCATTGCCTTCTGTTGTGTTGGAGAACGTGCAGTCACTGGAGAACAAACTGGATGAGCTCTATCCTATCAATGGAACCTGAAAAAATATAATATCCAATGTTTCTCTGAGTCATGGCTGAACGAAGACATGAATGTACATCTTGCTGGTTTTTCTATGCATCGTCAAGACCGGACTGCAGACTCAGGTAATATGAAGAGAGGAGGGGTGTGTCTCTTTGTTAACAACAGCTGGTGCGCGATATCTAATGTTAAGGAAGCCTCAAGTTTTTGCTCGTCTGAGTTAGAATACCTTCTGATAAGCTGCAGACCATACTATTTACCAAGAGAGTTTTCATCTATATTTTTATAGATAGCTGTCTATTTACCACCAGAAACCGATGCTGCCGTAAGCAAACAAGAAAATGCATATTCAGAGGCTGCATTTCTCATGGTCGGTAATTTTAACGCAGGGAGAGAAAAAAATCAGTATTACCTCATTTCTACCAGCATGTCACCTGTGCAACTAGAGGCGACTAAACTCTAGATCACCTTTACTCCACACACAGAGATGCATACAAGGCCCTCCCTTGCCCTCCCGTTGGCAAATCAGACCATAACTATCCTCCTGCTTCCTGCTCACAAGCAAAAACTGAAACAGGAAGCACCAGTTACGCGTTCATGTGGCAGGGCTTTGCAAACTATCACGGATTATAAAAGGAAACCCAGCTTTGGGCTGCCCAGCGGCGCGAGCCTACCAGACGAGCTAAATGCCCTCTATGCTCGCTTCGAGTCAAGCAACACTGAACCATGCATGAGAGCACCAGCTGTTCCCGATGACTGTGTGATCTCACTCTCCGTAGCCGATGTGAGTAAGACCTTTAAACAGGTTAACATTTACAAATCAAATCAAATTTATTTATATAGCCCTTCTTACATCAGCTGATATATCAAAGTGCTGTACAGAAACCCAGCCCAAAACCCCAAACAATGCAGCAAGCAATGCAGGTGTAGAAGCACGGTGGCTAGAAAAAACTCCCTAGAAAGGCCAAAACCTAGGAAGAAACCTAGAGAGGAACCAGGCTATGAGGGGTGGCCAGTCCTCTGGCTGTGCCGGGGGGAGATTATAACAGAACATGGCCAATATGTTCAAATGTTCATAAATGACCAGCATGGTCAAATGATAATAAGCACAGTAGTTGTCGAGGGTGCAGCAAGTCAGCACCTCAGGAGTAAATGTCAGTTGGCTTTTCATAGCCGATCATTGAGAGTATCTCTACCACTCCTGCTGTCTCTAGAGAGTTGAAAACAGCAGGTCTGGGACAGGTAGCACGTCCGGTGAACAGGTCAGGGTTCCATAGCCACAGGCAGAACAGTTGAAACTAGAACAGCAGCATGACCAGGTGGACTGGGGACCGCAAGGAGTTATCATGCCAGGTAGTCCTTAGGCATGGTCCTAGGGCTCAGGTCCTCCGAGAGAGAGAAAGAAAGAAAGAGAGAATTAGAGAGAGCATACTTAAATTCACACAGGACACCGGATAAGACAGGAGAAATACTCCAGATATAACAGACTGACCCTAGCCCCCCGACACATAAACTACTGCAGCATAAATACTGGAGGCTGAGACAGGAGGGGTCAGGAGACACTGTGGCCCCATCCGATGATACCCCCGGACAGGGCCAAACAGGCAGGATATAACCAAAAGCACATCCCCCACACCACTAGAGGGATACCTTCAACCACCAACTTACCATCCTGAGACAAGGCCGAGTATAGCCCACAAAGATCTCCGCCACGGCACAACCCAAGGGTGGCGCCAACCCAGGCCAAACGAAATACCAGGATGCGTACTCAGAGCATGCTGGTTATGGCTCATATCAACAGTAACTAAGCATTTCACTGTTAGTATACACCTGTTGTTTACGAAGCATGTGACAAATAACATTTGATTTGATTTGATTTTGATTCAGGAGACAGTGCTGATACAGTAGGTGTTTTTCTGCTTATATATGGTGATTCAGGAGACAGTGCTGATACAGTAGGTGTTTTACTGCTTATATAGGGTGATTCAGGAGACAGTGCTGATACAGTAGGTGTTTTTCTGCTTATATAGGGTGATTCAGGAGACAGTGCTGATACAGTAGGTGTTTTTCTGCTTATATATGGTGATTCAGGAGACAGTGCTGATACAGTAGGTGTTTTACTGCTTATATAGGGTGATTCAGGAGACAGTGCTGATACAGTAGGTGTTTTACTGCTTATATAGGGTGATTCAGGAGACAGTGCTGATACAGTAGGTGTTTTACTGCTTATATAGGGTGATTCAGGAGACAGTGCTGATACAGTAGGTGTTTTACTGCTTATATAGGGTGATTCAGGAGACAGTGCTGATACAGTAGGTGTTTTTCTGCTTATATAGGGTGATTCAGGAGACAGTGCTGATACAGTAGGTGTTTTACTGCTTATATAGGGTGATTCAGGAGACAGTGCTGATACAGTAGGTGTTTTACTGCTTATATAGGGTGATTCAGGAGACAGTGCTGATACAGTAGGTGTTTTACTGCTTATATAGGGTGATTCAGGAGACAGTGCTGATACAGTAGGTGTTTTACTGCTTATATAGGGTGATTCAGGAGACAGTGCTGATACAGTAGGTGTTTTTCTGCTTATATAGGGTGATTCAGGAGACAGTGCTGATACAGTAGGTGTTTTACTGCTTATATAGGGTGATTCAGGAGACAGTGCTGATACAGTAGGTGTTTTTCTGCTTATATAGGGTGATTCAGGAGACAGTGCTGATACAGTAGGTGTTTTACTGCTTATATAGGGTGATTCAGGAGACAGTGCTGATACAGTAGGTGTTTTACTGCTTATATAGGGTGATTCAGGAGACAGTGCTGATACAGTAGGTGTTTTTCTGCTTATATAGGGTGATTCAGGAGACAGTGCTGATACAGTAGGTGTTTTTCTGCTTATATAGGGTGATTCAGGAGACAGTGCTGATACAGTAGGTGTTTTTCTGCTTATATAGGGTGATTCAGGAGACAGTGCTGATACAGTATCAATCAATCAAGTTTATTTTATATAGCCCTTCGTACATCAGCTAATATCTCGAAGTGCTGTACAGAGACCCAGCCTAAAACCCCAAACAGCTAGAATGCAGGTGTAGAAGCACGGTGGCTAGGAAAAACTCCCTAGAAAGGCCAAAACCTAGGAAGAAACCTAGAGAGGAACCAGGCTATGAGGGGTGGCCAGTCCTCTTCTGGCTGTGCCGGGTGGAGATTATAACAGAACTATGCCAAGATGTTCAAAAATGTTCATAAGTGACAAGCATGGTCAAATAATAATCATGGATAATTTTCAGTTGGCTTTTCATAGCCGATCATTAAGAGTTGAAAAACAACAGGTCTGGGACAGGTGGCGGTTCCATAACCGCAGGCAGAACAGCTGAAACCGGAACAGCAGCAAGGCCAGGCGGACTGGGGACAGCAAGGAGCCACCACGCCCGGCAGTCCCGACGTATGGTCCCAGGGCTCAGGTCCTCCGAGAGAAAGAAAGAGAGAAGGAGAAAATTAGAGAGAGCCAAGATTTTCAAAATGTTCATAAATGACAAGCATGGTCAAATAATAATCAGGAATAAATCTGTTGGCTTTTCATAGCCGATCATTAAGAGTTGAAAACAGCAGGTCTGGGACAGGTAGGGGTTCCGTAACCGCAGGCAGAACAGTTGAAACTGGAATAGCAGCAAGGCCAGGCGGACTGGGGACAGCAGGGAGTCATCATGCCCGGTAGTCCTGACGTATGGTCCTAGGGCTCAGGTTCTCAGAGAGAGAGAAAGAAAGAGAGAACGAGAGAATTAGAGAAAGCATACTTAAATTCACACAGGACACTGGATAAGACAGGAGAAGTACTCCAGGTATAACCAACTGACCCTAGCCCCCCGACACAAACTACTGCAGCATAAATACTGGAGGCTGAGACAGGAGCGGTCAGGAGACACTGTGGCCCCATCCGAAGATACCCCCGGACAGGGCCAAATAGGAAGGATATAACCCCACCCACTTTGCCAAAGCACAGCCCCCGCACCACTGGAGGGATATCTTCAACCACCAACTTATAATCCTGAGACAAGGCCGAGTATAGCCAACAAAGATCTCCACCACAGCACAAACCAAGGGGGGGCGCCAACCCAGACAGGAAGATCACGTCAGTAACTCAACCCACTCAAGTGACGCACCCCTCCCAGGGACGGCATGAAAGAGCACCAGTAAGCCAGTGACTCAGCCCCTGTAATAGGGTTAGAGGCAGAGAATCCCAGTGGAGAGAGGGGAACCGGCCAGACAGAGACAGCAAGGGCGGTTCGTTGCTCCAGAGCCTTTCCGTTCACCTTCACACTCCTGGGCCAGACTACACTCAATCATATGACCTACTGAAGAGATAAGTCTTCAGTAAAGACTTAAAGGTTGAGACCGAGTCTGCGTCTCTCACATGGGTAGGCAGACTGTTCCATAAAAATGGAGATCTATAGGAGAAAGCCCTGCCTCCCGCTGTTTGCTTAGAAATTCTAGGGACAATTAGGAGGCCTGCGTCTTGTGACCGTAGCGTACGTATTGGTATGTACGGCAGGACCAACTCGGAAAGATAGGTAGGAGCAAGCCCATGTAACGCTTTATAGGTTAACAGTAAAACCTTGAAATCAGCCCTTGCCTTAACAGGAAGCCAGTGTAGGGAAGCTAGCACTGGAGTAATATGATCAAATTTCTTGGTTCTAGTCAGGATTCTAGCAGCCGTATTTAGCACTAACTGAAGTTTATTTAGTGCTTTATCCGGGTAGCCGGAAAGTAGAGCATTGCAGTAGTCTAACCTAGAAGTAACAAATGCATGGATAATTTTTCTGCATCATTTTTGGACAGAAAATTTCTGATTTTTGCAATGTTACGTAGATGGAAAAAAGCAGTCCTTGAAACAGTCTTGATATGTTCGTCAAAAGAGAGATCAGGGTCAAGAGTAACGCCGAGGTCCTTCACAGTTTTATTTGAGACGACTTTACAACCATCAAGATGAATTGTCAGATTTAACAGAAGATCTCTTTGTTTCTTGGGACCTAGAACAAGCATCTCTGTTTTGTCCGAGTTTAAAAGTAGAACGTTTTCAGCCATCCACTTCCTTATGTCTGAAACACAGGCTTCTAGCGAGGGCAATTTTGGGGCTTCACCATGTTTCATTGAAATGTACAGCTGTGTGTCATCCGCATAGCAGTGAAAGTTAACATTATGTTTTCGAATAACATCCCCAAGAGGTAAAATATATAGTGAAAACAATAGTGGTCCTAAAACGGAACCTTGAGGAACACCGAAATGCACAGTTGATTTGTCAGAGGACAAACCATTCACAGAGACAAACTGATATCTTTCCGACAGGTAAGATCTAAACCAGGCCAGAACTGGTCCGTGTAGACCAATTTGGGTTTCCAGTCTCTCCAAAAGAATGTGGTGATCGATGGTGTCAAAGGCAGCACTAAGGTCTAGTAGCACGAGGACAGATGCAGAGCCTCGGTCTGACGCCATTAAAAGGTCATTTACCACCTTCACAAGTGCAGTCTCAGTGCTATGATGGCGTCTAAAACCAGACTGAAGAATTTCGTATACATTGTTTGTCTTCAGAAAGGCAGTGAGTTGCTGCGCAACAGCTTTTTCTAAAATTTTTGAGAGGAATGGAAGATTCGATATAGGCCGATAGTTTTTTATATTTCCAGGGTCAAGGTTTGGCTTTTTCAAGAGAGGCTTTATCACTGCCACTTTTAGTGAGTTTGGTACACATCCGGTGGATAGAGAGCTGTTTATTATGTTCAACATAGGAGGGCCAAGCACAGGAAGCAGCTCTTTCAGCAGTTTAGTAGGAATAGGATCCAGTATGCAGCTTGAAGGTTTAGAGGCCATGATTATTTTCATCATTGTGTCAAGAGATATAGTACTAAAACACTTAAGTGTCTCTCCCGATCCCAGGCCCTGGCAGAGCTGTGCAGATCCAGGACAGCTAAGCCCTGGAGGAATACGCAGATTCAAAGAGGAGTCCGTAATTTGCTTTCTAATGGTCATGATCTTTTCCTCAAAGAAGTTCATGAATTTATTACTGCTGAAGTGAAAGCCATCCTCTCTTGGGGAATGCTGCTTTTTAGTTAGCTTTGCAACAGTATCAAAAAGAAATTTTGGATTGTTCTTATTTTCCTCGATTAAGTTGGAAAAGTAGGATGATCGAGCAGCAGTGAGGGCTCTTCGGTACTGCACGGTACTGTCTTTCCAAGCTAGTCGGAAGACTTCCAGTTTGGTGTGGCGCCATTTCCGTTCCAATATCCTGGAAGCTTGCTTCAAAGCTCGGGTATTTTCTGTATACCAGGGAGCTAGTTTCTTATGACAAATGTTTTTCGTTTTTAGGGGTGCAACTGCATCTAGGGTATTGCGCAAGGTTAAATTGAGTTCCTCAGTTAAGTGGTTAACTGATTTTTGTCCTCCGACGTCCTTGGGTAGGCAGAAGGAGTCTGGAAGGGCATCAAGGAATTTTTGTGTTGTCTGAGAATTTATAGCACGACTTTTGATGCTCCTTGGTTGGGGTCTGAGCAGATTATTTGTTGCGATTGCAAACGTAATAAAATGGTGGTCCGATAGTCCAGGATTATGTGGGAAAACATTAAGATCTACAACATTTATTCCATGGGACAAAACTAGGTCCAGAGTATGACTGTGGCAGTGAGTAGGTCCAGAGACATGTTGGACAAAACCCACTGAGTCGATGATGGCTCCGAAAGACTTTTGGAGTGGGTCTGTGGACTTCTCCATGTGAATATTAAAATCACCAAAAATTAGAATATGATCTGCTATGACTACAAGGTCTGATAGGAATTCAGGGAACTCAGAGAGGAACGCTGTATATGGCCCAGGAGGCCTGTAAACAGTAGCTATAAAAAGTGATTGAGTAGGCTGCATAGATTTCATGACTAGAAGCTCAAAAGACGAAAACGTCATTTTTTTTTTGTAAATTGAAATTTGCTATCATAAATGTTAGCAACACCTCCGCCTTTGCGGGATGCATGGGGGATATGGTCACTAGTGTAACCAGGAGGTGAGGCCTCATTTAACACAGTAAATTCATCAGGCTTAAGCCATGTTTCAGTCAGGCCAATCACATCAAGATTATGATCAGTGATTAGTTCATTGACTATGACTGCCTTTGAAGTGAGGGATCTAACATTAAGTAACCCTATTTTGAGATGTGAGGTATCATGATCTCTTTCAATAATGGCAGGAATGGAGGAGGTCTTTATCCTAATAAGATTGCTAAGGCGAACACCGCCATGTTTAGTTTTGCCCAACCTAGGTCGAGGCACAGACACAGTCTCAATGGGTATGGCTGAGCTGACTACACTGACTGTGCTATTGGCAGACTCCACTAAGCTGGCAGGTTGGCTAACAGCCTGCTGCCTGGCCTGCACCCTATTTCATTGTGGGGCTAAAGGAGTTAGAGCCCTATCTATGTTAGTAGATAAGATGAGAGCACCCCTCCAGCTAGGATGGAGTCCGTCACTCCTCAGCAGGTCAGGCTTGGTCCTGTTTGTGGGTGAGTCCCAGAAAGAGGGCCAATTATCTACAAATTCTATCTTTGGGAGGGGCAGAAAACAGTTTTCAACCAGCGATTGAGTGCTGAGACTCTGCTGTAGAGCTCATCACTCCCCCTAACTGGGAGGGGGCCAGAGACAATTACTCGATGCCGACACATCTTTCTAGCTGATTTACACAGCTGAAGCTATGTTGCACTTGGTGACCTCTGACTGTTTCATCCTAACATCGTTGGTGCCGACGTGGATAACAATATCTCTATACTCTCTACACTCGCCAGATTTAGCTTTAGCCAGCACCATCTTTAGATTAGCCTTAACGTCGGTAGCCCTGCCCCCTGGTAAACAGTGTATGATCGCTGGGTGATTCGTTTTAAGTCTAATACTGCGGGTAATGGAGTCGCCAATGACTAGGGTTTTCAATTTATCAGAGCTAATGGTTGGAGCCTTCGGCGTCTCAGACCCCGTAGCGGGAGGAGTAGAGACAAGAGAAGACTCAGCCTCAGACTCCGACTCGCTACATAATGGGGAAAACCGGTTGAAAGTTTCTGTCGGCTGAATGAGCGACACCAGTTGAGCATTCCTACAGCATTTCCCTCCAGAAGCCATGAGAAAGTTGTCCGGCTGCGGGGACTGTGCGGGGGGGTTTATACTAACGTTACTATCTGTACTTACTGGTGGCACAGACGCTGTTTCTTCCTTTCCTACACTGAAATTACCCTTGCCTAACGATTGCGTCTGAAGCTGGGCTTGCAGCACAGCTATTCTCGCCGTAAGGCGATCGTTCTCCTGTATATTATGAGTACAGCGACTGCAATTAGAAGACATCATGTTAATGTTACTACTTAGCTTCGGCTGTTGAAGGTGCTGACGAACCATGTCCAGATAAAGCGTCCGGAGTGAAAAAGTTGAATGAGGGAGAAAAAAAGTTGCGATGGAAAAACTAAAAATATAAACGGTAATTAAAAACAAAAACAAAAACAAAACGTAAAGTTGTCAGCTAGCAAAGTAAAGTTGGCAGCAAAAACGCACAGCAACAAAACGCACAAAATTCAACAGGAAGTGACGTCCTAGGTGTTTTTCTGCTTATATAGGGTGATTCAGGAGACAGTGCTGATACAGTAGGTGTTTTTCTGCTTATATAGGGTGATTCAGGAGACAGTGCTGATACAGTAGGTGTTTTACTGCTTATATAGGGTGATTCAGGAGACAGTGCTGATACAGTAGGTGTTTTACTGCTTATATAGGGTGATTCAGGAGACAGTGCTGATACAGTAGGTGTTTTTCTGCTTATATAGGGTGATTCAGGAGACAGTGCTGATACAGTAGGTGTTTTTCTGCTTATATAGGGTGATTCAGGAGACAGTGCTGATACAGTAGGTGTTTTTCTGCTTATATAGGGTGATTCAGGAGACAGTGCTGATACAGTATCAATCAATCAAGTTTATTTTATATAGCCCTTCGTACATCAGCTAATATCTCGAAGTGCTGTACAGAAACCCAGCCTAAAACCCCAAACAGCTAGTAATGCAGGTGTAGAAGCACGGTGGCTAGGAAAAACTCCCTAGAAAGGCCAAAACCTAGGAAGAAACCTAGAGAGGAACCAGGCTATGAGGGGTGGCCAGTCCTCTTCTGGCTGTGCCGGGTGGAGATTATAACAGAACTATGCCAAGATGTTCAAAAATGTTCATAAGTGACAAGCATGGTCAAATAATAATCATGGAATAATTTTCAGTTGGCTTTTCATAGCCGATCATTAAGAGTTGAAAAACAACAGGTCTGGGACAGGTGGCGGTTCCATAACCGCAGGCAGAACAGCTGAAACTGGAATAGCAGCAAGGCCAGGCGGACTGGGGACAGCAAGGAGTCACCACGGCCGGCAGTCCCGACGTATGGTCCTAGGGCTCAGGTCCTCCGAGAGAAAGAAAGAGAGAAGGAGAAAATTAGAGAGAGCCAAGATTTTCAAAATGTTCATAAATGACAAGCATGGTCAAATAATAATCAGGAATAAATCTCAGTTGGCTTTTCATAGCCGATCATTAAGAGTTGAAAACAGCAGGTCTGGGACAGGTAGGGGTTCCGTAACCGCAGGCAGAACAGTTTGAAACTGGAATAGCAGCAAGGCCAGGCGGACTGGGGACAGCAAGGTAGTCATCATGCCCGGTAGTCCTGACGTATGGTCCTAGGGCTCAGGTTCTCAGAGAGAGAGAAGAAGAGAGACGAGAGAATTAGAGAGAGCATACTTAAATTCACACAGGACACTGGATAAGACAGGAGAAGTACTCCAGGTATAACCAACTGACCCTAGCCCCCCGACACATAAACTACTGCAGCATAAATACTGGAGGCTGAGACAGGAGCGGTCAGGAGACACTGTGGCCCCATCCGAAGATACCCCCGGACAGGGCCAAACAGGAAGGATATAACCCCACCCACTTTGCCAAAGCACAGCCCCCGCACCACTAGAGGGATATCCTTCAACCACCAACTTACAATCCTGAGACAAGGCCGAGTATAGCCCACAAAGATCTCCACCACAGCACAAACCAAGGGGGGGCGCCAACCCAGACAGGAAGATCACGTCAGTAACTCAACCCACTCAAGTGACGCACCCCTCCTAGGGACGGCATGAAAGAGCACCAGCAAGCCAGTGACTCAGCCCCTGTAACAGGGTTAGAGGCAGAGAATCCCAGTGGAGAGAGGGGAACCGGCCTGGCAGAGACAGCAAGGGCGGTTCGTTGCTCCAGAGCCTTTCCGTTCACCTTCACACTCCTGGGCCAGACTACACTCAATCATATGACCTACTGAAGAGATAAGTCTTCAGTAAAGACTTAAAGGTTGAGACCGAGTCTGCGTCTCTCACATGGGTAGGCAGACTGTTCCATAAAAATGGAGATCTATAGGAGAAAGCCCTGCCTCCCGCTGTTTGCTTAGAAATTCTAGGGACAATTAGGAGGCCTGCGTCTTGTGACCGTAGCGTACGTATTGGTATGTACGGCAGGACCAACTCGGAAAGATAGGTAGGAGCAAGCCCATGTAACGCTTTATAGGTTAACAGTAAAACCTTGAAATCAGCCCTTGCCTTAACAGGAAGCCAGTGTAGGGAAGCTAGCACTGGAGTAATATGATCAAATTTCTTGGTTCTAGTCAAGATTCTAGCAGCCGTATTTAGCACTAACTGAAGTTTATTTAGTGCTTTATCCGGTTAGCCGGAAAGTAGAGCATTGCAGTAGTCTAACCTAGAAGTAACAAATGCATGGATTAATTTTTCTGCATCATTTTTGGACAGAAAATTTCTGATTTTTGCAATGTTACGTAGATGGAAAAAAGCTGTCCTTGAAACAGTCTTGATATGTTCGTCAAAAGAGAGATCAGGGTCAAGAGTAACGCCGAGGTCCTTCACAGTTTTATTTGAGACGACTTTACAACCATCAAGATGAATTGTCAGATTTAACAGAAGATCTCTTTGTTTCTTGGGACCTAGAACAAGCATCTCTGTTTTGTCCGAGTTTAAAAGTAGAAAGTTTTCAGCCATCCACTTCCTTATGTCTGAAACACAGGCTTCTAGCGAGGGCAATTTTGGGGCTTCACCATGTTTCATTGAAATGTACAGCTGTGTGTCATCCGCATAGCAGTGAAAGTTAACATTATGTTTTCGAATAACATCCCCAAGAGGTAAAATATATAGTGAAAACAATAGTGGTCCTAAAACGGAACCTTGAGGAACACCGAAATGTACAGTTGATTTGTCAGAGGACAGACCATTCACAGAGACAAACTGATATCTTTCCGACAGGTAAGATCTAAACCAGGCCAGAACTTGTCCGTGTAGACCAATTTGGGTTTCCAGTCTCTCCAAAAGAATGTGGTGATCGATGGTGTCAAAGGCAGCAGTAAGGTCTAGTAGCACGAGGACAGATGCAGAGCCTCGGTCTGACGCCATTAAAAGGTCATTTACCACCTTCACAAGTGCAGTCTCAGTGCTATGATGGGGTCTAAAACCAGACTGAAGCATTTCGTATACATTGTTTGTCTTCAGAAAGGCAGTGAGTTGCTGCGCAACAGCTTTTTCTAAAATTTTTGAGAGGAATGGAAGATTCGATATAGGCCGATAGTTTTTTATATTTTCCGGGTCAAGGTTTGGCTTTTTCAAGAGAGGCTTTATCACTGCCACTTTTAGTGAGTTTGGTACACATCCGGTGGATAGAGAGCTGTTTATTATGTTCAACATAGGAGGGCCAAGCACAGGAAGCAGCTCCTTCAGCAGTTTAGTAGGAATAGGATCCAGTATGCAGCTTGAAGGTTTAGAGGCCATGATTATTTTCATCATTGTGTCAAGAGATATAGTACTAAAACACTTAAGTGTCTCTCCCGATCCCAGGCCCTCGCAGAGCTGTGCAGATCCAGGACAGCTAAGCCCTGGAGGAATACGCAGATTCAAAGAGGAGTCCGTAATTTGCTTTCTAATGGTCATGATCTTTTCCTCAAAGAAGTTCATGAATTTATTACTGCTGAAGTGAAAGCCATCCTCTCTTGGGGAATGCTGCTTTTTAGTTAGCTTTGCAACAGTATCAAAAAGAAATTTTGGATTGTTCTTATTTTCCTCGATTAAGTTGGAAAAGTAGGATGATCGAGCAGCAGTGAGGGCTCTTCGGTACTGCACGGTACTGTCTTTCCAAGCTAGTCGGAAGACTTCCAGTTTGGTGTGGCGCCATTTCCGTTCCAATTTCCTGGAAGCTTGCTTCAAAGCTCGGGTATTTTCTGTATACCAGGGAGCTAGTTTCTTATGACAAATGTTTTTCGTTTTTAGGGGTGCAACTGCATCTAGGGTATTGCGCAAGGTTAAATTGAGTTCCTCAGTTAAGTGGTTAACTGATTTTTGTCCTCTGACGTCCTTGGGTAGGCAGAAGGAGTCTGGAAGGGCATCAAGGAATTTTTGTGTTGTCTGAGAATTTATAGCACGACTTTTGATGCTCCTTGGTTGGGGTCTGAGCAGATTATTTGTTGCGATTGCAAACGTAATAAAATGGTGGTCCGATAGTCCAGGATTATGTGGAAAAACATTAAGATCTACAACATTTATTCCATGGGACAAAACTAGGTCCAGAGTATGACTGTGGCAGTGAGTAGGTCCAGAGACATGTTGGACAAAACCCACTGAGTCGATGATGGCTCCGAAAGACTTTTGGAGTGGGTCTGTGGACTTCTCCATGTGAATATTAAAATCACCAAAAATTAGAATATGATCTGCTATGCCTACAAGGTCTGATAGGAATTCAGGAAACTCAGAGAGGAACGCTGTATATGGCCCAGGAGGCCTGTAAACAGTAGCTATAAAAAGTGATTGAGTAGGCTGCATAGATTTCATGACTAGAAGCTCAAAAGACGAAAACGCCATTTTTTTTTTTGTAAATTGAAATTTGCTATCGTAAATGTTAGCAACACCTCCGCCTTTGCGGGATGCACGGGGGATATGGTCACTAGTGTAACCAGGAGGTGAGGCCTCATTTAACACAGTAAATTCATCAGGCTTAAGCCATGTTTCAGTCAGGCCAATCACATCAAGATTATGATCAGTGATTAGTTCATTGACTATGACTGCCTTTGAAGTGAGGGATCTAACATTAAGTAACCCTATTTTGAGATGTGAGGTATCACGATCTCTTTCAATAATGGCAGGAATGGAGGAGGTCTTTATCCTAATAAGATTGCTAAGGCGAACACCGCCATGTTTAGTTTTGCCCAACCTAGGTCGAGGCACAGACACAGTCTCAATGGGTATGGCTGAGCTGACTACACTGACTGTGCTATTGGCAGACTCCACTAAGCTGGCAGGTTGGCTAACAGCCTGCTGCCTGGCCTGCACCCTATTTCATTGTGGGGCTAGAGGAGTTAGAGCCCTATCTATGTTGGTAGATAAGATGAGAGCACCCCTCCAGCTAGGATGGAGTCCGTCACTCCTCAGCAGGTCAGGCTTGGTCCTGTTTGTGGGTGAGTCCCAGAAAGAGGGCCAATTATCTACAAATTCTATCTTTTGGGAGGGGCAGAAAACAGTTTTCAACCAGCGATTGAGTGCTGAGACTCTGCTGTAGAGCTCGTCACTCCCCCTAACTGGGAGGGGGCCAGAGACAATTACTCGATGCCGACACATCTTTCTAGCTGATTTACACGCTGAAGCTATGTTGCACTTGGTGACCTCTGACTGTTTCATCCTAACATCGTTGGTGCCGACGTGGATAACAATATCTCTATACTCTCTACACTCGCCAGATTTAGCTTTAGCCAGCACCATCTTTAGATTAGCCTTAACGTCGGTAGCCCTGCCCCCTGGTAAACAGTGTATGATCGCTGGGTGATTCGTTTTAAGTCTAATACTGCGGGTAATGGAGTCGCCAATGACTAGGGTTTTCAATTTGTCAGAGCTAATGGTGGGAGCCTTCGGCGTCTCAGACCCCGTAACGGGAGGAGTAGAGACAAGAGAAGACTCAGACTCAGACTCCGACTCGCTACATAATGGGGAAAACCGGTTGAAAGTTTCTGTCGGCTGAATGAGCGACACCAGTTGAGCATTCCAACAGCATTTCCCTCCAGAAGCCATGAGAAAGTTGTCCGGCTGCGGGGACTGTGCGGGGGGATTTATACTAACGTTACTATCTGTACTAACACAAAGGAAGTGTTTCTTCCTTTCCTACACTGAAATTACCCTTGCCTAACGATTGCGTCTGAAGCTGGGCTTGTAGCACAGCTATTCTCGCCGTAAGGCGATCGTTCTCCTGTATATTATGAGTACAGCGACTGCAATTAGAAGACATCATGTTAATGTTACTACTTAGCTTCGGCTGTTGAAGGTGTTGACGAACCATGTCCAGATAAAGCGTCCGGAGTGAAAAAGTTGAATGAGGGAAAAAAGTTGCGATGGAAAAACTAAAAATATAAACGGTAATTAAAAACAAAAACAAAACAAAAAACGTAAAGTTGTCAGCTAGCAAAGTAAAGTAAAATTGGCAGCAAAACGCACAGCAACAAAACGCACAGCAACACGTCTGCAGATTCAACAGGAAGTTGAAGTTGGAAGTTGAACAGTCTTTATACAGTCTGTTACAGTCTACAGGCCTTCATACAGTATGTTACTGTCTACAGTCTACAAGCTTCATACAGTATGTTACTGTCTACTGTCTACAGGCCTTCATTCAGTATGTTACTGTCTACAGGCTTCATACAGTATGTTTCTGTCTCCTTTCTACAGTCTACAGGCCTTCATACAGTATGTTACTGTCTACTGTGTACAGTCCTTCATACAGTATGTTACTGTCTACTGTCTACAGGCCTTCATACAGTATGTTACTGTCTACAGTCTACAGGCTTCATACTGTATGTTACTGTCTACAGGCTACAGGCTTAGAAAGTACTGTATGTTACTTTCTAAGGTCTACAGGCCTTCATACAGTATGTTACTGTCTACAGTCTACAGGCTTCATACTGTATGTTACTGTCTACAGGCTACAGGCTTAGAAAGTACTGTATGTTACTTTCTAAGGTCTACAGGCCTTCATACAGTATGTTACTGTCTAACGTCTACAGGCCTTCATACAGTATGTTACTGTCTACAGGCTACAGGCTTAGAAAGTACTGTATGTTACTTTCTAAGGTCTACAGGCCTTCATACAGTATGTTACTGTCTACAGGCGTCATACTGTATGTTACTCTCTAAGGTCTACAGGCCTTCATACAGTATTTTACTGTCTACTGTCTACTGTCTACAGGCTTCATACAGTATGTTACTGTCTACAATCTACAGGCCTTCATACAGTATGTTACTGTCTACAGGCTTCATACAGTATGCTACTGTCTACAGTCTACAGGCCTTCATACAGTATGTTACTGTCTACAGGTTTCATACAGTATGTTACTGTCTCCTTTCTACAGTCTACAAGCCTTCATACAGTATGTTACAATCTACAGGCCTTCATACAGTATGTTACTGTCTACAGTCTTTATACAGTCTGTTACAGTCTACAGGCCTTCATACAGTATGTTACTGTCTACTGTCTACAGGCCTTCATACAGTATGTTACTGTCTACAGTCTACAGTCCTTCATACAGTATGTTACTGTCTACAGGCTTCATACAGTATGTTACTGTCTCCTTTCTACAGTCTACAGGCCTTCATACAGTATGTTACTGTCTACAGGCTTCATACAGTATGTTACTGTCTCCTTTCTACAGTCTACAGGCCTTCATACAGTATGTTACAATCTACAGGCATTCATACAGTAAGTTACTGTCTAAAGTCTTTATACAGTCTGTTACAGTCTACAGGCCTTCATACAGTATGTTACTGTCTACTGTGTACAGTCCTTCATACAGTATGTTACTGTCTACAGTCTACAGGCCTTCATACAGTATGTTACTGTCTACAGGCTTCATACAGTATGTTACTGTCTACAGTCTACAGGCTTCATACAGTATGTTACTGTCTACTGTCTACAGGCCTTCATACAGTATGTTACTGTCTCCTTTCTACAGTCTACAGGCCTTCATTCAGTATGTTACTATCTACAGGCCTTCATACAGTATGTTACTGTCTACAGGCTTCATACAGTATGTTACTGTCTCCTTTCTACAGTCTATAGGCCTACATACAGTATGTTACAATCTACAGGCCTTCATACAGTATGTTACTGTCTACAGTCTTTATAGAGTCTGTTACAGTCTACAGGCCTTCATACAGTATGTTACTGTCTACTGTGTACAGTCCTTCATACAGTATGTTACTGTCTACTGTCTACAGGCCTTCATACAGTATGTTACTGTCTACAGTCTACAGTCCTTCATACAGTATGTTACTGTCTACAGGCTTGCTTCATACAGTATGTTACTGTCTCCTTTCTACAGTCTACAGGCCTTCATACAGTATGTTACTGTCTACAGGCTTCATACAGTATGTTACTGTCTCCTTTCTACAGTCTACAGGCCTTCATACATTATGTTACAATCTACAGGCCTTCATACAGTATGTTACTGTCTACAGTCTTTATACAGTCTGTTACAGTCTACAGGCCTTCATACAGTATGTTACTGTCTACAGTCTACAAGCTTCATACAGTATGTTACTGTCTACTGTCTACAGGCCTTCATTCAGTATGTTACTGTCTACAGGCTTCATACAGTATGTTACTGTCTCCTTTCTACAGTCTACAGGCCTTCATTCAGTATGTTACTGTCTACAGGCCTTCATACAGTATGTTACTGTCTACAGGCTTCATACAGTATGTTACTGTCTCCTTTCTGCAGTCTACAGGCCTTCATACAGTATGTTACAATCTACAGGCCTTCATACAGTATGTTACTGTCTACTGTGTACAGTCCTTCATACAGTATGTTACTGTCTACTGTCTACAGGCCTTCATACAGTATGTTACTGTCTACAGTCTACAGTCCTTCATACAGTATGTTACTGTCTACAGTCTACAGGCTTCATACTGTATGTTACTGTCTAACGTCTACAGGCCTTCATACAGTATGTTACTGTCTACAGTCTACAGGCGTCATACTGTATGTTACTTTCTAAGGTCTACAGGCCTTCATTCAGTATGTTACTGTCTAAGGTATACAGGCCTTCATACAGTATGTTACTGTCTACAGGCTTCATACTGTATGTTACTCTCTAAGGTCTACAGGCCTTCATACAGTATATTACTGTCTACTGTCTACAGGCTTCATACAGTATGTTACTTTACAGTCTACAGGCCTTCATATAGTATGTTACTGTCTACAGGTCTTCATACAGTATGTTACTGTCTACTTTCTTCAGGTCTTCATACAGAATGTATACAGCCCTTCATTCAGTCTACAGGCCTTCATTCAGTATGTTACTGTCTACAGTCTACAGGCTTCATACAGTATGTTACTGTCTACAGGCTTCTTACAGTATGTTACTGTTTACTGTCTACAGGTCTTCATACAGTATGTTACTGTCTACTTTCTTCAGGTCTTCATACAGAATGTATACAGCCCTTCATTCAGTCTACAGGCCTTCATACAGTATGTTACTGTCTACAGGCTTCATACAGTATGTTACTGTCTACTTTCTTCAGGTCTTCATACAGAATGTATACAGGCCTTCATTCAGTCTACAGGCCTTCATTCAGTATGTTACTGTCTACAGTCTACAGGCTTCATACAGTATGTTACTGTCTACAGTCTACAGGCCTTCATACAGTATGTTACTGTCTACAGGCTTCATACAGTATGTTACTGTCTACAGTCTACAGGCCTTCATACAGTATGTTACTGTCTACAGGCTTCATACAGTATGTTACTGTCTCCTTTCTACAGTCTACAGGCCTTCATACAGTATGTTACAATCTACAGGCCTTCATACAGTATGTTACTGTCTACAGTCTTTATACAGTCTGTTACAGTCTACAGGCCTTCATACAGTATGTTACTGTCTACTGCGTACAGTCCTTCATACAGTATGTTACTGTCTACTGTCTACAGGCCTTCATTCAGTATGTTACTGTCTAAGGTCTACAGGCCTTCATACAGTATGTTACTGTCTACAGGCTTCATACTGTATGTTACTGTCTAAGGTCTACAGGCCTTCATACAGTATGTTACTGTCTACAGGCTTCTTACAGTATGTTACTGTTTACTGTCTACAGGTCTTCATACAGTATGTTACTGTCTACTGTCTACAGGCTTCAAACAGTATGTTCCTGTCTACTGTCTACAGGTCTTCATACAGTATGTTACTGTCTACTTTCTTCAGGTCTTCATACAGAATGTATACAGGCCTTCATTCAGTCTACAGGCCTTCATTCAGTATGTTACTGTCTACAGTCTACAGGCTTCTTACAGTATGTTACTGTTTACAGTCTACAGGCCTTCATACAGTATGTTACTGTCTACAGTCTACAGGCTTCTTACAGTATGTTACTGTCTAAGGTCTACAGGCCTTCATACAGTATGTTACTGTCTAAGGTCTACAGGCCTTCATACAGTATGTTACTGTCTACTGGCTTCATACTGTATGTTACTCTCTAAGGTCTACTGGTTTCATACAGTATGTTACTGTTTACAGTCCTTCATATAGTATGTTACTGTCTACAGGCTTCATACAGTATGTTACTGTTTACTGTCTACAGGTCTTCATACAGTATGTTACTGTCTACAGTCTACAGGCCTTCATACAGTATGTTACTGTCTACAGGCTTCATACAGTATGTTACTGTCTACTTTCTTCAGGTCTTCATACAGAATGTTACTGTCTACAGTGTGTTTACCTTGCAGTGAACATTGGCCATAGCAGTGGTCTGCCCTCCTCCTCTTTGCTCAGAGCCTATAGGCACATTTCTGTACAGCCACCCTAGCATTAGCTTATACAGGAGTTTTCTCCTTTGAGATGGGACATTAGTGCTCTACTCTTACAAAGCATCGTGTTTGTATTTTTATTGGTTTCCCTCAGACTACCTTTTAAAACAAGTGTTTATTCCCTGTTTTTACTTCCTTCACCTACATTTCAGGAGCCCACATCATTTGTTCATTCTCACTCACACCGTGGAAAATAAATGTGAAATCTGTGACTAATGAGCTGAGAACCTCCCATTTTGGTTACAGTAGAAAAGGCTAAACACTTTAATGAAAATGGGGGGGTCTATGTTTGGGTCTGATTTCTCAGGTCATTAGTCTTCATTCGTACAGTGAGTTTTGAGAGGTTGCCCAGGTTGGCCCAGATTGAATGATATTTATGTCGTAGCACGTAGTCTTTCTCTTATAGCTACAGACGTGATTACATATGATAGAACTAACAGTGACATGTTTTAAAAACATTTATATTTGTTCTATTCCTTTGTCATGTAACATAGTTGTCACGTTCGTCGTATGGAGGAAGAGAGGAGGACCAAGGCGCAGCGTGATAAGAATACATTCTTCTATTTATTTAAGACGAAACGAAGAACACTTAAACAAACTAATCAAAACAACAAAACGAACGTGAAGCTATATATTAAACAAGTGCAGACACAGGCAACTTACATATAGACAATAACCCACGAAATCCCTAAAGATTATGGCTTCCTAAATATGGTTCCCAATCAGAGACAATGATAAACAGCTGCCTCTAATTGAGAACCAATCTAGGCAACCATAGACATACAAACACCTAGACCAGGAAACACCCCATAAACATACAAAACCCCTAGACATGACAAAACACATAAATCCCCCATGTCACACCCTGACCTAACCAAAATAATAAAGAAAACAAAGATAACTAAGGCCAGGGTGTGACAATAGTTATATGAAAGGAGGCAACTGATATGGAGTTCCCTGTATGATTAAACACCCACTTTTGTTAGCACTGTAGTCAATCCACTTTGCATTTGGATCTCTCATTTAGTTGTAAGCAGTTTATATCTGCAAATGTTAAAGTTGTGGTGTTGGGGTGTGGTATATGGACAATATACCACGGCTAAGGGCTGTTCTTATGCACAACGCAAAGCGGAGAGCTAGGACACAGCCCTTAGCCATGGTGTCAATTGGCCGTATATCAGAAACCCCTGAGGTGCCTTATTGCTATTATAAACTACTTACCAACGTAATTAGAGCAGTAAAATGAAATGTTTTGTCATACCTGTGGTATACGGTCTGATATACAACGGCTTTCAGCCAATCAGCATTCAGGGCTCGAACCACCCAGTTTATATTAAACTTTTTGGAACATCCAATGAAAACGTCCCCACCATCCTCTGTTTAGACCAAGATTGGAGGAGTTTTGTTTCCTTGAAATTGGTCTCTTGATAGTATTAAGACGATTCTCCCGGTAGTATGAATTGTATTCCGTGCAGTGGTGGTGGAGTTTCCAGAAGCTATTTAGGGTCCTCCTCTCATGCATGATGTGCATATTATTTGTGATTTGATAACATGATTTCACCCATCTTCATATTTTTGATCCCTCCAATGTCAAATTTTTGGGCGAGTGACTTGCATTTTAGTTTTTACTTTCAATGCAATTTCCAAACTCGGGTTTGTTGGATAGCAGGGGAGTGCTGAACAGATTGGATTCTGTCTGTCTGTCTGTCTGTCTGTCTGTCTGTCTGTCTGTCTGTCTGTCTGTCTGTCTGTCTGTCTGTCTGTCTGTCTGTCTGTCTGTCTGTCTGTCTGTCTGTCTGTCTGTCTGTCTGTCTGTCTGTCTGTCTGTCTGTCTGTCTGTCTGTCTGTCTGTCTGTCTGCAGGAGGATTTGTAAAAAGCTGTAGCTCCCCTATGTGGTACGGGAGTGTAAGAGCACCTGGCACCTCATGATGGGTAGAGAAAGGGGAGAAAGGGGGGAGAGAGGGAGAAGAGGGGGAGATATTTGTAGGAGAAAATCCTTGCGGATTCACTGATTCCTGGCATTCACACAGTGTTTGGCCTTCAGGGTCCAAAGCCTGTATCTGTACTGAGTTTCATCAGAACCAAACCAAACTGCATGAGCATAGAGGGAAACTCTGAGGGGGAGCTCCTCTCAGGAGCATTGAGTAAGGCTTCATCCCAAATGGCACCCCATTCCCTACATAGTACAACTTTTGGTCAAAAGTAATACAATATGTAGGGAATCGGATGTCATTTGGAATGCACATACGTCTGTGTTGCTCAAGTTGTCCCCAGATACACAACTACTCACCTTGAGTTAGATCTTTCATCATTTGGCTCTCCACATGACAAACGTGACAGTGTAATGGGGCGTAGGTTCTCTACGCCCCATTACACTAGCTAGACCTTAAACAATGACTTTATTTTTTTGTGATTTGCTAGTTTCAATTACCGGCTTATCAACATGTTCTATTACGCAATATGAGATAACAGTTTTCACGTAGTAGTTCACAGACTCTCTCTCTCTCACACACACACACACACACACACACACACACACACACACACACACACACACACACACACACACACACACACACACACACACACACACACACACACACACACACACACACACACACACACACACACACACACACACACACAGATGTTTGCTTGGGGTTCTTTGGTTCAAGTTGGTGTTTATGGTGTGCTGTGGTGCCCTCAGCATCAAAGAGGAGTAGTGTGCCTAATGCTGTATCAGGTGTCTTCATCTACCAGATCACTATCAGCCCTGGCAGGCTGAGTGCAGGCTTGAGATAGATGGTCACCTATCTGGGCATCAGTCCACTTCAGCTCGTCTCAAAATATTTACCTGACATTTCTCCCTGGGTGGCAGACTATCTGAAGAAACATACACACACGCATATGCGCAGGCACACACACACACACACACACACACACACACACACACACACACACACACACACACACACACACACACACACACACACACACACACACACACACACACACACACACACACACACACACACACACACACACACATCTTGCATCATGCACTATTGCCCATGGGCCTTTGAGGAAGCCACTCGCCTGTTTACTGATGCAAATTAGCCAGTAGCGAGCCTTCCAGAGGATCAAGAAGTGTGGAATGCACGGTGGGTGGTGGTCTCTGCTCCCCCACCTCTCCCCCATCACTCCCCCATTGCCCCCCACTGCTCCCCCACCACCCCACACTGACCAGCCCCTCGACCCCCACTGCTGGAATGGTCTCACCCTGACAGGAGCATTGGGTCAGAGTATCAGGGTGTTAGGCCACGGGGGTCTGACACTGACACTGACACACTGTGCTCTCAGGGCTGTAGAGTGGAGGATAGTGGAGAGCAGTGGGATGTGGAGTGGAGGGTAGTGGAGAGCAGTGGGATGTGGAGTGGAGGATAGTGGAGAGCAGTGGGATGTGGAGTGGAGGATAGTGGAGAGCAGTGGGATGTGGAGTGGAGGGTAGTGGAGAGCAGTGGGATGTAGAGTGGAGGATAGTGGAGAGCAGTGGGATGTGGAGTGGAGGGTAGTGGAGAGCAGTGGGATGTGGAGTGGAGGATAGTGGAGAGCAGTGGGATGTGGAGTGGAGGATAGTGGAGAGCAGTGGGATGTGGAGTGGAGGGTAGTGGAGAGCAGTGGGATGTAGAGTGGAGGATAGTGGAGAGCAGTGGGATGTAGAGTGGAGGGTAGTGGAGAGCAGTGGGATGTGGAGTGGAGGATAGTGGAGAGCAGAGGGATGTAGAGTGGAGGGTAGTGGAGAGCAGTGGGATGTAGAGTGGAGGATAGTGGAGAGCAGTGGGATGTAGAGTGGAGGGTAGTGGAGAGCAGTGGGATGTGGAGTGGAGGATAGTGGAGAGCAGTGGGATTTGGAGTGGAGGGTAGTGGAGAGCAGTGGGATGTAGAGTGGAGGATAGTGGAGAGCAGTGGGATGTAGAGTGGAGGGTAGTGGAGAGCAGTGGGATGTAGAGTGGAGGATAGTGGAGAGCAGTGGGATGTAGAGTGGAGGGTAGTGGAGAGCAGTGGGATGTGGAGTGGAGGGTATTGGAGAGCAGTGGAGGGTAGTGGAGAGCAGTGGGATGTGGAGTGGAGGGTAGTGGAGAGCAGTGGGATGTAGAGTGGAGGATAGTGGAGAGCAGTGGGATGTAGAGTGGAGGGTAGTGGAGAGCAGTGGGATGTGGAGTGGAGGATAGTGGAGAGCAGTGGGATGTAGAGTGGAGGGTAGTGGAGAGCAGTGGGATGTAGAGTGGAAGATAGTGGAGAGCAGTGGGATGTAGAGTGGAGGGTAGTGGAGAGCAGTGGGATGTGGAGTGGAGGATAGTGGAGAGCAGTGGGATTTGGAGTGGAGGGTAGTGGAGAGCAGTGGGATGTAGAGTGGAGGATAGTGGAGAGCAGTGGGATGTAGAGTGGAGGGTAGTGGAGAGCAGTGGGATGTAGAGTGGAGGATAGTGGAGAGCAGTGGGATGTAGAGTGGAGGGTAGTGGAGAGCAGTGGGATGTGGAGTGGAGGGTATTGGAGAGCAGTGGAGGGTAGTGGAGAGCAGTGGGATGTGGAGTGGAGGGTAGTGGAGAGCAGTGGGATGTAGAGTGGAGGATAGTGGAGAGCAGTGGGCTGTGGAGTGGAGGGTAGTGGAGAGCAACGGGATGTGGAGTGTAGGGTAGTGGAGAGCAGTGGGCTGTGGAGTGGAGGGTAGTGGAGAGCAGTGGGATGTGGAGTGGAGGGTAGTGGAGAGCAACGGGATGTGGAGTGGAGGGTAGTGGAGAGCAGCGGGATGTAGAGTGGAGGGTAGTGGAGAGCAGTGGGATGTAGAGTGGAGGGTAGTGGAGAGCAGTGGGATGTGGAGTGTAGGGTAGTGGAGAGCAGTGGGATGTAGAGTGGAGGGTAGTGGAGAGCAGTGGGATGTGGATTGGAGGGTAGTGGAGAGCAGTGGGATGTGGAGTGGAGGGTAGTGGAGAGCAGTGGGATGTGGAGTGGAGGGTAGTGGAGAGCAGTGGGATGTGGAGTGGAGGGTAGTGGAGAGCAGTGGGATGTGGAGTGGAGGGTACTGGGCCTCCGAGGTGTTGAAGCTGTTGAAGCCTATAGCCTCAGTCTAAACTTTAGCCTGGCCTGGGAGGGCTGGAGGGGCCTGAGAACCAGTGAAGCAGAGCGGACATTAGTCTATTCTGTAGGAAAAAAAGAATTAAGATAAGGCTAGCAATAGCATAGTTTGGCAACCATTTTATGCTAATCTGGTCCTGAAATTGGATAATGCTATGCATTACAGTATTTGTGTATTACACTGTGTATTGTGTTTTTGACACAGTTATCATGCTTTATATTTCCTGCTCACGGAGTAGAAAAAGTTAATTATTTTGATAGCGAACAACAAGTTGGGTTCTGCCCTCGACAAACGTGTGAATAAAGTTTTCCCAATGGGATTCCTGCTGCTGGTTGTTTAAGCTTTGAATGGTGAGAACGGCCGACTCCATCTTCTCCCACTTACTGACCCAAGGACAAAGCTGTGTTGAGCTGTGTGTGTGTGAGGTACTCACACTTTTATGTGTGTGTGTGCGCGCAGCTGTGTTGTGATGGAAAAGCAGACTTGTGTTCAGCTGAAACAGTGGAGGGTCTGAAATGACTGATGTATGGACCCCAAACAGAGAAACCACCCCAAGACCTCTAATGAGTGTGTCTGTTGAAATGTTTCTTACTGAGGCAGCGACAGATACCAGGCTGCAAGCCTAGCAAATAGTTTTTGTGGGCAGAGCATTTGATCTCATGGGAATACACACACACACACACACACACACACACACACACACACACACACACACACACACACACACACACACACACACACACACACACACACACACACACACACACACACACACACACACACACACACACACACACACACACACAGGGATCTGAAGGGCCGCTGTGATTTTGATAGGTGTGAGGCAGAGATTTTGGAAAGTAGGGAGGCGTTTGCGGGGGGGGGGGGGGGGGGGGGTGTTTGCTTTGAAGCAGGGTCATTATTGTGGATGGGGATTATCAGTTGTTGTCTGACTGCACCACCCCCCCCCCCCACCCCCCCCTTTGTGTACCTGGTATCAACTGTGTTCTCCCCAGAGAGACCCCAGGTGTAAACAACCCTCAGGGAGATGGACATTTCAACTCACTGAGGCCTCCTCCTCTCCTCTGCCCAGGGAATCCCCGTTCTTCCTCCTCAGCCTTTCTCAGTCCCAACTCCTTACATTCATGTTTCACCAGCCCCTACCCATGCCTCCCCAGCCCCAGCTTCTCCAACCTATAGCCCCAAATACCCTTATGTCAGCCCTAACCTTGAAGGTAATCCTAACTCTAACCCTAGCCTCAACTTTAACCCTACCCTCAACTCTAGCCTCAACTCTAACCCTAGCCTCAATTCTAGCCTCCACTCGAACCCTAGCCTCAACTCTAACCCTAGCCTCAACTCTTGCCTCATCTCTAACCCAAGACTCAACTATAGCCTCAACTCTAACCCTAGACTCAACTCTAACCCTAGACTCAACTCTAACCCTAAACAACACCCAAACTGAACCCCTGCCTCTAACAACAATGCACATTCCCCATACTGTACCTTCCTTACTGATGCTCATACTCGTCCCCCAGACCCTACCCTACCCCAGCGCACCACAGGGGCCTCTGTCAGGGCTAAGGGACACTAATCACACCCCAGCCTGCCCAGGGCGTCAGAGGGGTGGGACCAGACCAGACACTTCTGCTCAGCCCTCCCTCCCTCTCCAGCAGCCACACCCTCCGATGTTTGGCAGCCTGCAGTGGTGTGGTGGTGAAACGGTCTAGCTTGAAGCACAAAGACAATCTGTCAGTGCCTTGGCTGATGTGATTCAGCTGCAGCTGGTGCAGACTGCATGAGGGATTTGCACTTGTCTGACTCAGACACTCAGACCCATTCAGTCAGAGCCCTGTGAACTGAACAGTGTTATCAGTTAGCTGTATAGCTCCCCCTGCTGTTAGTGTCTCTGTGAGAGGGAGACATGGATCTGGGATGTGCATTGTGTATCAGTACAGCCTAATGTAGAAGCATCGTGACGTAGGAGGAGATGGATAGTGGATCCAGCAGTGACTGGGTGGTCCACTTGATTCATCCTGCCCATATCCTCTCTCCACTACAGCATATCCCCCTTATCCCCCTCACACAGAGACAAACTGTAGATGCCCCCCCCTCCCTCCACACACACACACACTGTTCCCCTGGAGCTCTTCTCTAGCCCCTCTGCTCTATGATTAGCAGCCCATGACACCTGTGGGGTTTGGTGTGTGTGTGTGAGCAGGGAGTTAGGGAGATGGGGGTGGAGGAGGTTACACTAGAGAGTTTGTAGTAGGGGCTGGGGAGCACTCCAGGCCCTTCATCTTACTGTCTGCCTCAATGCCTCCCTCAGTGCTCCGAGGTGTAATTCCTGTTAATTGGCTTCCGACTTGTGTCTTGTGGCATTCTCCCCCCCCCCCCCCCCCCCCCCCATGCCTCCAGGGCTTGGCCCTCTCGTTGCTGTGTAATATGCTTCCTTTCTTTAACTTTACACATTCCTGTGTGTAAGGCAGGCAGGCAGCAGAGTGATCTGCAAAGAGACAAAGACTTGCAAAGAGAAAGAGAAAGAGAGAGAGAGAGAGAGAGAGAAGCACTTGCCATTACATTTTTACGTACACACAAAATATGTTGTTTTATCATTACGACTGCTCAGACATGCATTAAAGAAGAGCAACAATCTGAGAAGTGTCCCTCCCCTCTTTTTTCTTTCCTCCTCTCCCTCTCTTTGTCTCCCTCTCCTCCTCTCTCAGTTTTGATTTATCCCCTGCTCTGTTTTCCCTGGCCCAAATGGCCCGAGAGTTTGCACTAGGCCAACTCAACCAGAACCGATGTCATTCAAATCCAGTTAAATAAATGGCCCTATAAATTCACTCCAATAATAAGCCTGGGTGCTGGAGGAATGTGTGGCGGGGAGGGATGCAGGGATTGAGGAAGAGAGGGACTGAAGGAGGGGAGAGTGAGTCTCAGACCCAGACAGCTAGGGCCTGTGCTGCAGTGTGAGAAAGGCAGGCTGCTGTTTGCTTGTTAAAGAGGGGACATCTCTCTCTCTCTCTCTCTCTCTCTCTCTCTCTCTCTCTCTCTCTCTCTCTCTCTCTCTCTCTCTCTCTCTCTCTCTCTCTCTCTCTCTCTCTCTCTCTCTCTCTCTCTCTCTCTCTCTCTCTCTCTCTCTCTCTCTCTCTCTCTCTCTCTCTCTCTCTCTCTCTCTCTCTCTCTCTCTCTCTCTCTCTCTCACTGGGAGCTGGGGTGGGAGACTCCAAGCGAATGGGACCTCAGGGACACTTTAATTCAGCCCACCCAGAGACAGTCTGAGGCTAGGGCCAGCAATCAGGGCCCAGCCAGCCAGGGCTACTAATCTTCAGGACCCTGTGAGAACCACAGTGTCTTAACGAAGTGTCTGTCTGGAACGCTGCTCTGTATAGGTAAAATGGATCAGGGAAATTGTGTTGGTCAGTGGGATTAATAGTATATCGTTAATGTGTTTTCATAAGCAGATGATTATTCTCTTACCTATTCTAATTTCTGTATGATATATTATATCCTTCCATAGCGTCAGTCCTCCTCAGTGTCCTCGATTTCCCTTTGTAGGCTAATGATCATAACCACAACTGTAGAGGTTACAACCAACTGTCTCTGGAAGTAACATGCCGTTGTCGATTGTTGACATACATCACAACCTGCATCAAATGACCTTTAACCTCATAAACTAACCAATGAACCCTAAACTGTTCTACATTCCACATCCATAGGTGGATCTAAGCAGCAGACTCCTTAGTGGAGCAGGGTTTTCGGGGGCTCGTTGGATCGGTTGGTTGGTCTGTGTGTTTACCCTGAAGCTGATTTATCGGTGCTTCCGCAGTAGCCGGGTTGGCTTGCAGCGCATGAGAAAGCAAGCGCCCGGCAGGCCCCCACACCATCTCAGCCAGGCAGTTAGACTCTGTGGGAAACAGGAAAGGCCAATATTAGTCCTGCTACCACACAGGGATGCGCTAACACAACTCCGCGATGGAGTGACGGATCGCAACAAGGGCGTCATGTTTTGTAAGTGTCTCATTCACACCACAATTCAATAGCGACCATGAGAGAGGAGGTCCGCTAGAGCACATTAAAGCATCAAAGCCTCCACAATGCCTTCTGGGAAACAATGTCAGGTAGGGGCCACAGCCCCGCTATTGCACGCACTGTAAACGTTGCACGCTCCACGGGCTCCACGCTGCCTATAGACATTACCTGGCAATATAAAACAAACACACACTGCCCTGCCACACTTTGAACTGAGGGGCTTTGTTTGGACTGGCGACCCCAGGGGGCCACGAGGCAGGAGTGGGTGGGAGAGGGTGTCCATGCAGGCCAGGAGGGACTCAGCCCTCCAACCCCTCCTCCACTGAGTGACTGAGCTACTGTGTGATGCCAGTGATCCGCAACCCGCTTACTGCCTTGAATCGCTCCCACCCCCCTCGCCGCCCCTCTCCTCAGGAGAAAGAAAAATCACCCAGAGCTCCTTGAAATGGGTCTGGGACAAGGTGATCTGGGGTTGTTGCTGGTTACCTCCCTGCAGCCTATCTAGCCTGGTTAGAGGAGGCATTTGTCATGCAGCAGAGAGTGAGGGCGTGGAACAGGTCAGACCCAGCTCAGCCTGACCCATATATAACCACTCAGTGGAATAGAAAGTCTCTGTCTGTATATCTATTACATGTATCTAACATTGGAAAATAAACTGTGTGGAGGGCAAACGCTGACATAGTGGAAAATGGGCTGACGATATGAAAGGCTGGGATAATTAATGGTTGCCACGGACAATGAAATAAAAAAGGAGAAAAATAGAGTGGATACTGTGTGTGTACTGTATGTATGTATGTGTGTGTGTGATGTGTGTGTCTGTGTGTAGTGTGTGTGTGGTGTGTACTGTATGTGTGTGTGTGGTGTGTGTGTCTGTGTGTAGTGTGTGTGTGGTGTGTACTGTATGTGTGTGTGTGTGTGTGTGGTGTGTGTGTCTGTGTGTAGTGTGTACTGTATGTGTGTGGTGTGTGTGTGTAGTGTGTGTGTGTGTGTGTGTGTGGTGTACTGTATGTGTGTTTGTGTGTTGTGTGTGTCTGTGTGTAGTGTGTGTGTGGTGTGTACTGTATGTGTGTGTGTGTGTGTGGTGTGTGTGTCTGTGTGTAGTGTGTGTTTGTGTGGTGTGTGTGTCTGTGTGTAGTGTGTGTGTGGTGTGTACTGTATGTGTGTTTGTGTGGTGTGTGTCTGTGTGTAGTGTAAGTGTGGTGTGTACTGTATGTGTGTGTGGTGTGTGTGTCTGTGTGTAGTGTGTGGTTGGTGTGTACTGTATGTGTGTTTGTGTGGTGTGTGTGTCTGTGTGTAGTGTGTGTGTGGTGTGTACTGTAGGTGTGTTTGTGTGGTGTGTGTGTCTGTGTAGTGTGTGTGTGGTGTGTACTGTATGTGTGTGTGTGTAGTGTGTGTGTCTGTGTGTAGTGTGATGTGTACTGTATGTGTGTTTGTGTGGTGTGTGTGTCTGTGTGCAGTGTGTACTGTATGTGTGTTTGTGTGGTGTGTGTGTCTGTGTGTAGTGTGTGTGTGGTGTGTACTGTATGTGTGTTTGTGTGGTGTGTGTGTCTGTGTGTAGTGTGTTTGTGGTGTGTACTGTATGTGTGTTTGTGTGGTGTGTGTGTCTGTGTGTAGTGTGTGTGTGGTGTGTACTGTATGTGTGTGTGTGTGTGGTGTGTTTGTCTGTGTGTAGTGTGTGTAGCAGTGTGTGTATAGTGGTGCCTGGAGAAGTGGGTATACTCAGATTTTGGCAAAAAAATTCCAAACAGCCCGTCCTACAAAGGACATTTTTTTCTTGAGGTTTTCGCTCTGTCACTCTTTTAAAAATGTTTTTACAGAAAATTGTATGTAGTAAGTCCACAACAGTGCTTAAAACACATAAGAGACCACTTTTGATGTCTGGGATTTTTTGTTGTTGAAATTTAGATTTTTAAGTGTCGTTCGTGCAGGTGTCACGTTCTGACCATAGTTCTTGTGTGTTTTACTTGTTTTAGTGTTGGTCAGGACGTGAGCTGGGTGGGCATGCTATGTTGTGTGTCTAGTTTGTCTGTTTCTATGTTTGGCCTAATATGGTTCTCAATCAGAGGCAGGTGTTTTGTGTTGTCTCTGATTGGGAATCATATTTAGGTGGCTTGTTTTGTGTTGGGGTTTGTGGGTGGTTGTTTCCTGTCTTTGTGTTCGTTTCACCAGAGAGGACTGTTTCGGTTTGCCACGTTTGTTATTTTTGTATTTTGTAAGTGTTCAAGTTATTCGTCTTGATTAAATCATGTTGAGCACAAACTACGCTGCGTCTTGGTCCGATCCCTGCTACACCTCCTCTTCAGACGAAGAGGAGGAAGGCTGCCGTTACAGAACCACCCACCAAACTCGGACCAAGCAGCGTAGTAACTGGCAGCAGCGACAGCAGCAACAGCGGCCCATTACACAGGACTCCTGGACATGGGAGGAAATTCTGGAGGGTAAGGGACACTGGGCTAAAATTGGAGAATATCGCCGCTCTCGTGAAGAGCTGGAGGCAGCTAAAGCCGAGGAGCGGTGGTATGAGGAGGCAGCACGGAAACGTGGCTGGAAGCCCGAGAAGAAACCCCAAAAATGTATTGGGGGGTGGCTAAAGGGGAGTGTGGCGAAGTCAGGTAGGAGACCTGCGCCCATTTCCTGTGCTTACCGTGGAGAGCGAGAGTACGGGCAGACACCGTGTTATGCGGAAGAGCGCACGGTGTCTCCTGTATGGGTGCATAGCCCGGTGCGGTACATCCCAGCTCCACGTATCGGCCGGGCTAGATTGAGCATTGAGCCAGGTGCCATGAAGCCGGCTCAACGCATCTGGTCTCCAGTGCGTCTCCTCGGGCCGGTGTACATGGCACCAGCCTTACGCATGGTGTCCCCGGTTCGCCAGCACAGCCCAGTGCGGGTTATTCCACCTCCCCGCACTGGTCGGGCTAATATGTTTGGCCTAATATGGTTCTCAAACAGAGGCAGGTGTTTTGTGTTGTCTCTGATTGGGAATCATATTTAGGTGGCTTGTTTTGTGTTGGGGTTTGTGGGTGGTTGTTTCCTGTCTTTGTGTTCGTTTCACCAGAGAGGACTGTTTCGGTTTGCCACGTTTGTTATTTTTGTATTTTGTAAGTGTTCAAGTTATTCGTCTTGATTAAATCATGTTGAGCACACACTACGCTGCGTCTTGGTCCGATCCCTGCTACACCTCCTCTTCAGACGAAGAGGAGGAAGGCTGCCGTTACAGCAGGCATCTATCTGTTTGGTTAGCCGTGATTCTGTAGCCCATGAAGTTGAGTTTGCTAAACAAATGGCCACTGGATTGATGCAATAATCATGATATCATTCTACCAGGTTGGCATAGACTACTTTGTAGCTAGTTAACATTTAATAGGGAAGGTTTTTGGGAAAGCCTTTCCATCTACCAGAAGACGGTTAGGCAAGTCATTAACATCACTATATTTTTCCTGTTCCTTAAATGTTTTAAACCTGGACGTTTTACTTAACAAATAAGACACAGTGCTGTATCAAATAAAAATAAAATAACATTTTATTGGTCACATACACATGGTTAGCAGATGTTAATGCAAGTGTAGCGAAATGCTTGTCCTTCTATTTCCGACAGTGCAGGAATATCTAACAAGTATTTTTAAATAAATTATACATCTAATTTATTTATTGTCCTATCATGGGGAACTGCATTTTTAAAATAAATTATACATCTAATTTATTTATTCATGGTCCTGTATTGATGGAACGGTCCACAACCCTATACCCTAGACACCCACCTGAACGACCAAGATACTAAGAAGTCCCTATCTGTTTTATGGGCCTGCTGTAAGCGGCCTGTATCCAGCCAAAATGCGGTCAGAGACCTAGAGCAGCACTGCCCCCTCAAGATTCTGAGCCTGCTTGGCAAGGTTGGTCCTGCAAAGCCAAAGCCCCCTAAAGGGAGAGCATAATATACAAAGAAATTCTCTAAACTGCTAATGAGAACCTTGACGACCTTGTACCTAGCTGGTGGGGATTCTGGTGGGGTGCCCCCACCCAGGCAGTTGCAGTGCTGGCAACACTAGCTGCAGTAACCCAGGGGGTCACACTCGGACATTCAGAGAGGGGCCATGGTGGCACAAAATCAAAGGTGATGTTTGGGAATGTTGTTTGGGAATATGGTCACTACGGGGGACCATGTTGTGGGTGTTTCAGGGGAAGGGGGTATATCTGACCTCCATCATCTAGGACATGACAATGGTTAATCAAATCTCCCCATTTCTGGCCTTTTTTTTGCGCAGTGTTGCAGGCCTTCTCATACAGCTGCAACTGTATATATATTCGTAAATCAAGACCTTTCTTGAGTTGTAATTTTGGTAATGGCGAGACTGGTGAGAGGTAAAAATCCTTTGCATAAATTGCCTACATTACTGCAAATATTAATAGCTAATTATGGAAAATAAAATAAACTGGATTTTCTAAATATATATACCACCGTTCAAAAGTTTGGGGTCACTTAGAAATGTCCTTGTTTTTGAAAAAAAAACACATTTTTGTCCAATAAATAACATCATATTGATCAGAGATAGCGTAGACATTGTTAATGTTGTAAATGACTATTGTAGCTGGAAACGGCATAAGTTTTATGTAATATCTACAGTTGAAGTCAGAAGTTTATATACACCTTAGCCCAAAAAAAAATTCTCACAATCCTGACATTTAATCCTAGTAAGATTTCCCTGTCATAGGTCAGTTAGGATCACCACCTTATTTTAAGAATGTGAAATGTCAGAGTAATAATAGAGAGAATGATTTATATCAGCTTTTATTTCATTCATCACATTCCAAGTGGGTCAGAAGTTAAAATACACTCAATTAGTATTTGGTAGCATTGCCTTTAAATTGTTTAACTTGGGTCAATTGTTTCAGGTAGCCTCCCACATGCTTCCCACAATAAGTTGGGTGAATTTTGGCCCATTCCTCCTGACAGAGCTGGTGTAACTGAGTCAGGTTTGTAGGCCTCCTTGCTCGCACACGCTTTTTCAGTTCTGTCCACACATTTTCTAAAGGATTGAGGTCAGGGCCACTCCAATACCTTGACTTTGTTGTCCTTAAGCCATTTTGCCACAACTTTGGAAGTATGCTTGGGGTCATTGTCCATTTGGAAGACCCATTTTGCGACCAAGCGTTAACTTCCTGACTGATGTCTTGAGATGTTGCTTCAATATATCCACGTAATTTTCCTGCCTCATGATGTCATCTATTTTGTGAAGTGCACCAGTCCCTCCTGCAGCAAGCACTCCCACAACATGAGGCTGCCACCCCCGTGCTTCACGGTTGGGATTGTGTTCTTCGGCTTGCAAGCCTCCCCCTTTATCCACCAAACATAACGATGGTCATTATGGCCAAACAGTTCTATTTTTGTTTCATCAGACCAGAGGACATTTCTCCAAAAAGTACGATGTTGGTCCCCATGTGCAGTTGCAAACCGTAGTCTGGCTTTTTTATGGCGGTTTTGGAGCAGTGGCTTCTTCCTTGCTGAGCGGCCTTTCCGGTTATGTCGATATAGGACTTGTTTTACTGTGGATATAGATACTTTTGTACCTATTTCCTCAAGCATCTTCACAGGTTCCTTTGCTGTTGTTCTGGGATTGATTTGCACTATTCGCACCAAAGTATGTTCATCTCGAGGAGACAGAATACGTCTCCTTCCTGAGTGGTATGACGGCTGCCCGGCCCCATGGTGTTTATATTTGCGTACTATTGTTTGTACAGATGAACGTGGTACCTTCAGCCATTTGGAAATTGCTCCCAAGGATGAACCAGACTTGTGGAGGTCTACAATAATTTTTCTGAGGTCTTGGCTGATTTCTTTTGATTTTCCCATGATGTCAAGCAAAGAGGCACTGAGTTTGAAGGTGGGCCTTGAAATACATCCACAGGTACACCTCCAATTGACTCAAATTGTCACGCCCTGACCTTAGAGAGCTTTTTTGTGTCTCTAGTTGGTTTGGTCAGGGTGTGATTTGGGGTGGGCATTCTATGTTTTGTTTTCTATGTTTCTTTATTTCTATGTTTTGGCCGGGTATGGTTCTCAATCAGGGACAGCTGTCTATCGTTGTCTCTGATTGGGAATCATACTTAGGTAGCCCTTTTCCCTCCTTTCAGTGTGGGAAGTTAACTTTGTTAGTGGCACTATAGCCCTGTAAGCTTCACGGTTGTTTCTTTCGTTTCTTGTTTTGTTGGCGACGTTCTAATAAAAGGAATATGTACGCTCACCACGCTGCACTTTGGTCTTCCTTCAACGACGGCCGTGACAGAACTACCCACCACCAAGGACCAAGCAGCGTGGTAAGGGGGAGGACATCCTGGACGGCAAAGGATCTTGGACATGGGAGGAGATCCTGGCCGGAAAGGATCGCCTGCCGTGGGAGCAGGTGGAAGCATCGAGGAAGGCGGAGGCAGCGAGTAAAGGGGCCCAGCATTACGAGGGAACACGGCTAGCACGGAAGTCCGAGAGGCACACGAGGAGATTGGCTGAATCAGGTTGGAGACCTGAGCCAACTCCTCATGCTTACCGTGGGGAGAAGCGTGGTACTGGTCAGGCACCGTGTTATGCGGTGGAGCGCACGGTGTCTCCAGTGCGCGTTCACAGCCCGGTGCGCTACATCCCAGCTCCCCGCATCTGCCGGGCTAGGGTGAGCATCCAGCCAGGACGGATGGTGCCGGCTCAGCGTGCCTGGTCTCCAGTGCGTCTCTTTGGCCCAGGATATCCTGCGCAGGCTCTGCGCACGGTGTCTCCGGTGCGTCTGCACAGCCCAGTGTGTCCTGTGCCAGCGCCCCGCATGTGCAGGGCGAAGATAACCATCCGGCCAGGACGGGTTGTGCAGGCTCTACGCTCGAGACCTCCAGTGCGCCTCTACGGCCCAGTGTATCCGGTGCCTCCGCCAAGAACCAAGCCTCCAGTATGTCTCCCCAGCCTGGTAAGTCCTATGCCTGCTGCCAGAACCAGGCCTCCTGTATGTCTACCCAGCCTGGTGAGCCCTGTGGCAGCTCCACGTACCAGACTGCCCATACGTCTCCTCACTCCAGTGATGATCCATGGCACAAAGCCTCCAGTGATGATCCATGGCAAGAAGCCTCCAGTGATGATCCATGGCACGAAGCCTCCAGTGATGATCCATGGCAAGAAGCCTCCAGTGATGATCCATGGCAAGAAGCCTCCAGTGATGATCCATGGCACGAAGCCTCCAGTGATGATCCATGGCACGAAGCCTCCAGTGATGATCCATGGCAAGAAGCCTCCAGTGATGATCCATGGCAAGAAGCCTCCAGTGATGATCCATGGCACGAAGCCTCCAGTGATGATCCATGGCAAGAAGCCTCCAGTGATGATCCATGGCAAGAAACCTCCAGTGATGATCCATGGCAAGAAGCCTCCAGTGATGATCCATGGCACGAAGCCTCCAGTGAGTAGTCATGGCACGAAGACCGCAACGAGGGTGCCCAGTCCGGGTCCCGCAACAAGGGTGCATTCTATGTTTTGTTTTCTATGTTGCTTTATTTCTATGTTTTGGCCGGGTATGGTTCTCAATCAGGGACAGCTGTCTATCGTTGTCTCTGATTGGGAATCATACTTAGGTAGCCCTTTTCCCTCCTTTCAGTGTGGGAAGTTAACTTTGTTAGTGGCACTATAGCCCTGTAAGCTTCACGGTTGTTTCTTTCGTTTCTTGTTTTGTTGGCGACGTTCTAATAAAAGGAATATGTACGCTTACCACGCTGCACTTTGGTCTTCCTTCAACGACGGCCGTGACACAAATGATGTCAATTAGACTATCAGAAGCTTCTGAAGCCATGATATCATTTTCTGGAATTTTCCAAGCTGTTTAAAGGCACAGTCAACTTAGTGTATGTAAACTTCTGACACATTGGAATTGTGATACAGTGAATTATAAGTGAAATAATCTGTCTATGAACAATTGTTGGAAAATTACTTGTGCCATGTACAAAGTAGATGCACAAAGTAGATGTCCAAACCAGAAACCGTGGATTGATGGCAGCATTCGCGTGAAACTGAAAGCGCGAACCACTGCTTTCAACCAGGGCAAGGTGACCGGAAACATGACCGAATACAAACAGTGTAGCTATTCCCTCCGCAAGGCAATCAAACAAGCTAAGTGCCAGTATAGAGACAAAGTAGAGTCGCAATTCAACAGCTCAGACACAAGAGGTATGTGGCAGGGTCTACAGTCAATCACGGATTACAAAAAGAAAACCAGCCCCGTCGCAGACCAGGATGTCTTGCTCCCAGACAGGCTAAATAACTTTTTTGCTCGCTTTGAGGACAATACAGTGCCACTGACACGGCCCGCTACCAAAACCTGCGGGCTCTCCTTCACTGCAGCCGAGGTGAGTAAAACATTTAAACGTGTTAACCCTCGCAAGGCTGCAGGCCCAGACAGCATTCCCAGCCGCGTCCTCAGAGCATGCGCAGACCAGCTGGCTGGTGTGTTTAAGGACATATTCAATCAATCCTTATCCCAGTCTGCTGTTCCCACATGCTTCAAGAGGGCCACCATTGTTCCTGTTCCCAAGAAAGCTAAGGTAACTGAGCTAAACGACTACCGCCCCGTAGCACTCACTTCCGTCATCATGAAGTGCTTTGAGAGACTAGTCAAGGACCATATCACCTCCACCCTACCTGACACCCTAGACCCACTCCAATTTGCTTACCGACCCAATAGGTCCACAGACGACGCAATCGCAACCACACTGCACACTGCCCTAACCCATCTGGACAAGAGGAATACCTATGTGAGAATGCTGTTCATCGACTACAGCTCAGCATTTAACACCATAGTACCCTCCAAACTCGTCATCAAGCTCGAGACCCTGGGTCTCGACCCCGCCCTGTGCAACTGGGTCCTGGACTTCCTGACGGGCCGCCCCCAGGTGGTGAGGGTAGGTAACAACATCTCCACCCCGCTGATCCTCAACACTGGGGCCCCACAAGGGTGCATTCTGATCCCTCTCCTGTACTCCCTGTTCACCCACGACTGCGTGGCCATGCACGCCTCCAACTCAATCATCAAGTTTGTGGACGACACTACAGTGGTAGGCTTGATTACCAACAACAACGAGACGGCCTACAGGGAGGAGGTGAGGGCCCTCGGAGTGTGGTGTCAGGAAAATAACCTCACACTCAACGTCAACAAAACAAAGGAGATGATTGTGGACTTCAGGAAACAGCAGAGGGAGCACCCCTCTATCCACATCGACGGGACAGTAGTGGAGAGGGTAGTAAGTTTTAAGTTCCTCGGTGTACACATCATGGACAAACTGAATTGGTCGACCCACACAGACAGCGTTGTGAAGAAGGCGCAGCAGCTGAAGAAATTCGGCTTGTCACCAAAAGCACTCACAAACTTCTACAGATGCACAATCGAGAGCATCCTGTCGGGCTGTATCACCGCCTGGTACGGCAACTGATCCGCCCACAACCGTAAGGCTCTCCAGAGGGTAGTGAGGTCTGCACAACGCATCACCGGGGGCAAACTACCTGCCCTCCAGGACACCTACACCACCCGATATCACAGGAAGGCCATAAAGATCATCAAGGACAACAACCACCCGAGCCACTGCCTGTTCACCCCGCTATCATCCAGAAGGCGAGGTCAGTACAGGTGCATCAAAGCAGGGACCGAGAGACTGAAAAACAGCTTCTATCTCAAGGCCATCAGACTGTTAAACAGCCACCACTAACATTTAGTGGCCGCTGCCAACATACTGACTCAACTCCAGCCACTTTAATAATGGGAATTGATGGAAATGTATGTAAACATGTATCACTAGCCACTTTAAACAATGCCACTTAATATAATGTTTACATACCCTACATTACTCATCTCATATGTATATGTATATACTGTACTCTATATCATCTACTGCATCTTGCCATCTTTATGTAATACATGTATCACTAGCCACTTTAAACTATGCCACTTTATGTTTATATAACCTACATTACTCATCTCATATGTATATACTGTACTCTATACCATCTACTGCATCTTGCCTATGCCGTTCTGTACCATCACTCATTCATATATCTTTATGTACATATTCTTTATCCCTTTACACTTGTGTGTATAAGGTAGTAGTTGTGGAATTGTTAGGTTAGATTACTCGTTGGTTATTACTGCATTGTCGGAACTAGAAGCACAAGCATTTCGCTACACTCGCATTAACATCTGCTAACCATGTGTATGTGACAAATACAATTTGATTTGATTTGATTTTTAACCGACTTGCCAAAACTATAGTTTGTTAACAAGAAATTTGTGGAGGGGTTGAAAAACGAGTTTTAATGACTCCAACCTAAGTGTATGTAAACTTCCGACTTCAACTGTAGATGTTCTTTTTGTCCAGATGGGATAGGGCAGTGTGCAGTGTGATGGCGATTGCGCATCTGTGGACCTGTCAGGGCAATATGCAAACTGAAATGGGTCTAGGGTGGCCGGTAAGGTGGCGGTGATATGATCCTTGACTAGTCTCTCAAAGCACTTCATGAGGACAGAAGTAAGCGCTACGGGGCGGTAGTCATTTAGTTCAGTTATCTTTGCCTTCTTGGGTACAGGAACAATGGTGGCCATCTTTAAGCATGTGGGGACAGCAGACTGGGATAGGGATTGATTGAATATGTCCGTAAACACACCAGTCAGCTTGTCTGCGCATGCTCTGAGGACATGGCTACGGATGCCGTCCGGGCCAGCAGACTTGCGAGGGTTAACAAGTTTAAATGTTTTACTCACGTCGGCCATGGAGAAGGAGAGGGGGGGGGGCAGTCTTTGTTAGCGAGGATATGTGGGAGTGTGAGTGCATGTATGTGTGTCTGCTGCTCTGCATATTTGTCTGCATATGCAGTATGTATCAGTGTGTGCATATGTGTGTCTGCGTCTGTCCGAGTGTGTGTATGTATGGGGCGTGTAAGTGTACATACGTGTCTGGCTAACATTTACGGTTGCTCCATGTGTATCTATCATTCCCTCTGCGTTTACCAGCCACTTCAGTCTCTGTACACCCAGTGTAAACAACGTTTATCATTACATGCAAATTAGTGTCTTTACCTCCAGCCCCAACAAAGAGGACCATTGAAGGCAGCTTCGGCATTTACAATCATGTTGAATTTTAGACTCCAGATTATAGGCTTATTCCAGACATTGTGTTGTGCTTTTCTGTCACTCACACTCAGCTGATGCTCCATGTTAGAAATATCTTGGGCACCCTGGACCCGTCATTATGGTTTTGACCAATATGCAGTCAAATAAAGGGCTGCAGCAGGAGCTAAAGATATTTATCGCTCTCTCTCTCTTTCTCTCCCACCCATCTCTTCCCTCCCTTTTTCTCGCTCTCTCTCGCCTCTCTCTCTCCCTTACTAGCCCCCCCCTCTCTCTCTGGAAGGTGGGAGGTGATGTGTGTCTGTGTATGCTGCTGATAGTAGTAATTTCGGTGAGAGGCTGAGAGGCACCTCTGGGTACAGTACATCCGCCCCGGCCCGCCGCTTCACTTGTGGCTGTGAAATATGACAAGAGGCTCCCAGCAGGAGAGCAGAGATTTATGTGGCACTTATAAGCACTATCTCTCCAGGAGATCACACCCACAGACAGACCCAGCACAGCAAGCGAGCGAGAGGCCAAGTCCTCTATAGCAGAGATTTTCAAACTTTTCTTGCCCAGGAGCTTCTATTAGCTAGAAGGTATTTTGGCTGCATAGAGAAAATGTTGATGTAGTAAAGCTACTTCTCTGCAATTCAACACATCAACACATTTTACCATTGAGCAGATAGAACAATTTGCAGTTTTAAAGTGAATTTCCTGCAATTCTATGTATTTTGCCATGGCTAATGTTCCTCTGCTCAAACATTATAACAAAATCAAGTTCCATGAATGCCCATTATTTAACATTCTTTGATTATCCCTGACTGTCTAGCTTTTATTTGATTTTGAGTTCTCAAAGATGGTATTATTTAAAAATATTGTTCAATATCTTTTCTGCATGCTTTCTGGTTTTGGTCATTTAAGTTGACACTGAAACCTAAGAATTTTTGATACAGAAAAAAACCTGTAATTAGCTCCAATGACTGTAATTTCCTCCATATTAAAGGGATAGTTTGAGATTTTGGCAATGAAGCCATTTATCTACCTCCCCAGAGTTGGATGAACAGGACTAGCTACCATGCTAACATTTCCTGTAGACTTCCAGTCTTTGTGCTAGTGTTAGTTAGCATTGGCTTGTGAAACTGCCTCTAGCTTCCTTTATACTAGACAATGGTTTCCACGATGGTATTCTGTTTCAGCTAGCGATATTCCCCAAATATTTTTCAGCACATAAAAAAGTCCCACAAAATATATACAAAATATTCTGACCCCCTGCAGTACCTCCGTGGAAGCCTATGGGGACGCAAACACCAGGTTGAAAACCCCTGCTCTATAGAAGCCAAGCTAGCTACGCTAATTCCTCTCTCTGGTTCCGTCAGACTCCTGCTCTCTCAATGGGATCTCACATGAGATGCACAGAACAGCTGGCAGGCATATTCACGGTCATTTTCAACCTCTCCTTGTCCCAGTCTCAAGGTAAACACAAAACTCTAAGGCTACCTGCCACAATGACTACCGACCTGTAGCACTCACAGCTGTAATCATGAAGTGCTTTGAAAGGCTGGTTATAGCACACATCAACTGTGATGGGGGCAGCACACCCACATCCACATCGACGGGGCTGCAGTGGAGCGGGTTGAGAGATTCAAGTTCCTCAGTGTCCAAATCATTAAGGACTTAAAAGGGTCCACACACACACAAACAGTCGTGAAGAAGGCGCTACAGCGCCTCTTCCCCCTCAGGAGGTTGAAAAGATTTGGCATTTGTCCTCAAATCCTCATTGAGAGCATCTTAACTGGCTACACCACTGCTTCGTATGGCAACTGAACCGTCCTCGATTGCATGGCGCTACAGAGGGTGGTGTGGACAACCCAGTACATTACTGGGGCCAAGCTCCCTGCCATCCAGGACCTCTATATCAGGAAGGCAGAGACAGAAAATTGTTAAAGACTCCAGCCACCCAGGCCATAGACTGTTCTCTTTGCTACCGCATGGCAAGCATTACCGGAGCATCAAGTCTGACTCCAACAGGCTCCTGAACAGCTTCTGTCCCCAAACTATAAGACTTCTAAATGGCAAACAAAATACCTACATGGACTATCTGCATTGACCCTTCTATTTTATTTGAGATTTTTGCACTGTCTCTATGCACACTCACACACTCACTCTATGCACATTCTACACACTCACTTACACACATACTCACACACTTAATTTGCTCACACACACATAACATGCACACACATTCATACTGACTATACACACACACACACACTCACATACAGTAATCATACACGCTGCTGCTACTCTGTTTATTATATATCCTGATGCCTAGTAACCTTACCCCTATACATATCTAACCCTACCACTCCCGTATCCCTGCACATTGTAAATATGTTTTTGGCACTGACCCTGGAAATGACCCTATATATAGCGTACTTAGTTTCCCGTGTTCTTCTTATATCTATTTGTTGTTCGTTTTTGTTGTACTTGACTTTTTGTATTTATTTTTCATAGTACTACATTGTTGGGAAAGAGCACGCAAGAAAGGCATTTCACTCTACTAGTGCACGTAACAATAAAACGTTGAAACTTGAGCACTAAAACTAAGTGGTGCTGTATTGAAGCATTCATCGTGCCTCTTTCTCTCTTCCCCCACCCCCTAGTGTGGGGTTAAGACATGTTCCCTGCACTGTTTCAAGTGCAGGAGGCTTTGGGTTTGACAAGAGCTACCTTCTATTAAGACATGTCCGTGACAAGGCAACAATACTGTCAGATCTGTGCTAATAAACGTCAGCTCTTTCACACAAAAGAGGTAAGACACTGACCTTACCTTCTCTGGGAGGGCTGGTGGTGTATGTTGCAGGGTAGTGTGTGGTGTGTGTTCACCTGTGACAGTACCAGTCGTTAAGGAGTGAGGAGAGATGAGCTCATGAGGGCTGGGCCAGGGAGGGACTGAGGAGCATGTTTAATACAGAGACTGAGACTGTGGCCTGTCTCCAATCCTGCCCTAATTCTGCCCTTTGACTGGAAAAGTCAAGACCGCTGCATGATGGGAGAGAGTGAGAAAAAAAGATATTGTCAGAGAGGAGAGAGAGAAAGAAAGTTGAAAGAAGGGAAGAGAGACAATAAAATGGGGAGAAAGAGGCCATTTGAACAAGTATTGAATGAAAGACTCAAGAACTCTCCGCCTGGAAACGACAAGGGGGAATGAGGGAACATACAAACTGCAGGTGTGCCTCCCCCCACACACACACACTTACATCCAAATACTCATACACAGAGACACACTCACATGTAGATTCATCTTCTTGGCGGCATGGGCAGCTGCAGCCGTTTCCCAGAAGCACATGTGATGTGAGGTGGGTTTAGCAGTCTTTATGAGGGCAGATCCTCTGTGTGTGTTTCGCTGCCCGGGCACAGCTGACATGGCAATAAACACACCTTACCGCCACCATGTAGACACTGCCACATAGTAAGGGGATTATGGAAGTGAAAGTCTCATAGACACACAGTTACATCAGACGTACATACGCACACACATATAGACGGGAATACACACAGATACACACACTTAAAATGACCACTACAAACTCTCTCTCTCTCTCTCTCTCTCTCACTCTCACTCTCACTCTCACTCTCACTCTCACTCTCTCGCTCTCGCTCTCTCTCTCTCTCCCCTGTAGCTGATTAATAGTTTTATAGTGTTTTGTCAGTAGAGAATTCCACAGGAAACCGTTGTAATTAAGAAATCTAGACGTTGGATTCATCTATTTACTTTCCCCAAAATTATCATTAGCGAGGTTCTGGTTATTTCATTTGTCTCTGACTGAGAGTTTGGCATGGGACACATATGCAGGCCCTGGGCCTATCCCACGATCCCTTAGCCTGCGTCTCAAACAGCACCCTTTTCCATATATAGTGCACTTGTTTTGACCAGAACCCTATGGGCCCTGTCGAAAGTAGTGCACCACATAGGGAATAGGGTGCCATTTGGGATGCATACTAAGTGTGATGACTTCATTAGGACTTGATTTGTCTCTCTATAAACACGCTGGTCTCTGTGAGATATGAACTCATAATGATATAACCTGGCCTCATTTATCTCACATACTACAAGTGTTCTGAAGCTTACTGACCGAAACCCTCTGTGAGAAAAATAAACTTGCAGCAATGAAGGTCTTAGTGATTGGAGTATGGCCTGCTGAAATGTAAAGCTACTAACCAGAACTAATATGAAAAAAAGTGTTACACTTAGCTAGAAGTAAGGGAGTTTAACGTGTGCAGTTGACTTTTGGACCTATTGATTTACTGTGTCTGGGGGAGTGTGTGAGTTTTGAGGGGTTGGACGTTAATCTGCTGATCAGTGAAAGTGTTGGTGCTGTAATGTCCTCCGCTCTATTCCCAGTGTGTGGTGGGTCGGTGAGAGTTTGATATACACTCCTAGTTCTGTGTGTGTGTGTGTGTGTGTGTGTGTGTGTGTGTGTGTGTGTGTGTGTGTGTGTGTGTGTGTGTGTGTGTGTGTGTGTGTGTGTGTGTGTGTGTGTGTGTGTGTGTGTGTGTGTGTGTGTGTGTGTGTGTGTGTGTGTGTCTGTACAGTGATTCATGAGTAGGCCTCTCTCACTGGCTGCAGTGTTTAGCACTCTGCCCTGGCCTGTCATCCACACTAGGCCTCACCATAAATTAGTGATCATTTGAAGTGACGTTAGTGAGCCTATACGTTGTCGCTGTGTGTGTGTGTGCGTCTATGCTTGTGTTTGTGTGTGTGTGATGCCTGCCTGGTTTAAAGAGAGTGATTTACGACAGACCTGAAGCACATAATTTCTTCAGCGTTTAGAGGATAGTTTGCTAATACCCTATGAGTCCTCCAGGTTTTCACTACGAAACGAGCGATCGTAAATCCGACAGTCACGCTAATGGTCCAGCTATCTTAAACTGTTGGATGTATTTTTAAATACTGAGAGGTGCAGGTACTGTATAGAGGGATGTACAAATCCCAAACCAAACAATCACTCACTAACCTCACATAGGGCTTGTTACCTGGACCCAGATGAAGTCCTATTTCTGGACTAAAAAGCATGCTCAAAGAAGAATCTACATCTGATAGTTCTATGTAGTCCAGATTTGCGCTTAATCTGTGTCTGGGAAACCAGCCCCAGAGAGAGCAAAACTGGAACAATACAGAGAGGAGTCTACTCCAGACAGTCATGTGGTTTTCATCATATCAACATCTGAAGTCATTGTGTTACATTTACAGTGCTATGATTATTGCCAAGGTTTTTATGCAAATATTCTTCCAAACAGTATTAATCTCTTGACACAATGAATAAATTATATTTTCCTAGCTGTGCTGCTGACATGCCTGGAGACATTAATCCATGCTTGATCATTTAGTAACTAACTTTACAGCATGTTCTCTTTGTGTTCTGAAATCAACTCCCTGTTTTCCCCTCAGTGAATGAATGGGATGGGTAAAAGAGAGAGCGCTTGCCTTGTCGGTGCTTGTTCAAACACGCAGAATTCAATAAAAGGAAGAGTAAATGAAAAACTGGTTTCCTGGATAAAATCCCACAGTGATGTTACAGAGTACCACCTACTGAATCTGTGTCAGGCATGTCAACCACAACACCTGGGAGAAGTAGGAGGAATAATAGACTGTGTGGAGTGTAGAAGCTCTGGGTAAGATAATACTTGCCTGGTCCTAGATCTGTTTGTGCTGTCTCGCCAACTCCTAATGACATTAGGAAGACAGCGAAAACAGATCTGGGACCAGGCTAAGGGAATATTGCTTGCCATTTAGACTGGTTGTCCTGCCTGCCCTGTTGGCTCTACAGAACTGGCTTTAGTATCTTACATCAGTCGCTTTCAAACAGTTCTCAGTCATGGGAAATGTATCCTGTGTGGCCCCAAAGGATGCTTGGAAGGATTAGGAGGGGGTCCTGAGGTCCGCTGACTCTGAGCTCTGTATCTCTCAGGGGGGATGACTAGCAGGACCAAGCCCCGGAAGCTTCTCAAAGGCTGACCAGCAGAACCAACCCCTGCAGCTTCTCAAAGGCTGACCAGCAGAACCAACCCCTGGCAACTTCTCAAAGGTTGACCAGCAGAACCAAGCCCTGCAGCTTCTCAAAGGCTGACCAGCAGAACCAACCCCTGGCAGCTTCTCAAATGCTGACCAGCAGAACCAAGCCCTGCTGCTTCTCAAATGCTGACCAGCAGAACCAAGCCCTGGCAGCTTCTCAAAGGCTGACCAGCAGAACCAAGCCCTGCAGCTTCTCAAAGGCTGACCAGCAGAACCAAGCCCTGGCAGCTTCTCAAATGCTGACCAGCAGAACCAAGCCCTGGCAGCTTCTCAAAGACTGACCAGCAAAACCAAGCCCTGGCAGCTTCTCAAATGCTGACCAGCAGAACCCTCCCCAACATTTATGCAAAGACAATAATCATGTTACAATCACATTCTTCTAAAGACAATTAACAACTGTAGTTAATTACAAGGTATCAGAGGGAGGGGGAGAAGAAAGTGAGGGAAGGAAGAAGGGAGACAAAGAGAGAGACAGAGAGAGAGAGATTGAAAAACACAAATCTTAGGTTACATCTCTCACACATATACACAACACCCTTTTTATAGGCAGTGGACCTCCCAGGCTAAAGCCTTCATTCATTTATCTTTGTGTGGTGGGGATTTGGTTTAATTAAATGGGATCAAAGTGACTCACACATTGTCAGTGTTACAGCTATTCCAATATTACACTAATATGTACTGTGAAGTCAAGAGGTCTGTATATTCCAATTGTGATTTTGGACAGCTTAATGCACATCAGGCTAAAAATAAAGACAGTGCTCCAAAGTAACCAGCCACGAGAGGGGATTCTGATAGCCTAGAGAGGATGTAGAGGCTGCCTGAGCCCTAAGGCCCTTAGACACCTTCATAAAACCAAGTAAGATGTTTCCATTGACAACCGGATGTTAAACTAATGATACATCCATGGTTTTACATTTGTTTTTATCCTGAAATCAAGCTGAGAGGTTAGTTACGTCATCTTGTTCAATGCTGTCGAGACAAACTGACAGGTTACGTAAAGTGCCAATGCCCCATAACAGATTCCACTCAACAACACGCCCCAGCAGTGACATGTACTGTATGTGCTACACTGGAGATGCTGCTGGATTCATTTCATCCATTTATGCTGAAGTTGCATCCGTTGTGTCCAGCAGTTGTCTGGGCTGGTGCTGTGCTTGCTATACCTACCCTGTTGACTGCTCTCTGTGGGGTTTGGCTCTCTAGTGACTTCCTTTGTCCTGACTCCCGTGCCCTCCAAGCTGTCCAAACACACAGCACCTTAGAGAGGATTATGGGAATCTGGTGTCTGGGAGGAGCACTCCCACCCTGTCTGTAAGGAGGGAAGAAGTAGAGGAGGAGAGTGTTGAGGCGGCTCCCGCGCCTTTCAGACCCACTGCCCTAAGACTGCTTTATTAAATTGTCTATTGCCTTTATGGAGAGGGGTCAACAGGTGTCAGTCTCAGTACGGTAGGGTGGTAGACTTAGGATGTCCACTTTGACCCCAGTAGTAGACTGGACAGCTGTGGTGGCTGTAGAAAAACAGAGTTGAGGTGGGGGTGATGTAACGTCTCCCCATTACAGATTATTCATGTATTCCTAGGTAAAAACAGAAATGTAATGTGTACATGTATAGATCCATACCATGATTGTAATTCCCTTATCCTACCTCATTTGCACACACTGTATATAGACTTTTTGTACTGTATTATTGACTGTATGTTTGTTTATTCCATGTGTAACTCTGTGTTGTTGTATGTGTCGAATTTCTTTGCTTTATCTTGGCCAGGTCGCAGTTATAAATGAGAACTTGTTCTCAACTAGCCTACCTGGTTAAATAAAGGTGAAATCAAAAATCAAATATATATATATATTTTTTCCTCCAGGTTGAAATTCTGTTGATTGGTCAAAATGATACCTGTCAATTTTAGTATGGGGTCATGTGAGTAGGTAGGGGAGAGAGAAATGGCTGCTGTGCGATAAATAATGAAAGATTTAAGTGTGTGTTTGAAAACTTTGAAACTAAATATTTCAGTAACTGTGTTGTAAAACCTGTTCCTTACGATTATCTGCCTGGAAAATGGAAATCACTGGACTACTCTCACAAAATCACTTGTTGATTGACTCTACTGTATTTCCTATGTAATTATAATTGATCGTATTATTTCCTATGGGATTATAATTTCTATTTTGTGGAGGCACATCTGTTCAGGAAGCACAGGTGATTGTTAGTAGGAATGAATATTACTGTACCTTAATTATCTAGGCTTGATGAGTGCTGATTTTTTAAATGAAAAACGTAGGCCCATTTTCACAGGAACCTCCAAACCATACCAGATCTGGTGATGAGATCAGACCCCTCTCTCTGATCGTATCTGACACCAAGTCATTCTGTGTGATCCTTTAGGTCGACTCAGCCACCCTGGAGGTAACAGCAGGGGAGTAGATGTGTTTAGGAGCCCCTGGGTAACAGCAAAGCCAATCGCTGGCTTCTGGGTCTGTCGCTGACGGCTCCTGGTTTTCCGTTTGGTTTTCCCCCTTTTCCCCATTTCCATCTCTTACCCCCGCTCCATCACCCCCCCTCACCCTCGCTCACTCTCCCTCCATCTCTCTTCCCCTCTATCCCAGCTGCAGACAGGAGCAGGGAAACCTCCAGCCAGACAGCCAGGTCCACAGAGGGCCTTGCCAATCAGAACTCTGGGAGAATCTCAATTGATTTTGCTCGACTCGTTGCGTACTCCTCTCTTCTGACCTCTCCTTGCCTGCTTTTGAAAAAGTTCCCTATGAGTTGAAGTGTGGAGAGGAAAGGTGAAAACAAATAGGCTAGTATGAAATGAAACTCTCCTCCACTCGCACATCATCGGGCAAATTACGTTTGCAGGAATGTAATCCCCAAATAAATGTGTAAAGTGATAAAAACAAATGCAATACATTTTTGGGATAAAAGGATAAGTAGTGTTTCGTTTGAAATATGTGCATGCTTTTCTCCGACAAGAAACCAACAGCTGTTTCAAAGGGGCGTGACTGGTTTAAAAAAAGTAGGTAATCAAGGAGGGGAGTAAACTCCTCCGTTCACCTACTAAAGAATTGACACTCTCCTCGACCACTTATCGGCTTCTGGGTCACGGAGAAGAGGAGTCGAGGATACGACACACTTTTGCCCAATTGAGAATTTTCCCCTGAAAGCAACAATGATGTTATCCTGGCAAGGCTAAAGTCACACTCCACCCCAATGACATGATGTAACAAATTCACATGCACCGTATTAATGCAGTATATTGCGTTATATAGTATGCTTTGTATTATGTTAATCTGTGTGTTATATTTCACACGATACAGATGAGGTTAGATATGGTGTATAAAACATAATGATACTTGTATAATGTAATGAATATTGAAACAGGTGTTGCAATGAGCCAGCCATGCCCATAATCCATTTGATATATTTTTTTATCCAGCCAAGATCAGACCAGAAATTGGACAAGTAATTCTGATTCCGCACACTCTCTTTACCTTGAGAGAATTCCTAGTGTGTTCAACGGCAGCTGTAAGTGGCCATATTATCAAGCGGCGGTGATGTCGCCGAACAAAGGCGTTCTGCAGAGTTGCTCTGCGGCGTGGTTCTGCGGAGTTGTTCAGCGGAGTTGTTCAGCGGAGTTGTTCAGCGGAGTTGTTCTGTGGAGTTGTTCAGCGGAGTTGTTCAGCGGAGTTGTTCTGTGGAGTTGTTCAGCGGAGTTGTTCAGCGGAGTTGTTCAGTGGAGTTGTTCAGCGGAGTTGTTCTGTGGAGTTGTTCAGTGGAGTTGTTCAGCGGAGTTGTTCTGCGGAGTTGTTCAGCGGAGTTGTTCAGCGGAGTTGTTCAGTGGAGTTGTTCAGCGGAGTTGTTCTGTGGAGTTGTTCAGCGGAGTTGTTCAGCGGAGTTGTTCAGCGGAGTTGTTCTGTGGAGTTGTTCAGTGGAGTTGTTCAGCGGAGTTGTTCTGTGGAGTTGTTCTGCGGAGTTGTTCTGTGGAGTTGTTCAGTGGAGTTGTTCAGCGGAGTTGTTCAGCGGAGTTGTTCAGCGGAGTTGTTCTGTGGAGTTGTTCAGTGGAGTTGTTCAGCGGAGTTGTTCTGTGGAGTTGTTCAGCGGAGTTGTTCAGCGGAGTTGTTCAGCGGAGTTGTTCAGCGTAGTTGTTCAGTGGAGTTGTTCAGCGGAGTTGTTCAGTGGAGTTGTTCAGCGGAGTTGTTCAGTGGAGTTGTTCAGCGTAGTTGTTCAGTGGAGTTGTTCAGCGTAGTTGTTCAGCGGAGTTGTTCAGCGAAGTTGTTCAGTGGAGTTGTTCAGCGGAGTTGTTCTGTGGAGTTGTTCAGTGGAGTTGTTCAGCGTAGTTGTTCAGTGGAGTTGTTCAGCGTAGTTGTTCAGTGGAGTTGTTCAGCGTAGTTGTTCAGCGGAGTTGTTCAGCGGAGTTGTTCAGCGAAGTTGTTCAGTGGAGTTGTTCAGCGGAGTTGTTCAGCGGAGTTGTTCAGCGAAGTTGTTCTGCGTAGTTGTTCAGCGGAGTTGTTCAGCGAAGTTGTTCTGCGGAATTGTTCTGCGGAGTTGTTCTGCGGAGTTGTTCTGCGGAGTTGTTCTGCGGAATTGTTCAGCGGAGTTGTTCTGCGGAGTTGTTCAGCGGAGTTGTTCAGCGGAGTTGTTCAGCGGAGTTGTTCTGCGGAGTTGTTCAGCGGAGTTGTTCTGCGGAGTTGTTCTGCGGAGTTGTTCAGCGGAGTTGTTCTGCGGAATTGTTCTGCGGAATTGTTCAGCGGAATTGTTCTGTGGAGGTGTTTGAGGAAGGAACGAGAGGAAGGCTCCACACCACTCTCTCACCAGTTATCTTCTGATTATCTCATTTTGCTCTTTTATAGCTTTGTCAAGTATGTGTGTGTGTTTTCTATCCCAGTTCGCTTCTCTGCCTGTAGGTTTTTCAGACGCTCCCCACCCTGTGGCTGCAACCTTTGTAATATAGTGTACCCTGCACACACAACCTAGTTTCCTGGAACTGCCAATCTGCGGTAAATAAGGCTAAGAGTTCATCTTAGCCTATATTGCCCTTCAGTCCCTACTCTTTTTGTCTCTGACGGAGACATGGATTACCCCAGAGAACACTGCTATTCCAGCTTCTCTCTCGTCATCCGACTGTGTGCTCTCATAGTCTGAGAGCATCTGGTCGTCTCAAGGGTGACACAGAGCTCCTAATTTGTCCTAAATTGAGATTTTCTCATTTCCCCCTCTCTCACCTGTCTGTCTGTGGTCACTGTCATTTTTCGACTCAAGCTAAACATTGTTGTCATCTATCGCCCACCAGGTGCCCTCAGATAGTTCCTCAATGAGTTTGACACCTTGATAAGCTCATTTCCCGACGATGGCTCACCACTCATCGTACTGGGAGACTTTAACCTTCCAATTTGCACCTCTTTCTTTTCACTTCTTTCCTCGTTTGACCTCGCCCTTTCCCAGTCACCTCTCACTCGCAAGGCAAGCAGTACACTTGACCTCATCTTCACTCTGTTCACCTACTAATCTCACTGCAACCCCATCCATGTCTCAGATCACTACTTTATTTCCTTTTCTCTTCATCAACCCTATCCACTCAGCCCCTACCCAGATGGTCATGCGCCGCTGCAATCTTCGCTCTCTTTCTTTCACTAATCTCTCCTCTTCTATCCTATCCTCTCTCGCTTCTGCTATATCCTTCTCCCTCCTGTCTCCTGACTGCCTCTTCGACCATACTCTCCTCCCTTTCCGCATCCTTTGACTCTCACTGTCCCCTTTCCTCATGGCCGGCCCGACCTTCCCCTCACGCTCCGTGGCTAAGTGATTTACTGCATGCTCACAGAACAGGCCTGCGGGCAGCTGAGCAAAACTGGAGGAAAACTAAACTTCTGAAGGACCTATCATGCTTCCACTCCCTCCTCTCTACCGTCTCTTCCTCTGTATCCACTGCGAAAGCCGGTTTCCATCACTCTAAATTTCAAACTTCTGCCTTCAACCGTCTTCTCCACTTTCTCCTCCCTCCTTAATCCTCCAGCTCCTCCTTCTCTCTCCCTGCGGAAGACTTTGTCAAGCACAGCCTACTGAGACCACTGGTCCCACTCACACAGAACTACCCTACGTCCCTTTGACTTCAAGATGGCCGTAGTTGCTTCCCTGCTCAAGAAACAAACACTCCCTAAGATGTCAAAAACTACAGACCGGCATGCCTTCTTTCTTTTTGTTCCTAAACAATTGAGCGTGCTGTCTCTGACCAACTCTCTTCTTATCTCTCTCAGAACGATCCTCCAGTCAGGCTTCAAGGCGGCTCACTGAGTCGCTCTTTGTGTCATGTAGTCCTCTCCGCTCTGCCAAAGCTGACTCTCTCGCCTCTGCCGCTGCCTTCGACACTGTGAACCATCAGATCCTCTTCTGCACCTTCTCAGGTTGGGCGTCTCAAGCTCTGCACAGTCCTGGATTGCATCCTACCTGGCAGGTCGCTCCTACCAGGTGGCGTGGAGAGAATCTGTGTCTGCACCACATGCTTTCCCTTCTGGTGTCCCCCAGGGCTCGGATCTAGGCCCTCTCCTTTTTTCTCTTTACACCAAGTCACTCACATGGTCTCGCCTCATTGCTATGCAGATGACACTCAACTACTTTTTTGCATCCCCATTCTGACACCCAGGTTGTGACACACATCTCAGAGTGCCTGACAGACATTTCACCCGCTCCTCCACACACTCCACTGGCTTCCAGTCGAAGCTTGCATCATCTTCAAGATCCTAGTTCTTGCCTACGCAGCAGCAAGGGGAAGTGCCCCTCCTTATCTTCAAACTATGCTCAAACCCTTCATCCCAACCCGATCACTCTGTTCCGCTTCCTCTGGTCTCTTAGCCCTCCCACCCCTACGGGAGGGCACTCAGCCCAGTCAAAGCTCTTCTCTGTCCTGGCACCCCAATGATGGAACAAGCTTTCCACAAAAGTCAGGAGAGCGGTCCCTACCCATCTTCCAAAAATGGCTGAAACCCTACCTCTTTGAAGAGTATCTTAAATAACTCTCACAACGCTGATAAATACTTTGTTGAGGGAAAATGCACTTTAAGTGATTGTGATATGTTGTTGTCTCACCTAGCTATCTTAAGATGAATGAACTAATTGTAAATTGCATCTGCTAAATGACAAAAATATGTTGCTGTGTATGTAGGTTAAATCTTTTCCTTATTGCTAGCATTCTCAATGGTCCAAAACATGTAAGTCCCGACTAGTCACTGTATGTTTTTAACTATTAAGAGCGTGAGACATTTGTTTGCCCAGCATTAAAAGGTGGCAAATGTAATGATCGGTGTGGCTCTGTTCTTTCAAAGGCTGTACTAACTTGAGAATGTTATAAGCAGCAGCGCATTTGTGGTGTGAAGACAGATGACTCTAAATCTGACGATTAGTTGAGTAAACTCAGAGATGTAACTTCTGCCCAAAAGAGGGTTGAAATCCTGCAGGTTCGTGCTGTGAATGTGTCATACCTGAATGCATTCTCACACAACAGAAGATTAGTGGTTCACTTCCTAGCAGTTCTTTACGCTTTCAATAATCCAACACATTCTGCGGTTGATTCAGAAGGGTTGGGTTAAATGTGGAAGACACATTTCGGTTGTGCAACTGACTAGGTATCCCCTTTCCCTTTATGATTAAGTACTTCTGAGACATAAACAATACTACAATAGTTTTGGAAGAGTTCAGAGAATTGTTACCATATATCATACCAGATTCTCAGGATAAGTAGGCTAATGTGAACTGGGACTGTACTGTAACTGTAGATGACATTTGAACCCAGGTTAGAGGATCCTTGTTTTCATTGAGGTGGTGTAGTATTCTAAACCATCCAAAGACATAAGGCATTGAGTAAACTTCCATATCTGAAGTAATTACAATTCAGTGGAATGTCTCATGGCAGATACTTCAATGCATGATTGGCCTATCACTATTCAGACACCTGCTTGAGTAATTATAGCAGAGCGGTAGAATCACTGGCCAATTTGTTTGCCGCTTGGTGAGGCTGTAAAGTTAACGACACTGGCAGAAAGTGTAACAGCGAGACTGTAATTTATCCCCTCTCTCTCTCTCTCTCTCTCTTTCTCTGTTAGTTCCTACCTGGAGGTGTGCAGTAGCACGCATCGCTTGAGAAATCAGTCCTTGGCGGCCCTCCAAGCCTCTCGTCAAACAAAGAATTAATGTACTGCCCTCTGGCCCTTTTTCCCCTCTATGCAAGCAGTATGAAAGTAATGTAGACAAGATAGATTACATGTCTCCTTATAATGTTAGTGTCTTGCCAACTGGTGTAAAACTATGGGGGGGGGAAAGTCCTGATAATAAAAAGCTAAACATCATCCCCCTATAGGAACACAAACTTGTCTGGTGTAATGACACTTTGGACTGAATATTATTTTATAGCAATGACAAATTGCAGGTATCTCTTGTGGCTTTGTGTGACCTTTCAGGGTGGCTTGCCAACTGGCTCCAGGCAAGCTATGTTTGACTGATGGCTACAACTGACCATGCACAATCCTCACTGACCGCCAGTCATCAGCATGTCCCAGAGCTGACAGTGTCCCTCCAGTGAGCATGGACTTACTATGAGCATGTCCATGCCCACTCAGCCTCTCTGTCAAATGAGTCAGCCTATCCAGTGAGCATGTTCCACCCCCTTACCATCAGTTGCGGGTATACATGGTTGCCAAGGGAAGCCAGGCTTCCCCAAAAAATTGCCCCCCCCCCCCGAAAAAATAAAAAATAAACACACAAAATGATTTATAGTTTGTCTCTGTGTTTCATAAATGTCAATGCAATGCGCAACAGGCTGAATGTATCTCACCGAAGAAAGCATCTGAGCAAATGAAACAGCGCCCCTCTGTCTCAGTATGTGTAGCGTATCTATCTGAAGCTGTCTGGTCAGAAAGAGTTTGACATTGTTAACGCCCGTAGCAAGGGAAGCCATCGAGCATTTGGCCTCCCTTGATTGTTTGGGATAAAATAATAGCTAAACTGAGTGAGCTCAGCTGTGAATGGTCCTGGCTCATCAAAAAAAAGTGTCAAGGGGAAGCCAGTTTGGATTTGGCTTCAGACCAATCACATCACAAGCCAAACGTCATTATTGACAGAAAAAAACATGTTGTTGTCCTCCATTTTAGCTAGCTCGTCACATTCCTAAAATCGTCACATTCCTAAATTAGCCATGGATGGAGATAGGGATTTGGACTGGTTTTACTTAATTCTCCGTACTGGCCAATGATTATAACAGTGGTTCTGATCCAACCATAAGTTCATACATTGTGCCCCTGGGCTGAGAGGATGGAAGTTCAACATGTAACTAGACGTAGTATGCTAATGTGAACTAGCTGGCCTGGTGTATCATTGCCCATGAAAGAAAGTCAGGCCAGCGAGCAAGTATTTTTGCCAGGTAGCCTTTGACAACAAAAACTAAAAATGTGTACTATATGACAGAGTCATGAACCATTTAGGCAACATGAAAGGATAGCATTGGCGTTTCTCTACAAGTAGGGTTAGTCAACATGTTTTTTTCTACTTGCATGCACACACACACACACACACACACACACACACACACACACACACACACACACACACACACACACACACACACACACACACACACACACACACACACACAATGTGAAATGGTGCTGGAATAGTGGAGGCAGCTCCTGTTTTCTTTGCGACTTGCGGTAACTTTACGTGATTCTAAGCCAATAGTTGTTTAGTAGCCCGAAAATGGAGAAAACATTACCTTGCTTGACCATGCTGCAGGTCATGTAACTGTTACATGCAATATGTTTTGTTGACTTCACTGGACAGATGTTTCTCTCCGGTTTTGTAATGAAACAAAGGTGTCGTTGAATTTACTCTGCCACTGTGTCTTCTTATTGTCTTGAGCTATCGGCCTATATCCTTTACCGAACCTCAACCCCGTATCCGGGATCACCCCCCACCCCCCACACACTGATTAGCATAGCTAGCATAGCTTCACAAGTAGATAGTAGCATCTAAATATCATTAAATCACAAGTCCAAGACACCAGATGAAAGATACAGATCTTGTGAATAAAGCCACCATTTCAGATTTTTAAAATGTTTTACAGGGAAGACAAAATATGTAAATCTATTAGCTAAACACGTTAGCAAAATACACCACTATTCTAACTCCATCAGTTTCTTACTCCTTCAGGTGCTATCACCAATTCGGCTCAACTAAGATATTGATAGCCAATAACCTATAAAAAAAACCATCAGATGACAGTCTGATAACATATTCATGGTATAGGATAGTTTTTGTTAGAAAAAAGTGCATATTTCAGGTAGAAATCACAGTTTACAATTGCACCGACCATCACAAATCGACTAGAATTACTAGATAGAGCAACGTGTATGACCAATTTACTCATCATAAAACATTTCATAAAAATAGACAAAGCATAGCAATGGAAAGACCCAGTTCTTGTGATTTCAGACCATATTTCAGATTTTCTAAGCGTTTTTCAGCGAAAACACAATAAATCGATAAGTTAGCATACTACATGTGCAAACGTTACCAGAGCATCGATTCCAGCCAAAGAGCGCTATAACGTCAACATCGCCAAAAGATATTAATTTTTTCACTAACCTTCTCAGAATTCTTCCGATGACACTCCTGTAACATCATTTTACAACATACATATACAGTTTGTTCGAAAAGGTGCATATTTAGCCATACAAAACCGTGGTTACACAATAAAAATACTAGGAAATCAAGCCTCAATATGTCTGACGTCATCTATCAGAGTGATCTAGTTTAATTGAAAGCTAATCATATACTTGACTAAAAAATACAGGGTTGACAGGAATCGAAAGACAAATTAGTTCTTAATGCAACCGCTGATTTACATTTGTAAAATTATCCTTACTTTTCAATACAGGGTTCGCCAAGTGAAGCTACACCAAACAAAATGGCGAAATATGCGTTTAAAATATTTCGACAGAACAACAATTTATCATATTAAATATTGCTTACTATGAGCTGTTCTTCCATCATATTCTTGGGCAATGTATCCTTTCTATGTTATAAACGTCTTTTGGTCGATAGATGTCCTCTGTCCTTCGAAATATCCACTAACGATCGAACGGGACCACAAAACGTGTCCAAAGTTTCAGAGTGCACAACAAAGAAATTCCTCAAAATCGCACTAAACGGATATAATTTCCTATAAAACGGTTTAAATTAACTACCTTATGATGTTTCTAAGTCCTATATCGAATTAAATTACAGACGGATACATTTCAAGTTGATAACCGAGCCTGTGAAAATGGCGTCCGGAGGTCCCTTCCTGCGTAAGGGCGAGCGTCGAAAGGGGGGCTACTCTCACTCCTTGGTCTTTTATAACCTCTGAGAGCTACGGAGAAGGCCCATTCCACTTCTCATTGGTTACTGACATCCAGGGGAAGGCGGGTGCAGTTCGTGTCGTTCCATAGGATAGACAGAGACCTTAAAAACTGATCTGAAACCAGAGCTTCGCTCTCAGACCTTTCACTGTCTGTCATGGATTTCGCTGTAGAAAGAGTTCTGGGTCACCCACAGACATCATTCCAACTTTGTATGAAACTAGAAAGTGTTTTCTTTCCAATAGAATTAATAATATGCATATTGTACGAGCAAGAATTGAGTACTAGGCAGTTTAATTTGGAGACGACAAAATGCTAATTCGGAACAGCACCCCCTGTAGTCGCAAGAAGATATATCACTGTGTCGAGGCATATGAACTAACAGGTTATATAGCAAACAATGCAATTATCAAAACACACAGGTTGTAATATGGAATTTTCTTCTGGATTGGCTTCCCTGGTGATTTTACCCACCCACCGCTACTGCTTACCATGTCCCTCCAATGAGCTTTTTTAGTGAGCAGATGAAAGAGGTCCCTTATCACAACATGTCACCACCACCACCCCTCCCCTGAGTATGTAACAAACTTGAACCTGTTGCCTGCTGTTAAACATATCTGGGGTCAATACCCACCTGAGAGTATTATGATTTCTACTATACATCTCACAGTTGCTCTTTAAGCTGTTGTTGGTGGGGGAGACACTCTAGACCCAAACTGCTACAGACCTATATCTATTCTACCCTGCCTTTCTAAGGTCTTTGAAAGCCAAGTTAACAAACAGATTACTGACCATTTCGAATCCCACCGTACCTTCTCCGCTATGCAATCTGGTTTCAGAGCTGGTCATGGGTGCACCTCAGCCACGCTCAAGGTCCTAAATGATATCATAACCGCCATCGATAAGAAACATTACTGTGCAGCCGTATTCATCGACCTGGCCAAGGCTTTCGACTCTGTCAATCACAACATTCTTATTGGCAGACTCAACAGCTGTCACGTTCGTCTTAGTGAGGAGACCAAAGCGCAGCGTGATGTGAATACATATTTTAATACAAGATGACTGAACACGAAGAACACTAACAAACTATACAAGATAACAAACGAACGTGAACGCTATAAACACGGAGTGCAGACATGCAACATCAACATAGACAATAACCCACAAACCAAACTGGAAAATGACAACCTAAATAGGATCCCCAATCAGAGACAACGATAAACAGCTGCCTCTGATTGGGAACCAATCTAGGCCAGCATAGACCTACATATGTCTAGACTAGACACACACACCTAGACATACAAAAAACCCTAGACAAGACAAAAACACACATACCACCCTCGTCACACCCTGACCTAACCAGAATAATAAAGAAAACAAAGAATACTAAGGTCAGGGCGTGACAACAGCCTTGGTTTCTCAAATGATTGCCTCGCTTGGTTCACCAACTACTTCTCCGATAGAGAACAGGGTTCAATTCTAGGGCCGACTCTCTTCTCTGTATACATCAATGATGTTGCTCTCGCTGCTGGTGATTCTCTGATCCACCTCTACGCAGACGACACCATTCTGTATAACTCTGGCCCTTCTTTGGACACTGTGTTAACTGACCTCCAGATGAGCTTCAATGCCATACAACTCTCCTTCCGTGGCCTCCAACTGCTCTTAAATTCAAGTAAAACTAAATGCATGCTCTTCAACCGTTCGCTGCCCGCACCTGCCCACCCGTCCAGCATCACTACTCTGGACGGTTCTGACTTAGAATATGTGGACAACTACAAATACCTAGGTGTCACGTTAGATTGTAAACTCCCCTTCCAGATTCACATTAAACATCTCCAATCCAAAATGAAATCTAGAATCGGCTTCCTATTTCGCAACAAAGCATCCTTCACTCATGCTGCCAAACATACCCTCGTAAAACTGACCATCCTACCAATCCTCGACTTCGGCGATGTCATTTACAAAATAGCCTCCAACACTCTACTCAACAAATTGGATGCAGTCTATCACAGTGCCATCCGTTTTGTCACCAAAGCCCCATATACTACCCACCACTGCGACCTGTATGCTCTCGTTGGCTGGCCCTCGCTTCATACTCGTCGCCAAACCCACTGGCTCCAGTTCATCTACAAGTCTCCGCTAGGTAAAGCCCCGCCATATCTCCGCTCACTGGTCACCATAGCAGCACCCACCCGTAGCACGCGCTCCAGCAGGTATATCTCACTGGTCATCCCCAAAGCCAATTCTTCCTTTGGCCGTCTCTCCTTCCAGTTCTCTGCTGCCACTGACTGGAACGAACTGCAAAAGTTTCTGAAGCTGGAGACTCATACCTCCCTCACTAGCTTTAAGCACCAGCTGTCAGAGCAGCTCACAGATCACTGCACCTGTACATTGCTCATCTGTAATTAGTCCATCCAATCTACCTCATCCCCATACTGTATTTATTTTCTTATCTTGCTCCTTTGCATCCCAGTATCTCTACTTGCACATTCATCTTCTGCACACCCTACAATTCCAGTGTTTAATTGCTATATTGTAATTACTTCACCACCATGGCCTATTTATTGCCTTACCTCTCTTATCCTACCTCATTTGCACATGCTGTATATAGATTTTTCTACTGCATTATTGATTGTATGTTTGTTTATTCCATGTGTAACTCTGTGTTGTTGTATGTGTCGAACTGCTTTGCTTTATCTTGGCCAGGTCGCAGTTGCAAATGAGAACTTGTTCTCAACTAGCCTACCTGGTTAAATAAAGGTGAAATTAAAAAATAAATAAAATATTTGTGTCTCGGGTGGAATTACAGTTCGGAAACCTTTATGCTATACACACTGATCAAGGACACAATTTAAGGAAACTCCACTTAGCATAATGTGCTAATTTCCTATTCCATGTATCGTAATAAATAATAATAATAATAAACACAACTTTTATGTAACTTTGTGCTCAACAGGGAACGAGGAGAATTAAACACTAACCAATGAACCCTCGTTAACTGATTCTAGAAGAACTCTTCAGACAAACATAGGAGCTGCTGAAGCATAGTTGCGGGAAGAAGGGGAGCTGACGGTGCTGCAGCACCCCTTGATAAATCAAATATATAAAAAATATATAACATATATATATATATATATATATAAAGTTGAAGTCGGAAGTTTACATACACCTTAGCCAAATACATTTAAACTCAATTTTTCACAATTCCTGAAATTTAATCCTAGTAAAAATTCCCTGTCTTCGGTCAGTTAGGATCACCACTTTATTTTAAGAATGTGAAATGTCAGAATAATAGTAGAGAGAATGATTTATTTAAGCTTTTATTTCTTTCATCACATTCCCAGTGGGTCAGAAGTTTACATACACTCAATTAGTATTTGGTAGCATTGCCTTTCAATTGTTTAACTTGGGTCAAATGATTCGGGTACCCTCCCACAAGCTTCCCACAAAACGTTGGGTGAATTTTGGCCAATTCCTACTGACAGAGCTAGTGTAACTGATTCAGGCTTGTAGGCCTCCTTGCTCGCACACGCTTTGTCAGTTCTGCACACAAATGTTCTATAGGATTGAGGTCAGGGCTTTGTGATGGCCACTCCACACCTTGACTTTGTTTTCCTTAAGCCATTTTGCCACAACTTTGGAAGTATGCTTGGGGTCATTGTCCATTTGGAAGACTCATTTGCAACCAAGCTTTAACTTCCTGACTGATGTCTTGAGATGTTGCTTCAATATATCCACATCATTCTTCTTCATTCTTCCTCATGCTGCCATCTATTTTGTGAAGTGCACCAGTCACTCCTGCAGCAAAGCACCTCCACAACATGAAGCTGCCACCCCCGTGCTTCACGGTTAGGATGGTGTTCTTCCGCTTGCAATCCTCCCCCTTTTTCCTCCAAACAACAATGGTCATTATGGCCAAACAGTTCTATTTTTGTTTCATCAGACCAGAGGACATTTCTCCAAAAAGTACGATCTTTTGTCCCCATGTGCAGTTTCAAACCGTAGTCTGGCTTTTTTATGGAGGTTTTGGAGCAGTGGCTTCTTCCTTGCTGAGCGGCATTTCAGGTTATATTGATATAGGACTTGTTTTCCTGTGGATATAGATACTTTTGTACCTGTTTCCTCCAGCATCTTCACAAGGTCCTTTGCTGTTGTTCTGGGATTGATTTGCACTTCTCGCACCAAAGTACGTTCATCTCCAGGAGACAGAATGCTTCTCCTTCCTGAGCGGTATGACGGCTGCCCGGTCCCATGGTGTTTATACTTGTGTACTATTGTTTGTACAGATGAACGTTGTACCTTCAGACATTTGGAAATTGCCCCCAAGGATGAACCAGACTTGTGGAGGTCTACACTTTTTTCTGAGGTCTTGGCTGATTTCTTTTGATTTTCCCATGATGTCAAGCAAAGAGGCACTGAGTTTGAAGGTAAGCCTTGAAATACATCCACAGGTACACCTCCACTTGATTCAAATGATGTCAATTAGCCTATCAGAAGCTTCTGGAGCCATGATATAATTTTCTGGAATTTTCCAAGCTGTTTAAGGGGCATAGTCAACTTAGTGTATGTAAACTTCTGACCCACTGGAATTGTGAAACAGTGAATTATAAGTGAAATAATCTGCCTAATGTCACGACTTCCGCCGAGGTCGGTCCCTCTCCTTGTTCGGGCGGCGTTCGGCGGTTGACGTCACCGGTCTTCTAGCCATCGCTGATCCACCTTTCATTTTCCATTTGTTTTTTCTTGTTTCCCGCACCCCTGGTTTGCATTCCCTCAATTCTCGTCTTGCATATAACCCTCTGTTTCCCCCCATGTCTGTGTGTGGAATTGTTATATGTAAATGTATGTGTACTCCAGGCTGGTTTGCGCCGGGTTATTGTAACCCGTGTGTGTTTAGTTTTCTGAGTACCGTGTTTTTGTTCGCCTCGATAAAGGGCTCCGTTTGCTACCCATTTCTGCTCTCCTGCGCCTGACTTCCCTGCAGCCAGTTACACACTCCTTTACACCTATAAACAATTGTTGGAAAAATTACTTGTGCCATGCACAAAGTAGATGTCCTAACCGACTTGCCAAAACTATAGTTTGTTAACAAGAAATTTGTGGAGTGGTTGAAAAACGAGTTTTAATGACTCCAACCTAAGTGTATGTGAACTTCCGACTTCAACTGTGTATGTATATACAGTATATATATACACTACCGTTCAAAAGTTTGGGGTCACTTAGAAATGTCCTTGTTTTTGAAAGAAAAGCAATTTTTTGGTCCATTAAAATAACATTAAATTGATCAGAAATACAGTGTAGAGATTTTTAATGTTGTAAATGACAATTGTAGCTGGAAACGGCTGTTTTAAATGGAATACCTACGTACGCGTACAAAGGCCCATTATCAGCAACCATCACTCCTGTGTTCCAATGGCACGTTGTGTTAGCTAATCCAAATTTATCATTTTAAAAGGCTAATTGATCATTAGAAAACCCTTTTGCAATTATGTTAGCACAGCTGAAAACTGTTGTAAAAAAGCAATAAAACTGGCCTTCTTTAGACTAGTTGAGTATCTGGAGCATCAGCATTTGTTGGTTCGATTACAGGCACAAAATGGCCAGAAACAAAGAACTTTCTTCTGAAACTTGTCAGTCTATTCTTGTTCTGAGAAATGAAGGCTATTCCATGCGAGAAATTGCCAAGAAACTGAAGATCTCGTACAACGCTGTCTACTACTCCCTTCACAGAACAGCGCAAACTGGCTCTAACCAGAATAGAATGAAGATTGGGATGCCCCAGTGCACAACTGAGCAAGAGGACAAGTACATAGAGTGTTAATGTAAAACAGACGCCTCACATTAAACAGACGCCTCACAATCCTGAGTTTTTTTTTAATGGTATATTCCTCTACGGTAGTGTATGTGGTAGTGAAAGGGGTTTCTGATGATCAATTTGCCTTTTAAATTAAAAACTTGGATTAGCTAACACAACGTGCCATTGGAACACAGGAGTGATGGTTGCTGATAATGGGCCTCTGTACGCCTATGTAGATATTCCATAAAAAATCTGCCGTTTCCAGCTACAATAGTAATTTACAACATTAACAATGTCTATACTGTATTTCTGATCAATTTAATGTTATTTTAATGGACAAAAAATTGCTTTTCTTTCAAAAACAAGTGTCACGCCCTGACCTTAGAGATCCTTTTTATTCTCTATGTTTGGTTTTGTCACGACTTCGACCAAGGCAGGCTCTCCTTCCCGTGCGGGTGGCGTTCGGCGGTCGTCGTCACCGGCCTATTAGCTGCCACTGATCCTTTTCTCCCCCTCCCTATGTGGTTATTGGGTTCACCTGTGGTGTATTAGGGTTAATTAGTTGGGCTTATTAGTCAGCCGGCCCGCACGTTTCTTTGTGCGGGATTGTTTGTTTGTAAGTAGTGGTGTTGGTTGTGTGCTACGTGTTTTCTGGACTGTGTTCCTTTCCCCCCGTGTCTGGGGTTGGTTATATAGTACACCCAGTGTGTTAATAGGGTGGACTAGTTGGTCCGTGTTCATTAAAGAACATTTTGTATTGGCACCTGCTGTTCTCTGCGTGTTGACTCCACACTCCGACACCCAGGCCTTACAGAATCCCGCACCGGGAATGGAGTCAGCAGGAGCAGCGGCCAACCCTCTCCCATCGATGGAGGAACGGGTGCTCCAGCATACCACTGTTCTCCACCGTGTTGGATCAGCGATGGATTCGATGATGGAGCGAATGGACCGATGGGAGAGGAGTGGTTTCCTCTCTCCACCTTCGGCTCCTCCAGCCCAGGACTCTCCATTCCTCGGCTCCAGCGCTCTCCGTCTGACACTCCCGAGGGATTATGATGGATCGGCGGCGGGGTGCCAGGGGTTCCTACTCCAACTGGAACTGTACCTTGCCGCCGTAAGACCCACTCCCTCGGGAGCGGAGAGGGTGAGTGTCCTCGTCTCCTGCCTCACGGGTCGTGCTCTGGAGTGGGCCAACGCAGTCTGGAATGGCCCAGACTCGGCGAAGGAGCATTACCCAGAGTTCACCCGCCGTTTTCGGGCCGTATTTGACCATCCTCCAGAGGGCCGAGCGGCGGGAGAACGACTGTTCCACCTTAGGCAGGAGAGGAGGAGCGCCCAGGATTACGCGCTGGAGTTCCGGACCCTGGCTGCAGGATCTGGGTGGAACGACAGGGCCCTTATTGATCGCTACCAGTGTAGTCTCCGGGAGGACGTCCGCAGGGAGCTAGCATGTCGGGACACCGCTCTTTCTCTGGATGAGCTGATTGACATGTCCATCCGTCTGGACAATCTGCTGGCTGCCCGCGGGCGTTCTGAGAGGGTCCTGTACGTTCCACCACCCAGCCCCTCCGCTCCTATTCCGATGGAGTTGGGAGGGGCTGGGCCGAGGGATACCGGAGGAGGAGGCTCTCCCTGCACCAGCTGTGGTCGGAGAGGACACACGGCCGATCGGTGCTGGGGGGGTCCGTCTGGGAGTCGAGATGGCAGGCGGAACGCTTCTCGATCACCCCAGGTGAGTCAGCACCAAACTCACCCAGAACCCCCTGTTAGTCACATGTTTGTCTTGATTTTTTTCCTGAAATGTTTCCCCTCTTCCCAGCATAGGGCGCTAGTCGATTCAGGCGCAGCTGGGAACTTTATGGATCGCGGACTCGCTCTTAGGTTAAGGGTTCCGCTTGTGCCGATAGATTTTCCCTTTCCCGTGCACTCCCTAGATAGCCGGCCATTAGGGTCAGGGGTGGTCAGGGAGACCACGGTCCCCCTGGACATGGTGACGCAGGGGAATCATAAGGAGGGTATCAGCTTTTATATTATTGATTCGCCTGCGTTTCCAGTGGTGCTAGGGATTCCCTGGCTGGCCCGGCACAATCCTAAAATTTCGTGGAGACAGGGGGTTCTCCAGGGGTGGTCAAAGGAGTGTTCTGGAAGGTGTTTGGGAGTTTCCATCGGTGCCACGTCGGTGGAAAGTCCAGACCAGGGTTCCCCGGTGTGCATTCCCCCCGAGTATGCCGATTTGGCAATCGCTTTCAGTAAAAAGAAAGCGACTAAATTACTACCTCATCGACCGGGAAGGGATTGTGCGATAGATCTCCAGGTAGACGCTGCGCTTCCCAAGAGTCACGTGTACCCATTGTCCCAAGAGGAGACGGTGGCTATGGAGACATATGTCACTGAGTCTCTGGGACAGGGGTACATTCGGTCCTCCATCTCACCCGCCTCCTCGAGTTTCTTTTTTGTGAAGAAAAAGGAGGGAGGTTTGCGTCCGTGTATTGATTATAGAGGTCTAAATGCCATCACCGTAGGGTTTAGTTACCCACTACCTCTCATTGCTACGGCAATGGAATCATTTCACGGAGTGCAGTTCTTCACAAAATTGGATCAGGAGTGCGTATAGTCTGGTGCGTATTCGGAAAGGAGACGAGTGGAAAACCGCATTTAGTACCACATCGGGCCATTATGAGTACTGCGTCATGCCATATGGGTTAAAGAATGCTCCAGCCGTTTTCCAATCCTTTGTAGACGATATTCTCAGGGACCTGCACGGGCAGGGAGTGGTTGTTTATATCGATGACATTCTGATCTACTCAGCCACTCACGTCGCACATGTGTCTCTGGTGCGCAAGGTGCTTGGTAGACTGCTGGAGCATGACCTATATGTCAAGGCTGAGAAGTGTGTGTTCTCCAAACGAGCCGTCTCTTTTCTGGGTTATCGCATTTCCACCTCGGGCGTGGTGGTAGGGAGTGACCGCATTAAGGCCGTGCGTAATTGGCCGACTCCGACCAAGGTAAAAGAGGTGCAGCGGTTTTTGGGTTTTGCCAACTACTACCGGAGGTTTATCCGGGGTTTTGGTCAGGTAGCAGCTCCCATTACCTCACTGCTGAAGGGGGGTCCGGTGCGGCTGCAGTGGTCAGCAAATGCGGACGGAGCTTTCAACAGGTTGAAGGCGCTGTTCACGGATGCGCCCGTGTTGGCGCATCCGGATCCCTCTCTAGCATTCATAGTGGAGGTGGACGCGTCCGAGGCTGGGGTAGGTGCCGTGCTATCACAGCGCTCTGGTACGCCACCAAAACTCCACCCCTGTGCTTTCTTCTCGAAGAAGCTCAGTTCAGCGGAGCGTAACTATGATGTGGGGGACCGGGAGTTGTTAGCAGTGGTCAGTGCCCTGAAGGTGTGGAGACACTGGCTTGAGGGGGCTAAGCACCCTTTTCTCATCTGGACCGACCACCAGAATCTGGAGTATATTCGGGCAGCTAGGAGACTGAACCCACGTCAAGCAAGGTGGGCCATGTTCTTTACCCGATTTCAGTTTACGTTAACATATAGACCGGGCTCTCAGAACGTAAAGGCGGATGCACTGTCCCGTTTTTACGACTCGGACGATCGGCCCACCGAACCCACTCCCATCCTTCCCGCCTCAAGGCTGATAGCACCAGTGGTGTGGGAAGTGGACTCGGACATCGAGCGGGCGTTACGGGCGGAACCCGCTCCTCCTCAGTGTCCGGTGGGGCGGAAGTACGTGCCGCTTGGTGTTCGGGACAAATTGATTCGGTGGGCCCACGTTCTACCCTCCTCGGGTCACCCTGGGGTGAAGAGGATGGTGGGGAGTCTTCGGGGGAGGTATTGGTGGCCTACCTTGGCGAGAGACGTTAGGGTTTATGTTTCCTCCTGTTCGGTATGCGCCCAGAGTAAGGCTCCTAGGCACCTTCCTAGAGGGAAGTTACAACCCCTCCCCGTTCCACAACGGCCTTGGTCGCACCTGTCCGTAGATTTTCTGACCGATCTTCCCCCGTCTCAGGGGAACACTACGGTACTGGTGATTGTGGATCGGTTCTCGAAGTCCTGTCGTCTCCTCCCGTTGCCCGGTATTCCTACAGCCCTACAGACTGCGGAGGCATTATTCACCCACGTCTTCCGGCACTACGGGGTGCCGGAGGACATCGTTTCTGATCGGGGCCCCCAATTCACGTCCCGAGTATGGAGGGCGTTCATGGAGCGTTTGGGGGTCTCGGTCAGCCTGACCTCCGGGTATCACCCTGAGAGTAATGGGCAGGTGGAGAGAGTGAACCAGGAGGTGGGTAGGTTTCTGCGGTCGTATTGCCAGGACCGGCCAGGGGAGTGGGCGAGATACATTCCCTGGGCCGAAATGGCCCAAAACTCACTACGCCACTCCTCTACTAACGTGTCCCCCTTTCAGTGTGTATTGGGGTACCAGCCGGTCCTGGCACCATGGCATCCGAGCCAGACCGAGGCTCCTGCGGTGGAGGAATGGGTGCAGCGCTCCAAGGAGACATGGAGGGCCGTCCAGGAATCTCTCCAACAAGCCAGTGGACGGCAGAAGAGGAGCGCTGACCGCCACCGCAGTGAGGCCCCCGTGTTTGTACCGGGGGACAGGGTCTGGCTCTCGACCCGAAACCTGCCCCTCCGCTTGCCCTGCCGGAAGCTGGGTCCGCAGTGTGTAGGGCCCTTCAAAGTCCTGAGGAGAATAAACAAGGTGTGTTATCGATTACAACTCCCTTCCTATTATCGTATTAACCCCTCGTTTCATGTGTCTCTCCTCAGGCCGGTGGTAGCTGGTCCCTTGCAGCACGGTGAGGTGCCGGAGGTCCCTCCTCCCCCTCTGGACATCGGGGGGTCCCCGGCGTACACGATACGGGCCATTCTGGACTCGAGACGCCGGGTGAGGGGCCTTCAGTACCTCGTGGACTGGGAGGGGTACGGTCCGGAGGAGAGGTGCTGGGTACCGGTGGGGGACATTTTGGATCCGTCGATGCTGAGGGATTTCCATCGCCTCCATCCGGATCGCCCTGCACCTCGTCCTCCGGGTCGACCTCGAGGCCGGTGTCGGCGCGCTGCGGGAGCTGCGCGTCAGAGGGGGGGTACTGTCACGACTTCGACCGAGGCAGGCTCTCCTTCCCGTGCGGGTGGCGTTCGGCGGTCGTCGTCACCGGCCTATTAGCTGCCACTGATCCTTTTCTCCCCCTCCCTATGTGGTTATTGGGTTCACCTGTGGTGTATTAGGGTTAATTAGTTGGGCTTATTAGTCAGCCGGCCCGCACGTTTCTTTGTGCGGGATTGTTTGTTTGTAAGTAGTGGTGTTGGTTGTGTGCTACGTGTTTTCTGGACTGTGTTCCTTTCCCCCCGTGTCTGGGGTTGGTTATATAGTACACCCAGTGTGTTAATAGGGTGGACTAGTTGGTCCGTGTTCATTAAAGAACATTTTGTATTGGCACCTGCTGTTCTCTGCGTGTTGACTCCACACTCCGACACCCAGGCCTTACAGAATCCCGCACCGGGAATGGAGTCAGCAGGAGCAGCGGCCAACCCTCTCCCATCGATGGAGGAACGGGTGCTCCAGCATACCACTGTTCTCCACCGTGTTGGATCAGCGATGGATTCGATGATGGAGCGAATGGACCGATGGGAGAGGAGTGGTTTCCTCTCTCCACCTTCGGCTCCTCCAGCCCAGGACTCTCCATTCCTCGGCTCCAGCGCTCTCCGTCTGACACTCCCGAGGGATTATGATGGATCGGCGGCGGGGTGCCAGGGGTTCCTACTCCAACTGGAACTGTACCTTGCCGCCGTAAGACCCACTCCCTCGGGAGCGGAGAGGGTGAGTGTCCTCGTCTCCTGCCTCACGGGTCGTGCTCTGGAGTGGGCCAACGCAGTCTGGAATGGCCCAGACTCGGCGAAGGAGCATTACCCAGAGTTCACCCGCCGTTTTCGGGCCGTATTTGACCATCCTCCAGAGGGCCGAGCGGCGGGAGAACGACTGTTCCACCTTAGGCAGGAGAGGAGGAGCGCCCAGGATTACGCGCTGGAGTTCCGGACCCTGGCTGCAGGATCTGGGTGGAACGACAGGGCCCTTATTGATCGCTACCGGTGTAGTCTCCGGGAGGACGTCCGCAGGGAGCTAGCATGTCGGGACACCGCTCTTTCTCTGGATGAGCTGATTGACATGTCCATCCGTCTGGACAATCTGCTGGCTGCCCGCGGGCGTTCTGAGAGGGTCCTGTACGTTCCACCACCCAGCCCCTCCGCTCCTATTCCGATGGAGTTGGGAGGGGCTGGGCCGAGGGATACCGGAGGAGGAGGCTCTCCCTGCACCAGCTGTGGTCGGAGAGGACACACGGCCGATCGGTGCTGGGGGGGTCCGTCTGGGAGTCGAGATGGCAGGCGGAACGCTTCTCGATCACCCCAGGTGAGTCAGCACCAAACTCACCCAGAACCCCCTGTTAGTCACATGTTTGTCTTGATTTTTTCCTGAAATGTTTCCCCTCTTCCCAGCATAGGGCGCTAGTCGATTCAGGCGCAGCTGGGAACTTTATGGATCGCGGACTCGCTCTTAGGTTAAGGGTTCCGCTTGTGCCGATAGATTTTCCCTTTCCCGTGCACTCCCTAGATAGCCGGCCATTAGGGTCAGGGGTGGTCAGGGAGACCACGGTCCCCCTGGACATGGTGACGCAGGGGAATCATAAGGAGCGTATCAGCTTTTATATTATTGATTCGCCTGCGTTTCCAGTGGTGCTAGGGATTCCCTGGCTGGCCCGGCACAATCCTAAAATTTCGTGGAGACAGGGGGTTCTCCAGGGGTGGTCAAAGGAGTGTTCTGGAAGGTGTTTGGGAGTTTCCATCGGTGCCACGTCGGTGGAAAGTCCAGACCAGGGTTCCCCGGTGTGCATTCCCCCCGAGTATGCCGATTTGGCAATCGCTTTCAGTAAAAAGAAAGCGACTAAATTACCACCTCATCGACCGGGAAGGGATTGTGCGATAGATCTCCAGGTAGACGCTGCGCTTCCCAAGAGTCACGTGTACCCATTGTCCCAAGAGGAGACGGTGGCTATGGAGACATATGTCACTGAGTCTCTGGGACAGGGGTACATTCGGTCCTCCATCTCACCCGCCTCCTCGAGTTTCTTTTTTGTGAAGAAAAAGGAGGGAGGTTTGCGTCCGTGTATTGATTATAGAGGTCTAAATGCCATCACCGTAGGGTTTAGTTACCCACTACCTCTCATTGCTACGGCAATGGAATCATTTCACGGAGTGCAGTTCTTCACAAAATTGGATCAGGAGTGCGTATAGTCTGGTGCGTATTCGGAAAGGAGACGAGTGGAAAACCGCATTTAGTACCACATCGGGCCATTATGAGTACTGCGTCATGCCATATGGGTTAAAGAATGCTCCAGCCGTTTTCCAATCCTTTGTAGACGATATTCTCAGGGACCTGCACGGGCAGGGAGTGGTTGTTTATATCGATGACATTCTGATCTACTCAGCCACTCACGTCGCACATGTGTCTCTGGTGCGCAAGGTGCTTGGTAGACTGCTGGAGCATGACCTATATGTCAAGGCTGAGAAGTGTGTGTTCTCCAAACGAGCCGTCTCTTTTCTGGGTTATCGCATTTCCACCTCGGGCGTGGTGGTAGGGAGTGACCGCATTAAGGCCGTGCGTAATTGGCCGACTCCGACCAAGGTAAAAGAGGTGCAGCGGTTTTTGGGTTTTGCCAACTACTACCGGAGGTTTATCCGGGGTTTTGGTCAGGTAGCAGCTCCCATTACCTCACTGCTGAAGGGGGGTCCGGTGCGGCTGCAGTGGTCAGCAAAAGCGGACGGAGCTTTCAACAGGTTGAAGGCGCTGTTCACGGATGCGCCCGTGTTGGCGCATCCGGATCCCTCTCTAGCATTCATAGTGGAGGTGGACGCGTCCGAGGCTGGGGTAGGTGCCGTGCTATCACAGCGCTCTGGTACGCCACCAAAACTCCACCCCTGTGCTTTCTTCTCGAAGAAGCTCAGTTCAGCGGAGCGTAACTATGATGTGGGGGACCGGGAGTTGTTAGCAGTGGTCAGTGCCCTGAAGGTGTGGAGACACTGGCTTGAGGGGGCTAAGCACCCTTTTCTCATCTGGACCGACCACCAGAATCTGGAGTATATTCGGGCAGCTAGGAGACTGAACCCACGTCAAGCAAGGTGGGCCATGTTCTTTACCCGATTTCAGTTTACGTTAACATATAGACCGGGCTCTCAGAACGTAAAGGCGGATGCACTGTCCCGTTTTTACGACTCGGACGATCGGCCCACCGAACCCACTCCCATCCTTCCCGCCTCAAGGCTGATAGCACCAGTGGTGTGGGAAGTGGACTCGGACATCGAGCGGGCGTTACGGGCGGAACCCGCTCCTCCTCAGTGTCCGGTGGGGCGGAAGTACGTGCCGCTTGGTGTTCGGGACAAATTGATTCGGTGGGCCCACGTTCTACCCTCCTCGGGTCACCCTGGGGTGAAGAGGATGGTGGGGAGTCTTCGGGGGAGGTATTGGTGGCCTACCTTGGCGAGAGACGTTAGGGTTTATGTTTCCTCCTGTTCGGTATGCGCCCAGAGTAAGGCTCCTAGGCACCTTCCTAGAGGGAAGTTACAACCCCTCCCCGTTCCACAACGGCCTTGGTCGCACCTGTCCGTAGATTTTCTGACCGATCTTCCCCCGTCTCAGGGGAACACTACGGTACTGGTGATTGTGGATCGGTTCTCGAAGTCCTGTCGTCTCCTCCCGTTGCCCGGTATTCCTACAGCCCTACAGACTGCGGAGGCATTATTCACCCACGTCTTCCGGCACTACGGGGTGCCGGAGGACATCGTTTCTGATCGGGGCCCCCAATTCACGTCCCGAGTATGGAGGGCGTTCATGGAGCGTTTGGGGGTCTCGGTCAGCCTGACCTCCGGGTATCACCCTGAGAGTAATGGGCAGGTGGAGAGAGTGAACCAGGAGGTGGGTAGGTTTCTGCTGTCGTATTGCCAGGACCGGCCAGGGGAGTGGGCGAGATACATTCCCTGGGCTGAAATGGCCCAGAACTCACTACGCCACTCCTCTACTAACGTGTCCCGCTTTCAGTGTGTATTGGGGTACCAGCCGGTCCTGGCACCATGGCATCCGAGCCAGACCGAGGCTCCTGCGGTGGAGGAATGGGTGCAGCGCTCCAAGGAGACATGGAGGGCCGTCCAGGAATCTCTCCAACAAGCCAGTGGACGGCAGAAGAGGAGCGCTGACCGCCACCGCAGTGAGGCCCCCGTGTTTGTACCGGGGGACAGGGTCTGGCTCTCGACCCGAAACCTGCCCCTCCGCTTGCCCTGCCGGAAGCTGGGTCCGCAGTGTGTAGGGCCCTTCAAAGTCCTGAGGAGAATAAACAAGGTGTGTTATCGATTACAACTCCCTTCCTATTATTGTATTAAGCCCTCGTTTCATGTGTCTCTCCTCAGGCCGGTGGTAGCTGGTCCCTTGCAGCACGGTGAGGTGCCGGAGGTCCCTCCTCCCCCTCTGGACATCGGGGGGTCCCCGGCGTACACGATACGGGCCATTCTGGACTCGAGACGCCGGGTGAGGGGCCTTCAGTACCTCGTGGACTGGGAGGGGTACGGTCCGGAGGAGAGGTGCTGGGTACCGGTGGGGGACATTTTGGATCCGTCGATGCTGAGGGATTTCCATCGCCTCCATCCGGATCGCCCTGCACCTCGTCCTCCGGGTCGACCTCGAGGCCGGTGTCGGCGCGCTGCGGGAGCTGCGCGTCAGAGGGGGGGTACTGTCACGACTTCGACCGAGGCAGGCTCTCCTTCCCGTGCGGGTGGCGTTCGGCGGTCGTCGTCACCGGCCTATTAGCTGCCACTGATCCTTTTCTCCCCCTCCCTATGTGGTTATTGGGTTCACCTGTGGTGTATTAGGGTTAATTAGTTGGGCTTATTAGTCAGCCGGCCCGCACGTTTCTTTGTGCGGGATTGTTTGTTTGTAAGTAGTGGTGTTGGTTGTGTGCTACGTGTTTTCTGGACTGTGTTCCTTTCCCCCCGTGTCTGGGGTTGGTTATATAGTACACCCAGTGTGTTAATAGGGTGGACTAGTTGGTCCGTGTTCATTAAAGAACATTTTGTATTGGCACCTGCTGTTCTCTGCGTGTTGACTCCACACTCCGACACCCAGGCCTTGCAGGTTTAGTCAGGGTTTTTTCTTCTTTTTGGTCAGGGTATTTCTTTTGTCTTTGTTCCCAATCAGAGGCAGCTGTCTATTGTTGTCTCTGATTGGGGATCACATATAAGTTGTCATTTTCCTTTTGGGTTTTGTTGGGATCTTGTTTTCTGTTTAGTGTTTTTTTTGCCTGAAAGAACTGTGCGCTTTCGTTTCTCACGTTTGTTATTTTGTTTGAGTGTTTTTTGAAATAAAAGTATCATGAAAACTTTCCACGCTGCGCTTTGGTCCACTCTTCATACCACAAACGAGAGCCGTAACAACAAGGACATTTCTAAGTGATCCCAAACTCTTGAACGGTAGTGTATATTATTTTTTTCATAATACAATTTGTGAACTAGGCCTTTATTACTCCTGTACTAGCTGAGAAAAATACTCCTCAGCTCCCCCAACCCAAAACATCTTCCCGCGGCCATGTGCTGAAGTGATAACACTTCTCATCATTTGCCTTTAATGTCTCTGATTTGGAACAAACCACAGATCCCTTTATTTAACCCTGTTCTGACTTGTCATTCTAAATCATTTACAAAGAGCATGTGGATGTGTAGTCAGACCTGGGTTAAAATAGTAGACTTGTTTTCTTCCTAATATTTTAGCTGCACTTGATTGAGCCTGATGCAATGGTACCAATGGAATAATCCCAAAAGTGATCCCCCCCATTTTGACACACTTGGCAGACTCTCTAAGTATTTGAAAGGAAACAAATACTATTTGAAGCCAGGTCTAATGTAACCGTGTAGTCCACAGCAGGGCTCACTAGCACCGGGATCTCTTCGCACTGTTTTGTTTTTTTGAGAAGCGCCTCACTAAGAATGACACTTGAGAGACGTCTCCATGCCAGCTGTGAGTAATGGGTACAGCAGAGATGTTCAATCTGCTGCTCTTGCTAATTGCCTGTAGGGCCTCCTAGCTTCTTCTCGACGCTGCCATCAATAGACCACCCATGGAGAGACCGCTGCATTTATCTTGAATTTGATAAAGCATATAATTACCTTCTTGTCTTATGTCTGCGTTATCTGTGTAGGCCTACTCATACTGCAACAAGATACATGCTGTCATAACATTTCAAATGGATTTTGATGTAATTCAATTGATGTCGCCAACTTAATTGAGTGTGCTGTACACTGGTGTGTTTTGGCATATCTTTTAGTTTGAGAGAATTAGTCACTGAGAGCTGGATTCATAGTGGTATGTTCCTTTTTAAACATTTGAACCAGAACACTTTATTAGTTCTGGTCTTGGCAGTTACAGTTGCTCTGCAGGTAGAGAGAGATTTCAGAGAAGCGCATGCTTAATGCTGCACAGGCAGACCTCTGTCTCCATCCCATTTCAAAATCCTCTTTCGCTACGCACTCTGAGAGTCTCTCGTCCCTGCCAGCTCCTGCTGTGAGGGGTGTGAGCTAAACCAACAACTGTCTTCATGATGAAAGGGCGAGCAGTGGGGGTCTCAAAATGAACCCTGGGTCAACCAACTGCCATGATGACTATATCCCCGCTTCCCCTTTCACTACCACATACACTACAGAACAGTAATATATATTTCACTACCACATACACTACAGTACAGTACAGTAAAATACCTTTCACTACCACATACACTACAGTACAGTACAGTAAAATACCTTTCACTACCACATACACTACAGTACAGTACAGTAAAATACCTTTCACTACCACATACACTACAGTACAGTACAGTAAAATACCTTTCACTACCACATACACTACAGTACAGTACAGTAATATAACTTTCACTAACGCATACACTACAGTAATATACCTTTATTACCACATACGCTACAGTACAGTAATATACCTTTCACTACCACATACAGTACAGCAGAGGAATATACATTTCACTACCACATACACTACTGTAAAATACAGTAATATACCTTTCACTAACACATATACTAACACGTAGACTACAGTAATATACCTTTAATTACCACATACACTACAGTAGAGTACAGTAATAAACCTTTCACTACCACATGCATTACAGTATAGAACAGTAATATATCTTTCGCTACCACATACATCACAGTACAGTAGCATACCTTTCACGACCACATACATTACAGTGCAGTAATATACCTTAAATTACCAAATACACTACAGTACAGTAAAATACCTTTACTACCACATACACGACAGTACAGTAATATACCTTTCACTACCACATACAGTACAGTAGAGGAATATACCTTTCACTACCACATACACTACAGTACAGTAAAATACCTTTATTACCACATACACGACAGTAGAGTAATATACCTTTCCCTAACACACACACTATAGTACAGTACAGTAACATACATTTCACTACCACATACACTACAGTACAGTTATATGCCTTTCAATACCACACACACTGCACTATAGTAATATACCTTTCTCTACCACATACGCTGCAGTACAGTACAGGACAGTAAAATACAGATCAATAACACATACACTACAGTACAGTAATATGCCTTTCACTACCACATACACTACAGTACGGTACAGTTATATACCTTTCACTACCACATACACTAAAGTGCAGTACAGTAATATACATTACACAACCACATACACAACAGCAAAGTACAGTAATATGCCTTTCACTACAGTACAGTATTATACCTTTCACTACCACATACACTACCGTCGAGGAAAATACCTTTCACTACCACATACGTTACAGTACAGTACAGTAAAATACCTTTCACTACCACATACATTACAGTACAGTACAGTAAAATACCTTTCACTACCACATACGTTACAGTACAGTACAGTAAAATACCTTTCACTACCACATAGAACAGTACAGTAATATACCTTTCGGTACCACACACACTACATTACAGTACAGTAACATACAGTACAGTACATCATTACCAAACACACTACAGTACAGTAATATACATTTCACTATCACATACACTACAGTACAGTAGATTAAAATACATTTACTACCACATACACTACAGTACAGTACAGAAATATACCTTTCACTACCACATACAGTAAAGTAGAGTTAAATACCTTTCACTACCACATACAGTGGAGTACAGTACAGAAATATACCTTTCACTACAACATACACTAAAGTACGGTAACATACCTTTAATTTCCAAATACACTACAGTACAGTAATATCCCTTTCACTACCACATACACTACAGTACAGTACAGTAATATACATTTCACTACCACATACACCACAGTACAGTGATATGCATTTCACTACAGAACAGTAACATACCTTTCCTCACCACATACAGTACAGTATTATACCTTTCACTACCTCATACACTACAGTTCAGTACAGTAATATACAATTCACGACCACATACACTACAGTACAGTACATTAATATACCTTTCACAAACACATACAGTACAGTACAGTAATATATCTTTCATTACAACATACACTGCAGCACAGTAATATACCTTTCGGTACCACATACATTACAGTACATTAAAATAACTTTCACGACCACATACACAACAGCCCAGTACAGTAATATGCCTTTCACTACAGTACAGTAATACACCTTTCACTACCACATACACTAACTTACAGTACAGAAATATACCTTTCGCTACCAAATACACTACAGTACATTTCAGTAATATGCTTTCACTAAGGTACAAAAATACACTATTCGCTACCACATACACTACATTACAGAACGGTAATATACCTTTCACTAACACATACACAACAGTACAGTAATATACCTTTCATTACAACATACTCTACAGTACAGTAATATACCTTTCACTACCACATACACTACCGTACAATACAGTAATATACCTTTCGCAACCAAATACACTACAGTACATTACAGTAGCATGCCTTTCACTAAAGTAAACTAATATGCCATTCACTCCCACATGCAGTACAGTAAAATATCTTTCACAACCGCATACACTACAGTACAGTGCAGTAATATACCTTTCACTACCACATGCACTACAGTACAGGGCAGCTATATACCTTTCACTACCACATACACTAACTTACAGTAATATACTTTTCCCTACCACATACACTACAGTTCAATACAGTAATATACATTACACGACCACATGCACTACAGTACAGTACATTAATGTACCGTTCACAAACACATACACTACAGTACAGTAATATACCTTTCATTACTACATACACTACAGCACAGTAATATACCTTTCAGGACCACATACAGTACAGTACATTAAAATATCTTTCACTACCATATACACAACAGCCCAGTACGGTAATATGCCTTTCACTACAGTACAGTAATATACATTTCACTTCTACATACACGACAGTACAGTACATTATTATAACTTTCACTACCATAACCACTACAGTATTGTACAGTAGTATACCTTTCACTACCACATACTCTACAGTGCAGTAATATACCTTTACTACCACATGCACTACCGTAAAGTACAGTAATATACCTTTAACTACCACATACACTACTGTACAGTACAGTAACGTACCTTTCACTACCACATACAATACAGTACAGTAGTATACCTTTCACTAACACATACACTACAGTACAGTACAGTAATATACCTTTCACTACCACATACACTGCCGTAGAGGAATATACCTTTCACTACAACATACAACGCAGTACAGTACAGTAAAATACAGATGAATAATACATACACCACAGTACAGTAATATGCCTTTCACTACCACATGCACTACAGCACAGTAATATACATTTCGGTAAAACAAACACTATAGTACAGTACAGTGAAGTACCTTTCACTACCAAATACAGTACAGTACAGTACAGTAATATACCTTTGCTACCACGCACACTTCAGTACAGTACAGTAGTATACCTTAAACTACCACATACAGTACAGTAGAGGAACATACCTTTCACTAACGCATACACTACAGTACAGTAGTATACCTTTAAATACCAGATACAGTACAGTACAGTAAAATAGCTTTAATTACTTGATACAGTACAGTACAATAATATACATTTTACTACCAAATATACTGCAGCACAGTACAGTAATATGCCTTTCACCAAAGTAAAAAATATACCATTCACTACCACATACGCTACCGTACAGTACAGTAATATACCTTTCGCTACCAAATACACTACTGAACGTTACAGTAATATGCTTTTCACTAAGGTACAATAATACACTGTTCGCTACCGCATACACTACAGTACAGGACAGTAATATACCTTTCACTAACACATACACAACAGTACAGTAATATAGCTTACATTACAACATACTCTACAGTACAGTAATATACCTTTCACTACCATATACACTACAGTACAGTACAGTAATATACCTTTCAATATCACATACACTACAGTACAGTGCAGTAGTATACCTTTTACTACCACATATGCTACAGTACAGTAATTTACCTTTCACTACCATATACACTACAATACAGTAATATACCTTTCACTACCACATACACTACAGTACAGTAATGCACTTTTCACTACCACATATACAGTACAGTACTGTAATGTACTTTTCACTACCACATACACTACAGTACAGTAATATACCGTTCATTACCAAACACACTACAGTACAGTAATATACATTTCACTATCACATACACTACAGTACAGTAGATGAATATACGTTTACTACCACATATACTACTGTACAGTACAGTAATATACCTTTCACTACCATCTACAGTACAGTACAGTAATATACCTTTCACTACCACATACAGTACTGTAGAGCTATAGACTGTAGAGCCAAATTGGTCTACACGGACAAGTTCTGGCCTGGTTTAGATCTTATCTGTCAGAAAGATATCAGTTTGTCTCTGTGAATGGTTTGTCCTCTGACAAATCAACTGTACATTTCGGTGTTCCTCAAGGTTCCGTTTTAGGACCACTACTGTTTTCACTATATATTTTACCTCTTGGGGATGTCATTCGAAAACATAATGTTAACGTTCACTGCTATGCGGATGACACACAGCTGTACATTTCAATGAAAGTGAAAGCCTGTGTTGGTGAAAGCCTGTGTTTCAGACATAAGGAAGTGGATGGCTGCAAACTTTCTACTTTTAAACTCGGACAAAACAGAGATGCTTGTTCTAGGTCCCAAGTAACAAAGAGATCTTCTGTTGAATCTGACAATTTATCTTGATGGTTGTAAAGTCGTCTTAAATAAAACTGTGAGGGACCTCGGCGTTACTCTGGACCCTGATCTCTCTTCTGACGAACATATCAAGACTGTTTCAAGGACAGCTTTTTTCCATCTACGTAACATTGCAAAAATCAGAAACTTTCTGTCCAAAAATGATGCAGAAAAATTAATCCATGCTTTTGTTACTTCTAGGTTAGACTACTGCAATGCTCTACTTTCCGGCTACCCGGATAAAGCACTAAATAAACTTCAGTTATTGCTAAATACGGCTGCTAGAATCCTGACTAGAACCAAAAAATTTGAACATATTACTCCAGTGCTAGCCTCCCTACACTGGCTTCCTGTTAAGGCAAGGGCTGATTTCAAGGTTTTACTGCTAACCTACAAAGCATTACATGGGCTTGGTCCTGCTGTACATACCTACACGTACGCTACGGTCACAAGACGCAGGCCTTCTAATTGTCCCTAGAATTTCTAAGCAAACAGCTGGAGGCAGGGCTTTCTCCTATAGAGCTCCATTTTTATGGAATGGTCTGCCTACCCATGTGAGAGACGCAGACTCAGTCTTAACTTTTAAGTCTTTACTGAAGACTCATCTCTTCAGTGGGTCATATGATTGAGTGTAGTCTGGCCCAGGAGTGTGAAGGTGAACGGAAAGGCTCTGGAGCAACGAACCACCCTTGCTGTCTCTGCCTGGCCGGTTCCCCTCTCTCCACTGGGATTCTCTGCCTCTAACCCTATTACAGGGGCTGAGTCACTGGCTTACTGGTGCTCTTTCATGCCATCCCTAGGAGGGGTGCGTCACTTGAGTGGGTTGAGTCACTGACGTGATCTTCCTGTCTGGGTTGGCGCCCCCCCTTGGGTTGTGCCGTGGCGGAGATCTTTGTGGGCTATACTCGGCCCTGTCTCAGGATGGTAAGTTGGTGGTTGAAAATATCCCTCTAGTAGTGTGGGGGCTGTGCTTTGGCAAAGTGGGTGGGGTTATATCCTTCCTGTTTGGCCCTGTCAGGGGGTATCATCGGATGGGGCCACAGTGTCTCCTGACCCCTCCTGTCTCAGCCTCCAGTATTTATGCTGCAGTAGTTTATGTGTCGGGGGGCTAGGGTCAGTTTGTTATAGCTGGAGTACTTCTCCTGTCTTATCCGGTGTCCTGTGTGAATTTAAGTATGCTCTCTCTAATTCTCTCTTTCTCTCTTTCTTTCTCTCTCTCGGAGGACCTGAGCCCTAGGACCATGCCTCAGGACTACCTGGCATGATGACTCCTTGCTGTCCCCAGTCCACCTGGCCGTGCTGCTGCTCCAGTTTCAACTGTTCTGCCTGCGGCTATGGAACCCTGACCTGTTCACCGGACGTGCTACCTGTCCCAGACCTGCTGTTTTCAATTCTCTAGAGACAGCAGGAGTGGTAGAGATACTCTCAATGATTTGCTATGAAAAGCCAACTGACATTTACTCCTGAGGTGCTGACTTGTTGCACCCTCGACAACTACTGTGATTATTATTATTTGACCATGCTGGTAATTTATGAACATTTGAACATCTTGGCCATGTTCTGTTATAATCTCCACCCGGCACAGCCAGAAGAGGACTGGCCACCCCTCATAGTCTGGTTCCTCTCTAGGTATCTTCCTAGGTTTTGGCCTTTCTAGGGAGTTTTTCCTAGCCACCGTGCTTCTTCATCTGCATTGCTTGCTGTTTGGGGTTTAAGGCTGGGTTTCTGTACAGCACTTTGATATGTACAGCACTTTGATCAGCTGATATAAGAAGGGCTATATAAATACATTTGATTTTACATTTTATTTGATTACCTGTTCAGGAGTCTTATGGCTTGGGGGTAAAAACTGTTGAGAAATATTTTTGTCCTAGACTTGGCACTCCGGTACCGCTTGCCATACGGTAGTAGAGAGAACAGTCTATGACTGGGGTGGCTGGGGTCTTTGACAATTTACAGGGCCTTCCTCTGACACCGCCTGGTGTAGAGGTCCTGGATTGCAGGCAGCTTAGCCCCAGTGATGCACTGGGCCGTACGCACTACCCTCTGTAGTGCCTTGCGGTCAGAGGCCGAGTAATTGCCGTACCAGGCAGTGATGCAACCAGTCAGGATGCTCTCGATGTTGCAGCTGTAGAACCTTTTGAGGATCTCAGGATCCATGTCAAATCTTTTTAGTTTCCTGAGGGGGAATAGGCTTTGTCGTGCCCTCTTCACGACTGTCTTGGTGTGTTTGGACCATTCTAGTTTGTTGTTGATGTGGACACCAAGGAACTTGAAGCTCTCAAACTGCTCATCTGCAGCACCGTCGATGAGAATGGGGGCGTGCTCGGTCCTCCTTTTCCTGTAGTCCACAATCATCTCCTTACTCTTGGTTGCGTTGAGGGATAGGTTGTTATTCTAGCACCTCCCGGCCAGGTCTCTGACCTCCTCCTCGTCGTTGTCAGTGATCAGGCCTACCACTGTTGTGTTGTCTGCCAGCTTAATGATGGTGTTGGAGTCGTGCCTGGCCATGCAGTCGTGGGTGAACAGGGAGTACAGGAGGGGACTGAGAACGCACCCCGTCGGGAACTCCAGTGTTGAGGATCAGCGTGGCAGATGTGTTGCTACCTACCCTCACCACCTGGACGCGGCCCGTCAGGAAGTCCAGGATCCAGTTGCAGAGGGAGGTGTTTAGTCCCAGGATCCTTAGCTTAGTGGTGAGCTTTGAGGGTACTATGGTGTTGAACGCTGAGCTATAGTCAATGAATAGCATTCTCACATAAGTGTTCCTTTTGTGCAGGTGGGAAAGGGCAGTGTGGAGTACAATAAAGATTGCATCATATGTGGATCTGTTTGGGCGGTATGTAAATTGGAGTGGGTCTAGGGTTTCTGGGATAATGGTGTTGATGTGAGCCATTACCAACCTTTCAAAGCACTTCATGGCTATGGACGTGAGTGCTACGGGTCTGTAATAATTTAGGCTGGTTGCCTTTGTGTTCTTGGACACAGGGACTATTGTGGTCTGCTTGAAACATGTTGATATATCAGACTCAATCAGGGACATGTTGAAAATGTCAGGGAAGACACCTGCCAGTTGGTCAGCACATGCCCGGAGCACACGTCCTGGTAATCCGTCTGGCCCCGCAGCCTTGTGTACATATATGTTGACCTGTTTAAAAGTCTTACTCACGTGGGCTATGGAGAGCGTGATCACACAGTCGTCCGGAACAGCTGATGTTCTCATGCATGCCTCAGTGTTGCTTGCCTCGAAGCGAGCATAGAAGGGATTTAGCTCGTCTGGTAGGCTCGTGTCACTGGGCAGCTTGCGGCTGTGCTTCCCTTTGTGGTCTGTAATAGTTTTAAAGCCCTGCCACATAAGACGAGCATCGGAGCCGGTGTAGTATGATTCAATCTTAGCCCTGTATTGACGCTTTGCCTGTTTGATGGTTCGTCGCAGGGCATAGCAGGATTTCTTGTAAGCTTCCGGGTCAGAGTCCCACACCTTGAAAGCGGCAGCTCTACCCTTTAGCTCAGTGCGAATGTTGCCTGTAATCCATGGCTTCTGGTTGGGGTATGTACGTACAGTCACTGTGGGGACGACGTCCTCAATGCACTTATTGATAAAGCCAGTGACTGATGTGGTGTATTCCTCAATGCCATCGGAAGAATCCCAGAACATGCTCCAGTCTGTGATAGCAAAACAGTCCTGTAGTTTAGCATGTGCTTCATCTGACCATTTTTTTATAGACCGAGTCACTGGTGCTTTAATTTTGGCTTGTAAGCAGGAATCAGGAGGATAGAGTTGTGGTCGGATTTACCAAATGGAGGGCGAGGGAGAGCTTTGTACGCGTCTCTGTGTGTGGAGTACAGGTGATCTAGATTTTTTTCTCCCTCTGGTTGCACATTTAACATGTTGATAGAAACTGATTTAAGTTTCCCTGCATTAAAGTCTCCGGCCGCTAGGAGCGCCGCCTCTGGGTGAGTAGTTTCCTGTTTGCTTATTTCCTTATACAGGTGACTGAGTGCGGTCTTAGTGCCAGCATCTGTCTGTGGTGGTAAATTAACAGCCACGAAAAGTATAGCTGAAAACTCTCTAGGCAAGTAGTGTGGCCTGCAATTTATCACAATATTCTCTACCTCAGGCGAGCAAAATCTACAGGCTTCCTTAGATTTTGTGCACCAGCTGTTGTTTACAAATATGCACAGACCGCCCCCGCTCGTCTTACCGGAGTGTGCTGTTCTATCTTGCTGTTGCAGCGTATATCCCGCTAGCTGAACATCCATGTCGTCATTCAGCCACGATTCCGTGAAACATAGGATATTACAGTTTTTGATGTCCTGTTGGTAGGATATACGTGATCGTACCTCATCTAATTTATTGTCCAATGACTGCACGTTGGCGAGTAGTATTGACGGTAACGGAAACTTTCCCACTCGCCTTTTCCGGGTCCTGACCAGACATCCGGCTCTTTGTCCTCTGTACCTGCGTCGCTTCGGGGATGTCGGCCCTGTCGGGTGTTTGGAGAATGTCTTGTGCTTGTCCTTGTTGTAGAAAAAAACGTTGTCTAATCCGAGGTGAGGGATCGCTGTCCTGATATCCAGAAGCTCAGTCTAATCCGAGGTGAGGGATCGCTGTCCTGATATCCAGAAGCTCAGTCTAATCCGAGGTGAGGGATCGCTGTCCTGATATCCAGAAGCTCAGTCTAATCCGAGGTGAGGGATCGCTGTCCTGATATCCAGAAGCTCAGTCTAATCCGAGGTGAGGGATCGCTGTCCTGATATCCAGAAGCTCTTTTTTGCCGTAAGATACGGTTGCAGAAACATGTATAAAATAAGTTACAAATAACATGAAAAAACCCACTTAATAGCACAATCTACAGTAATATACCTTTCATTACAACATGCACCACAGTACATAAATACACCTTTCACTACCACATAGACTACAGTACAGTGCAGTAATATACATGCCACTACCACATAAACGACAGTACAGTAATATGCCTTTCACCACAATACAGTAACATACCTTTCACCACCACATACAATTCAGTACACTAATCTACATTTCACTACCACACACACTACAGTACAGTACAGTAATATACCTTGTACAGTAATATACCTTTCACTACCAAATACACCTCAGTACAGTAGTATACCTTTTCACTACCACATACACTGCAGTACAGTACAGCACAGTAAAATACCGATCAATAACACATAAACGACAGTACAGTAATATGCCTTTCACCACAATACAGTAACATACCTTTCACCACCACATACAATTCAGTACATTAATCTACATTTCACTACCACACACACTACAGTACAGTACAGTAATATACCTTTCACTACCAAATACACCTCAGTACAGTAGTATACCTTTCACTACCACATACACTGCAGTACAGTACAGCACAGTAAAACACCGATCAATAACACATACACAACAGTAAAGTAATATGCCTTTCACTACCACCTACACTACAGCAGAGTAATACACCTTTCGGTACAACAAACACTGCAGTACATTACAGTAAAGTACCTTTCACTACCAAAAATACTACAGTACTGTACAGTAATATACCTTTCCCTAATGCATACCATACAGTACAGTACTATACCTTTCACTACCAAATACACTACAGTACAGTACAGTACTGTAATATACATTTCAGTACCACATACACTACAGTACAGTAGAGTAAAATACATTACACAACCACATACACAACAGCAAAGTCCAGTAATTTGCCTTTCACTACAGTACAGTATTATACCTTTCACTACCAGATACGCTACAGTACAATACAGTAATATAACTTTCACTATTTAATATACTACAGTACAGTACAGTAATACACATTTAATTACTAGATACACAGCAGTACAGTACAGTAGTATACCTTTCACTACCACATAAGCTACAGTATAGTAATATATCTTTCAGTACATCATTACCAAACACACTAAAGTACAATAATATACATGTCACTATCACATACACAACAGTACAGTAGATTAAAAAAAACTTTACTACCACATACACTAGAGTACAGTACAGTAATATACCTTTCACTACCACATACAGTACAGTAGAGTAATATATCTTTCACTACCACATACACTGTAGTACAGTACAGTAATATACCTCTCACTACCACATACACTACAGTACAGTAACACATCTTGAATAACCAAATATACTACAATACAGTGATACACATTTCACTACCAAATACACTACAGTACAGTACAGTAATACACATTTCACTACCACAAACACCATAGTACAGTAATATACCTTTCACTTCTACATACACGACAGTACAGTACGTTATTATAACTTTCACTACCACATACAATACAGTACAGTAATATACCTTTCACTAACACATACACTACAGTACAGTACAGTAATACACCTTTAATTACTAGATACACAGCAGTACAGTACAGTAGTATACCTTTCACTACCACATAAGCTACAGTACAGTACATTAATATGCCTTTCACTACCACATACACTACAGTATAGTAATGCCATTTTCACTACCACATAGCTACAGTACAGTAATGTACTTTTCACTACCACATACACTACAGTACAGTAATATGCCATTCATTACCAAACACACTAAAGTACAATAATATACATTTCACTATCACATACACAACAGTACAGTAGATAAAAAAAACTTTACTGCGACATACACTACAGTACAGTACAGTAATATACCTTTCACTACCACATACAGTACAGTAGAGTAATATATCTTTCACTACCACACACACTGTAGTACAGTACAGTAATATACCTCTCACTACCACATACACTACAGTACAGTAACACATCTTGAATAACCAAATATACTACAATACAGTAATACACATTTCACTACCAAATACACTACAGTAGAGTACAGTAATACAAATTTCACTACCACATACACCATAGTACAGTAATATACCTTTCACTTCTACATACACGACAGTACAGTACGTTATTATAACTTTCACTACCACATACAATACAGTACAGTAATATACCTTTCACTAACACATACACTACAGTACAGTACAGTAATATACCTTTCACTACCAAATACACTACAGTATATTACAGTAATATGCCTTTCACCAAAGTACAGTAATATACCTTTCACTACCACATACACTACAGTACAGTACAGTAATATACCTTTCACTACCAAAAACACTGCAGTACATTACAGTAATATACCTTTCACTACCACATACACTACAGTACAGTACAGTAATATACCTTTCACTACAAAAAACAGTGCAGTACATTACAGTAATATACCTTTCACTAAAGTACACTAATATACCTTTCACTACCACATACACAACAGTACAGTACAGTAATATACCTTTCACTACAAAAAACAGTGCAGTACATTACAGTAATATACCTTTCACTAAAGTACACTAATATACTATTCACTACCACATACCATACAGTACAATAAATATATTTCACTACCACATACAGTACAGTGCAGTGCAGTAATATACCTTTCAGTAACACATACACTACCGTACAGCAAAATACCTTTTAATACCACATACACTACCGTAGAGGAATATACCTTTCACTACAACATACACTGCAGTACAGTACAGTAAAATACCACTCAATAACACATACACCACAATACAGTAAAATCCCTTTCACTACCACATACACTACAGCACAGTAATATACATTTCGGTACTACAAACAAAATAGTACAGTACAGTCACTACCAAATAAACTACAGTACAGTACAGTAGTATACCTTTCACTACCACATACAGTACAGTAGAGGAATAAACCTTTCACTAACGCATACACTATAGTACGGTACAGCAGTATACCTTTCACTACCACGTACAGTAGAGGAATATACCTTTCACTAACGCATACACTATAGTCGGTACAGTAGTATACCTTTAAACACCAGATACATTACAATACAGTAATATACATTTCACAACCACATACACTTCAGTACACTACAGTACACTACAGTAATATACATTACCATACCATATACACAACACAACAGCACAGTACAGTAATATGTCTTTCACTATAGTACAGTATTATACCTTTCACTACAACATATACTACCGTCAAGGAATATACCTTTCACTACCACATACGCTACAGTACTGTACAGTAAAATACCTTTCACTTACGTATACACTGCAGTACAGTACAGTAATAAACCTTTAATTACTAGATGCAGTACAGTACTGTACATTACTATACCTTTCACTACCAAATACAGTACAGTACAGTACAGTACAGTAATATACATTAAACTACCACATACACAACAGCACAGTACAGAAATATGCCTTTCATTACAGTACAGTATTATTCCATTCACTGCAGTACAGTACAGTAATATACCTTTCAATAACACATACACCATAGTACAGTACAGTAATGTACCATTCATTACCAAATACAATACATTATAGTAATATACCTTTCACGTCCACATGCACTACAGTACAGTACAGTGATATACCTTTCGCGACAACATACACGACAGTACAGTAATGTACCTTTCATTTCAACGTACACGACAGTACAGTACATTATTTTAACTTTCACTAACACTCACGTACAGTACAGTAATATACCATTCACAACCACATACACTACAGGACAGTACAGTAATATACCTTTCTCTACCAAACCCACTGCAGTACATTACAGTAATTTGCCTTTCACTAAAGTACACCAATATAATATTCACTACCACATACAGTACATTACACTAAAATATATTTCACTACCACATACAGTACAGTACAGTGCAGTATTATACCTTTCCCTACCACACACTCAACAGTACAGTAATATACCTTTCACTAACACATACACTACAGTACAGTAATATGCCTTTCATTACCACATTCACAACAGCACATTAATATACCTTTCGGTATCACATACAGTACAGTACGGTAATATATACCTTTCACTACCACATACACTACAGTACAGTACAGTTAAATACCTTTCACTACCACATACACTAACGTACAGCAATATACCTTTCACTACTACATACACTACAGTACAGTACAGTAATATATATACCTTTCACTAACACATTATCTACAGTACAGGACAGTAATTTACCTTTCACTACAACATACATTACAGTTCAGTACAGTAATACACATTTCACTACCGCGTACACTACAGTACAGGGCAGTAATATACCTTTCACTCCCACACACTCGACAGTACAGTAATATACCTTTCACTACCACACACACTACAGTACTGTACGGTACGGTAATATACCTTTCACTACCACACACACAACAGTACAGTAATATACATTTGCGCTACCACATACACTACAGTACAGTAATATACAGTGCCTTTGGAAAGTATTCAGATGCCTTGACTTTTTCCACATTTTGTTACATTACAGCTTTTTTCTAAAATTTATGAAATTGTTTTTTTCACTCATCAATCTACACATAATGACCAATAATGACAAAGCAAAAACAGGTTTTTAGAAATGTTTGCTAATTTATAAAATATAAAAACACATAAAAATTGTCACATTTAGATTAGTATTCAGACCCTTTACTCAGTACTTTGTTGAAGTGGCTTTGGCAGCGACTAGAGCCTTGAGTCTTCTTGGGTATGATGCTACAAGCGTGCCGCACCTGTATTTGGGGAGTTTCTCCCATTCTTCTCTGCAGATCCTCTCAAGTTCAGTCAGGTTGGATTAGGAGTGTTGCTGCACAGCTATTTTCAAGTCTCTCCAGAGGTGTTCGATCGGTTTCAAGTACCGGGCTCTGGCTGGGCCACTCAAGGATATTCAGAGACTTGTCCCGAAGCCACTCCTGTGTTGTCTTGGCTGTGTGCTTAGGGTTGTTGTCCTGTTGGAAGGTGAGCCTTTGAGGTCCTGAGCGCTCTGGAGCAGGTTTTCGTCAAGGATCCTTCTGTACTTTGCTCCGTTCATCTTTGCCTCGATCCTGACTACTCTCCCAGTCTCTGCTGCTGAAAAACATAATCACAGCACGATGCTGCCACCACCATGCTTCACCATAGGGATGGTGCCAGGTTTCCTCCAGATGTGATGCTTGGCATTCAGAGAATCTTGTTTCTCATGGTCTGAGAGTCTTTTAGGTGCCTTTTGGCAAACTCCAAGAGGGCTGTCATATGCATTTTATTGAGGAGTGGCATCTAGCCACTCTACCATAAAGACCTGATTGGTGGAGTGCTGCAGAGAGGGTTGTCCTTCTGGAAGGTTCTCCCATCTCCACAGAGGAACTCTAGAGCTCTGTCAGAGTGACCATCGGGTTCTTGGTCACCTCTCTGACCAAGGCCTTTCTCCCCCGATTGCTCAGTATGCCCGGGCGGTCAGCTCTACGAAGAGTTTTGGTGGTTCCAAACTTCTTCCATTTAAAAATGATGGAGGGCACTGTGTTCTTGGGGACCTTCAATGTTGCAGACATTTGGTACCCTTTACAGATCTGTGTCTCAAAACAATTCTGTCTCAGAGCTCTATGGACAATTCCTTCACTCATGGCTTGGTTTTTTCTGTGACATGCACTGTCAGCTGTGGGACCTTTTATAGACAGTTGTGTACCTTTCCAAATAATGTCCAATCAATTGAATTTACCACAGGTGGACTCCAATCATGTTGTAGAAACAGCTCAAGGATGATCAATGGAAAAAGGATGCACCTGAGACTCATAGCAAAGGGTCTGAATACTTATTTAAATAAGGTATTTCTGTTTTAAATTTGTATACATTTGTAAAAAAAAATCTTAAAACCTGTTTTCGCTGTGTCATTATGGGGTATTGTGTGTAGATTGCTGACAAGTTTTTTTTTATTTAATCAATTTTAGAATAAGGCTGAAATGTAACACAATTTGGAAAAAGTCAAGGGGTCTGAATACTTTCCGAAGGCACTGTACCTTTCACTACCACACACACTACAGGACAGTACAGTCATATTCACCTTACAATCACTCCTAACTGGGATATCCTTATTGGGATTGTGGTTAGGGCGTTCGTCTTTGGGTCAGGTGATCCAAGTTTGTGGCCCGCAGGAGACCTCATGCTCCTCCCTCAGTTTATTACACTGGTGTCAAAAGTGGGATAGTGCTTGTTGGCCGTTGAGACCACGTGTTTGTAGGTATTTGCTGTTAAAGTGTCTCAGTTTGCCCCCTCAGAGATGTTAAAGTGTCTCAGTTTGCCCCCTCTCAGAGATGTTAAAGTGTCTCAGTTTGCCCCCTCTCAGAGATGTTAAAGTGTCTCAGTTTGCCCTCTCAGAGATGTTAAAGTGTCTCAGTTTGCCCCCTCTCAGAGATGTTAAAGTGTCTCAGTTTGCCCCCTTTCAGAGATGTTAAAGTGTCTCAGTTTGCCCCCTCAGAGATGTTAAAGTGTCTCAGTTTGCCCCCTTTCAGAGATGTTAAAGTGTCTCAGTTTGCCCCCTCAGAGATGTTAAAGTGTCTCAGTTTGCCCCCTTTCAGAGATGTTAAAGTGTCTCAGTTTGCCCCCTCAGAGATGTTAAAGTGTCTCAGTTTGCCCCCTCAGAGATGTTAAAGTGTCTCAGTTTGCCGCCTCAGAGATGTTAAAGTGTCTCAGTTTGCCCCCTCAGAGATGTTAAAGTGTCTCAGTTTGCCCCCTCAAAGATGTTAAAGTGTCTCAGTTTGCCGCCTCAGAGATGTTAAAGTGTCTCAGTTTGCCCCCTCTCAGAGATGTTAAAGTGTCTCAGTTTGCCCCCTCTCAGAGATGTTAAAGTGTCTCAGTTTGCCCCCTCAGAGATGTTAAAGTGTCTCAGTTTTCCCCCTCTCAGAGATGCTAAAGTGTCTCAGTTTGCCCCCTCTCAGAGATGTTAAAGTGTCTCAGTTTGCCCCCTCTCAGAGATGTTAAAGTGTCTCAGTTTGCCCCCTCAGAGATGTTAAAGTGTCTCAGTTTGCCCCCTCTCAGAGATGCTAAAGTGTCTCAGTTTGCCCCCTCTCAGAGATGTTAAAGTGTCTCAGTTTGCCTCCTCTCAGAGATGCTAAAGCTAGCTGGAATCCACTGGAGTTGCATGGCAACTAGGTGGTCTTGACTTTATTCTTACAGGTATATAGTGTGCTACTTTTGACCACGGCCCTGTCGCCCCTGTCGGCCCTGTCGGTCCTGGCCAAAAGTAGTGGACTATATATGGAATAGGGTGCCACTTGAGACTAACTGTGGTGGTCAAATGAGACACATTGTTCTTGGGACTGGAAGTAAAGTGTTATTTTCCCCCTCTTGATGCCTGTAGCAGCTGTCTCAATGAAACACACAGTACAGTTGATTTGTTAAGCAGGAAACATTAGGGGGGGAAAGTGTGTTTGTACAGGTATATGATTATTGTAGAAGTGTTGGCATTGGGGGGAAGTACAGGGAAAGTCAAAACACTGAGCATGTGTCCAGCTGCTTCCTGGTAACATCCACCACTGACCACACCTGGGTTCAAATACTATTTGATATCATGTCAAAATACTTTAGCAGGGCTTGATTGACTTTGCCTGGCACAATGGAACCGCTAGAATAGTAGCAAAAGTGCACACCTTGCCCAACTGGCAGCCTAGGCAGGCTAGAGCAAACACTCAAACTATTCCAAATATTTGTTGTGTTTGAACCCTGGTCTTCCATTGACTAACTGTTCAAGAAGTGCTGTGGAGGTTCTATTTAGAGCTGTTAGTTTGTGGGGACAATAGGATGGGGTAATGAAATACTCTGTTGACAGAGGATGAGTCAGAGTGTGACCTTCTGTGAATACAAAGCTCACAGACAGTGCGTTCTGTCTTGTCACACACACACACGAGGCACGCTATTGAAAAAGCATACACATTTGAATATTCCGTTTTTTTGGGGTGAATGTCACTCAGAACTTTTCTCATCCCAAACGCTTAATCTCAGTAAAGGTTTGATTTGAGTATATTTTGGAGTAAAATGGAGGGAACCCGCTACTAGGGGAGAGCAGCTGAGTTAGGTCAGTGATTCCCAGATCATATTACACTCCACCACTCCAATACAGTAGTCATTTCCAGAGTGAGTTCCACCCAAAACAGCAGGAGACAAAGAAAACAGCCATGAATGACATTTCTCTGGCCGCTGTCACTCCATTGTCTTCAGTGCTTTGGCAAACATGGAAACACACCTAACAGGATGGCTTATTCCTCTATCATTGTGTTAAGTTTGGAAAATGTTAGATTATCTTAATTTCAAGCCGAGAGGAAATATGTTGAGAAACAGTACGTGTAGCTGTGGGCTTTGATGTGTGGTGTGATGAGGAATCCCATTGGAGCTAAGTACTTTGCCAAATAAAACACATTACTGATAACTGACTGGATTTCCCTGAGCTGTTCAGAGGGGAGGATATGGCATTTTATAATATATCAGCAGAAAGCCATTGATATTATAATCATCGAAACTGAATAACTGAGATTGCATTAACTTTGAAATATCACACTGTGATGTTTTCCAACATAACACTTTTGGCTGAACATCTTCTGCTTTCATGGCAAGAGGACTAGATACAGTTGTACCATTCAGAACATTTGATAGCATAAATCACCAGTGAAGGTGAGTGACAGCTCCTCCTGCAAAGACCTATAATTAATCAGAGCCTCTGACTATTTAACCAACCCCTGCTATGCTACTGACAGCATGATGGATTGTAGAAGTTGTTCAGGCTAACAGGGACGGTTTGTCAGTCTTAAAGCTCTGGCATGGTGCTGTTATTTGGAATGCATAGAACTGTCCTGTCAATACAGCCGAGGTAATGAATGATAATCACCCAAAAATGGCAGTTTGTCATATGGTTGGTGAAGTATGAGCCTTAAATGTGGGGATCATTGCTGTCATTTGCGAGTAAAGGGTAAATTAATTTTAAGTACAGCAGTACAGCTTTACAGGCCTACTTTGGTTTCAAACATCCTCAAAAAGTTATACAGCTGCACCATCGAGAGCAGCCATGTATATTATCCATGAATAGTCATTTTACCCCTACCAGCATGTACAAATTACCTCGACTAACCTGTACTCCTGCATACTGACTCGGTACCGGTACCCCCTGTATATAGCCTCGTTATTGTTATTTTATTGTGTTACTTATTTATTTTTTATTTTTTTACTTTCTTTAATTAGAAAAATATTTTCTATTTCTTGAAGTGCATTGTTGGTTAAGGGCTTGTAAGTACTGTAAGCATTTCACGGTAAGGTGTACACCTGTTGTATTTGGCACATGTGACAAATAACATTTGATTTGATTTGAAACACGCAAGCTGTAAGGAATCAAAGCTTACACACACCGAATTGAGAAATCAGCTCCACCCACCCCCACCCCCCTCTAGTTATTGTTTTCAAGGTAAAAACAAGGAGGTGAATAAAAAAAAATAGATATATATATTTTTTTTATACCGCAGTGTGTTTCCTGTTCACCTTTGTTTACATTTCCTGTGATTTACTACCTCACACTAGAGGTGGGTATTCTGGGCTCAGGCTGGCAGAGAGAAAGAGGGAGGGACGTGCCAGATCCAAAGACCCACCTTGCATCCCAAATGGCACCCTATTCCTTATATAGTTCTTTACATTTGGCTAGAGCCCTGGTCAAAAGTAGTGCAACGCATTGGGAATAGGATGCCATTTGGAATGCAGCCCCAGAGAGCTGTGCTGTGGTTCCCTGCCAAAGCTAATAAGGACTGGGGCTCTGCTGAGCTATCACACCATCTGTCTGTGACTCATGCTTCTAGAGAGCTGCCATGCCAGTGGTAGACTGCCAGCTAGCCCAGCCTTTACCTGACAGATAATGGAACGACTGACCGACATTCACAGGAATCCTCTTACCGGCAGACAACTCATGAATAGGCGGACTACTGAATGACTGCATATAGATAAAGAAATCACAGGGAGGAACTGACTCAGAAGTGATAATGTGCTATAAGCCACATGTGAATAGATGTTTTCAGTGTTTATTTCCAGTGTTAGGATCACTTGACTGCACCCACAGCATGGTGATGTAGTCCTAATGTTGAATGTGAACTCAGCAGTGTGATTGCTGTCATCCTCTCTTCCCTACTCCTTAAGGCCTGACCTGATTGGCTGACAGAGTAATTAGGTGTTCTAGAGGAGCAGCAGTAGAGAGGCTGGCTGAACAGCTCAGTGTGTTAATCATAAATAGATCCAGGTGGTTTGTTTTATTCTCCTCTCTTCCACCCCCTCCATTTTCCATTCAATTTAACTGCCCACTCATGACCTGCAAAGCTGGCTGGGAGAGATGAACTTGGTTGTTCAGACACAAGCACAAATTAGCATTAAGTGTAACCGACCGTTCATGTATAGGAACTTTTTCCACCATGCAAGTTCAGTCAGCCTCTACACGCCTGCTTAGCTGGTCCAACAGTATCGTCATTGCAATACTACCGTACGTAATAAGTTAACCACCCCTCATCCAGATCCTCCAAACCACCATCCCCTCCTCTCCCTCCCCAGAGAGTGATGATGCTCAACATGAAGGCTGTGGTCTGTGGACTTTGTATGACAGTACACATGCTGCTGCTGCAAGGTCCTCTTTGTCTCCTCTACTCCTTTCCAATCCTTCACACCATTGACTATCAATGGCCGGGTCAGCGGGTGATCTCACTGTGAAACCACAAGGTTTATAAATGGACGTGTGGGCCGAGGAGACTTATCCGGGAGGACCAGGGTCGCCATGGGAACGTACGGCTGGGAGATAAACCACGTCTGAACATTCTGAGAATGATCAAGGATACTGGTGTAGATAATTAATTATTTCAATTTTTTCCACGACTGGAAAGAGCTGAGCCGCAGCTGACCAATATTCATAATAAATTCCTGATGCTTTGACAAATGTTGGATGGACTTTCTGACTGCCTGGGCTTAGGGTACCACTCTAGGCCCCTTATTGCCCCATAGGTTTTACATTACACTGAAGATTGGATAAGTCCCACACACACTGTCTAATTTTCCCTCTCAAGCATTCTCTAACTCACTGTGTTAGATACCTATAGTGCCTTCAGAAAGTATTCACACCCCTTTAGTTATTCCACATTTTGTTGTGTTACAGCATGTATTCAGGTACTTGTACTGTAGTGGTTTAGACCACTGCGCTACTCAGGAGCCCAACACTTTTGGCAGCAATTACAGCTGTGAGTCTTTCTAGGTAAGTCTCTAAGAGCTTTCCACACCTGGATTGTGCAACATTTGCTCTGCTCATTATTCTTTTCAAAATTCTTCAAGCTCTGTCAAATTGGTTGTTGATCATTGCTAGACGACCATTTTCAGGTCTTACCATAGATTTCCAAGTACATTTAAGTTAAAACTGTAACTAGGCCACTCAGGAACATTCACTGTCTTCTTTGTAAGCAACTGCAGTGTAGATTTGGCCTTGTGTTAGGTTATTGTCCTGCTGAAAGGTGAATTCATCTCCCAGTGTCTGGTGGAAAGCAAGTTCCAAGTTCAGTCTGCTTTGCCCCAAACATAACACTTTGATTTGCCACAAACATAACACTTTGCATTCAGGACAAAAAGTTAATTGCTTAGCATATTTTTTGCAGTATTTTTTTAGTGCCATGTTGCAAACAGGATGCATGTTTTGGAAAATGTTTATTCTGTAAGGGCTTCTTTCTTTTCACTCTGTCAGTTAGTATTGTGGAGTAATTACAATGTTGTTGATCCATACTCAGTTTTCTTCTATCACAGCCATTCAACTCTGTAACTGTTTTAAAGTCACCCTTTGGCTAATGGTGAAATCCCTGAGTGGTTTCCTTCCTCTCCGGCAACTGAGTTAGGAAGAACTCTTGTGTCTTTAGTGACTGGGTATATTGATACACCATCCAATGTGTAATTAATAACTTCACCATGCTCAAAAGGATATTCAATGTCTGTTTTTATTTTTTATTTTTTTTAACCCATCTACCAATAGGGGCCCTTCTTCGCGAGGCATTGGAAAACCTCTCTGGTCTTTGTGGTTGAATATGTGTTTGAAATTAACTGCACAACGAAGGGACCTCACAGATAATTGAATGTGTGGGATACAGAGATGAGGTGGTCATTCAAAAATCATGTTAAACACTATTATTGCACACGGAGTGAGCCCATGCAACTTATGTTACTTCTTAAGGATATTTTTACTCCTGAACTTATTTAGGCTTGCCATAACAAAGGGGTTGAATACTTATTGACTCAAGACATTTCAGCTTATCATTTTTAATGAATTTGTAAAAATGTAAAAAAATATATAATTCCACTTTGACATTATGGGGTATTGTGTGTAGGCCAGTGGCCCAAAAAATAAATTCAGGCTGTAACATAAATTGTATTTTTTATTTATTTTACCTTTATTTAACTAGGCAAGTCAGTTAAGAACAAATTCTTATTTTCAATGATGGCCTAGGAACAGCGGGTTATAATAAATGTGGAAAAGTCCAGGTGTGTGAATACTTCCTGAAGGCACTGTACCTACAAATCCAACCGATTATGAGATGAAATATGAGCAATTGCCATGGATATTATGTTTGTGGTTCAAGATGTAGATGCCCGTTGTCCTCCGCTGAGTTGAGAGGTTACCTTTGCTACACACTCACAATTAGAAATGATTTTGTGTCGTCTTAGAAAATAAATAGCAATGTCTTATAAAAGCTTATAAAAGCTATAAATAGACGTGATAAATATGGCAGGCCTATGTCATTCTCCCTGATGCAATCAACGTTAGCGTGAGAGGGCTTATTGGAAGTAGTAGCAGAGAGAGTTATGGGCGGTAGAGAAAGCCTTGAATCAGTCAGAGTTTGGGGCGTTGGATTTTGGCACAGAGTGGATACTCAGGAAATCCCTTGCACAAGGACAGACGGCCCGGCCTTTTCTGAGAGACTTACAGGTGTCTCAACAGGTCGTGGCAGAGCTATACATCTGGCTCTGGGTTGTGGTGGTAGACAGACAGCGTTACGTATGGCACCTGGTATCTCTCCATAACAATATCACCAGCATGACCATCACATCAAATCAAATCAAATCAAATATTAATCGTCACATGCTTTGTAAACAACAGGTGTAGACTTAAAGTAGAATGCTTACTTATGGGCCCTTTCCAACAATGCAGAATACAATAAAGAATAATAATACAATAATAACAAAAATAATAAAACATTTAAAAATAAGTAACATGAGGAATAGATACACAATGAACGATGATAGCTTGGTTATATACATGGGGTACCAGTACTGAGTCAATGTGTAGGGGTACGAGGAAATTGAGGTAGATATGTACATACAGGTAGGGGTAAAGTGACTAGACATTAGGATAGATTATACAGTAGCAGCAGCATATTTTATGAGTGTGTGAGTGTGTGTGAATCTAGTGATGAATCTAGTTCATTATGGTCCCAATGTGCCCTGTATGTCCTGATTCTCTGAGACCTCTATAACTGAATTAAATCAACATGTGTCACTGGTGTCCATTGCTAGAATGTGTCATTTGTATCAGTGCAGCTATTTACTTTATAGACACAACAACTAGGTAACATAATCTGTTGGGATAAATATTTGAATTGTTATTGACAATAGTCCTAAAGGCATTGAGAGGATTTGAGGCCATTGCTTTTAATCTTGAAAAAGCCCCTCTCATCCTAGCCTGGCCTCTCATCCTAGCCTGTGTCCTTTTACACACTCTCTCCACAGATCCAGGTGGAGATTTCTGCTACAGGTGGATTTCTGCTACAGATCCAGTGGTGGGAAAAGTACCTAATTGTCATACTTGAGTAAAAGTAAAGATACCTTAATAGAAAATGACTGAAGTAAAAGTGAAAGTCACCCAGTAAAATACTACTTGAGTAAAAGTCTAAAAGTATTTGGTTTTGAATATACTGAAGTATCAAAAGTAAATATAATTGCTAAAATCTACTTAAGTACCAAAAGTAAAAGTAAAAGTAAATTCAAATTCATTATATTAAACAAACCAGATGGCACCATTTTCTGTTTTTTATTTATTTATGGATAGCCAGGGGCACACTGCAACACTCAGACATCATTTACAATGTGTGTTTAGTGAGTCCGCCAGATCAGAGACAGTAGGGATGACCAAGGATGTTATCTTGATAAGTGCGTGAATTGGACCATTTTCCTGTCCTTCAAAATGTAACGAGTACTTTTGCGTGTCAGGGAAAATGGAGTAAAAAGTAAGTAATATAGTGAAGTAAAAGTAAAAGTTGTCCAAAATGTAAATAGTAAAGTATAGATACCCAAAGAAACTTTTTAAATAGTACTTTAAAGTATTTTTACTAAAGTACATTACACCACTGTACAGATCCTAGTACAGTCAGTGGCGTAGCTGTGGGAATATCCCTCAGTGTCTTCAGTCTGCCTCTGTCTCAGTCCTCAGACTAGGCCCAGTCTGCCATGGGGGTCCTTGGTGTGGAGGGGCTATTCTCTGCCCCTGCTCCCCAGCTAGTATATTCGGCTAGGGCTCAGTGAGTGCTGCCCACTGTGTGTTGCCCGTCAATGCCCTGATGACCTTGGCAGTGTCTGGCAGAGCTAAGAGGCTGCACCTGCTGTCTGTTGGAGTGGAAAGACATGATACTAAAAGAGTCTGTAGTGTCAGTGTGAACCATGAACTATGTTGAGTTCAGCCATTCTGTGTACTGTAGCTTAATTGCAGTTTGATTTGTTTTCTTGTTTTAATAATTTCTGCTATGCTACAGTATGTTGGCATGCATTGTGTACATTGTTTGTTAATTCAAATAACCTTTCAATTTACCATTACGTAAGAGAAAAACCTGTTTAGAAAACAAAGACACTCTTGTTTGAACACGTACATGATTTATGTCCTTGTCTGCAGGTACAGGAGGTTCCAGGGCCTGATTTGTAAATGAGCGTGCTGTCTGTCTGGTGCTATCTCACGAGCCTCCTTGTCATTAGCATGGAGGAGCAAGGTGGAAGAATACAAATGATCTCTATCACACCTAACTAGCAGCTACTAGCTGTCTATCAACACCTGGCTGAGGAGAGGCAGGAAGTAGTGTAGCCTCCTGCAAAGGGTGGGGAGGGAGCATTCCTTCTCTCTCTCTCTCTCTCTCTCTCTCTCTCTCTCTCTCTCTCTCTCTCCTCTCTCTCTCTCGCTCTCACTCTACTGCTGTTGTTGTTATGCCAGTGATTAACTTAGAGGTGAAAAAACTCAATGAATCATAATGGACAAACTACAGCAGCTGTAATCCTAGTTAATCACTGATCACGCACCAGGATATCCAGATGATTCAGTTGTATTAGTGTGATTGTAGTGACGGAATGATGTTGTTGGTTTTGTCCATGCAGGATTGGATGAGCAGCTCTGACGTGTATTACAGCTGTATTGCCACTATCAAGTGATATTATACAGGGTTGTTTTCACCTTATGGTCTAAACATAGAAATATAAATATTGGAGTCCGAATCCCTATTCTAGTAAACGGGTCTGTGATAGGCGGACTGCCATTCAATTGATTATATTTCTATGTTTACACATTCCCTTCCAGTCCGTTTTTACCTTAGAGTTTTGTCACTGTGGCTTCCCAAGTAACCTAGCCCTAGCTAGTATACTGCAGCTGTGTGGCAGACTCTGTATATCTCAAACAGTGCATTTTGTTCAACCCCTTAGGGTAAATATCAAATTCCTCCATTTCCCCATTCCCACATCATCATATTGGAGATTATGGTTTCTTAAATGAACCATATTGCCAATGAGTGTAATTTTTATGTACCTCAGAGTAAAATATTACAGACCATTGACTTCAATGCTGCAGTGTAAAAAAAATGTTGTTTGTGTCCTCATGTTCCATGAGTAAGTGTGAGTTATCTGGGAGGTGGACGAGGTGGGATATTTATAGGCAATGTTCCCCCTATACAGTATCAGCCCACGGAGAGAAGCATGAGATTGAAATTCACTAAATTTTCCAGAGTTTCCCTGTTAACACTATCAACGTTTCCCTTTACTGTCGCAATTGTGATCAAATCAACGCAATATTAGCCACTTTCAATACAGCAAAACAAACTATGCAAGAGATTTTGTTGTAGGCCGAAGGCATCGGAGTAGGATTCTATTGCATTGACACTGCATGACTCAGCCCTTACACAGACCTTACACAGACCGATGCAGCATAACCAATCAGAGCTGCAGTAGGCCTATATGCAAACAGACCATTTCTGTATCTGGATCTGTGCCATTCACTTTGAACTGGACTGTTTACAGCATGAGAGGATGTGAGTAGATGCACTTGTTTTTAGATCCAAGCGAGAGCTGCATGTAGCCACCTGTGCACATTTTGTTAATATCCTTTGCTAGTTAGTGAGTTATTAGCCCAGTTATAGATATTTGTAGTCAGCAATAGGGGAGTGATTGCTTCTTACAACAGCACAAAACGTGTACATTTCTAGACATCTTTGAAAAGCAAGTCAGGTAAAGAGCTTTTTTTTTGTCTCAAAGGGGTCAATGTTCTATTTTGAAACCGGCTTGAATAAGCTAAGTACCCAAGAGGCAGAGGGTAGCATAATTTGTCTAATTCTCTGTAATAATGATATGGGAATAATAATGAATTTTATTTTGTAAAGTGGTTTCTTGCATCATATAACACAACATTTTCAGTCACCTCCTTGTCTGAAGGACAAGTGGATAAACAGGTTAATGTCAAGCCCTGCATGTTTTTTTTTTTTTTACAAAAGTCTAATGGAACATAGGCTTACATTGAAGACCACACATTGGCTACTACTGTAGGCTGAATGATAGAACAGCTATTTCCATGTTAAAATGTTATGGGATGCATTTTATCCATTGTTTTTGATGGTAGGCCACTCTGGTAGGACCTACATTATGATAAAATAGTAGCCTACTTGGACACTATTCAAATTGTAACTTAAAGCGGGTACAGCCCCAGTGTTTACAGTAAACGTACGCTGGAAGTTGCACAGAATTTTCACAATTTTCAAGTTTGCGCTCAGCAGACCTGAAACTTGCTCAGTGCCGAAAAAAATATGAGGGAACATTGTTTATAGGTCTCTCTTTTCTACCTCAGAGATGCACGTCAGGTTAGAAAAATAACTGCTTTCAGTTTAATTTGATTGATTGCTAAAAGAAGCTTCTGCTGTTTCAGTCAAAACAGTCCTAAATCAAACTTGTCACAAATGTCCATATTTAACAAGGCATCACACACTAGGAGAGGGGAGAAACAAAAGTCTATTCTGGAGCATGGTTGCATACGCACCAGTTTTAAAACGTTTTGGTGAAGTAAAATTCTTTGATAAACTTCTAAGAATAATTATTGAGTTACCTGCTCCTTCGGGACAAAGTAGAGTTATAAAAATACATCTTAGTGTGTTATCATCAGAACTTACATATATCTTATCTCTATATTTTATACATACGTATATATATTGTCATGTGTTGCTGCCTTGCTATGCTGTTGTCTTAGGTCTCTCTTTATGTAGTGTTGTGTTGTCTCTCTTGTCAGGATGTGTTTTGTCCTATATTTGTATATATATATTTTTATCCCAGCCCCCGTCCCCGCAGGAGGCCTTTTGGTAGGCCGTCATTGCAAATAAGAAATTGTTCTTAACTGACTTGCTAAATTAAGGTTAAATAAATAAAAATTAAATACATATTTGTATAATTTTATGATAATGTCTTCAAAACCAGTTTGAGATGCTTTAAAAAAAAATTATGATTAAGAATACATCAGGTATAGTTAGAAAATCTAAATTGTATTTTCTTATATAAGTTCATTTTGCCAATGTTTCCAAGATATCGTGCTATATCTGCTGGTGGTAATTTAGCTTTGTTAGAAGTTACAAATGTGTTGACTTTTATAAGTTCACAGGAGTCAGGTCACAGTAGTTTTATGGTCCAGATGGGGTCCAGTCCCTGCTGTCCTTGATGTCCACAGAACCATTTCAAAACAATTCCACCCACATTTATATATTATTTATTTATTGTATATACAATATATAAGTATTATACACCTGTATATATTGGTAAGCCATATCCCTGTATGTGCAAGTAGTGTCTCCTCTGTATGGGTTCTCTAAGGCTATGTCCAAAATGGCACCATATTCCCTATATATATAGTGCACTACTTTTGACAAGAGAGCTATGGGCCATGGTCAAAATTAGTGCACTATATAGGGAACAGGGTACCATTTGGGACACATTCTAGGAGTGGACGGTTCCACCTGGACCCCATCCTGGCTGCTGTGCTGTGGCGTGGGGCTGTGGGGCTGCTGCAGTCTGGGTCTCTGGGACCTCGGACACCCTGTCCTGGCTGATGATGCTGATGAATCTGCCTGATCCTTGCCCTGTGGCCTCTACCAGATCCATCCTGCAGAGAAACAAGTGTGTCTCTCTGTCTCTCCTCTGTGTGTCCCAAACGGTACTCCCTTCCCTATATAGTGCACTAATTTCAACCAGATCCCAGTGGGTGTCCCTGGTAAAAAAGTGGTACACTATAGGGAATAGGGCGCAATTTGGGAAACAGTCTCTGTCTGTGTATCCCAGACCAAACACATAGAGCTAGCTAGCCCTGGCCCAAACTGCTATATGATCACTCTGAACCATTAATACCAATTTGCCTCTCTTTATGATTTTCACATGCCATTGGCCTCCTCAAAGATCTCTTAGAATCTCCTCACCACAATAAAAGGACAATATTCCCTGGAAAACCACATGGCACTCTGTCTCTGATCTTCCTTAACATTATTTGTGAAAAGTTTTTGACCACAAGACATCTGTACAGGAGAAGTATGTGATGTATGCTGTATTTATGGGGGAGAGAAGTCTGATATCCCACAACCACATTTAATGCTTCATTTATTGTGTCTTGAAACACAGCCCTCAGGGACGTCTGTTGTAGGCTGTTATACGTTCCGTTATACGCCAATTTGCCACATGTCACGTTCCTGACCGGTTTTCTGTTATTTTGTATGTGTTTGACGGTCAGGGCGTGAGTTTGGGTGGGTAGTCTATGTTATGTGTTTCTATGTTTGTTAAAGGGTGACCTGATATGGTTCTCAATTAGAGGCAGGTGGTTTTCATTTCCTCTGATTGAGAGCCATATTAAGGTAGGTGTTTTCACATTGATTGTGGTGGGTGGTTGTCTCCTGTGTCTGTGTTTGTCGCGCCACACGGGACTGTCTCGGTTTGTTTGTACGTTCGTTTTTTTGTGTAGTCATTTTCCTGTTCGTGAGTTCTTCGTTGTATGTAAGTTCGCATGTCCAGGTCTGTCTACATCGTTTGTTATTTTGTTAGTTATTCAAGTATAGTTCGTTTTTGTCTTGTTAAATAAATTCATTATGTCCTATTCCAACGCTGCATTTTGGTCGAATCCTTGCTCCTCCTCTTCGGATGAAGAATTCCGTTACAGAACCACCCACCGAACCAGGACCAAGCAGCGGGACTACGAGCAGCGACCAAGTAATCAGGACTCGTGGACTTGGGAGGAAGTAATGGAGGGAAAAGGACACTGGGCACATATTGGGGAATATCGCCGCGCTCGTGAGGAGATGGAGGCAGCGAGAGCCCAAGAGCGGTGGTATGAGGAGGCAGCAAGGAGACGTGGCTGGAAGCCCGTGAAGAAACCCCAAAAATTTCTTGGGGGGGGGCTAAGAGGTAGTGGGCCTAGGGCAGGTAGGAGACCTGCGCCCACTTCTCAGGCTAACCGTGGAGAGCGGGAGTACGGGCAGACACCGTGTTACGCAGTAGAGCGCACGGTGTCTCCTGTACGTGTTCATAGCCCGGTGCGGGTTATTCCACCTCCCCGCACTGGTAGGGCTAGATTGGGCATTGAGCCAGGTGTCATGAAGCCGGCTCAACGCATCTGGCCACCAGTGCGTCTCCTTGGGCCGGCATACATGGCACCAGCCTTACGCATGGTGTCCCCGGTTCGCCTACATAGCCCGGTGCGGGTTATTCCACCTCCCCGCACTGGTCGGGCGATGGGGAGCATTCAGCCAGATAAGGTTGGGCAGGCTCAATGCTCAAGGGAGCCAGTAAGCCTGCACGGTCCGGTATTTCCGGCGCCACCTCCCCGCCCCAGCCCAGTACCACCAGTGCCTACACCACGCACCAGGCTTCCAGTGCGTTTCCAGAGCCCTGTTCCTCCTCCACGCACTCTCCCTATGGTGCGTGTCTCCAGCCCAGTGCCTCCAGTTCCGGCACCACGCACTAAGCCACCTGTGCGTCTCCAGAGCCCTGTACACACTGTTCCTTCTCCCCGTACTCGTCCTGATGTGCGTGCCCTCAGCCCGGTGCCACCAGTGCCGGTACCACGCACCAGGTCCATAGTACGTTTTGAGAGTCCAGTGTGCCCTGTCCCTGCTCCCCGCACTAGCCTGAAGGTGCGTGTCCTTAGCCCGGTGCCTCCAGTTCCGGCACCACGCACCAGGCCTACAGTGCGCCTCATCCGGCCAGAGCCATCCGTCTGCCCAGTGCCATCTGAGCCATCCGTCTGCCCAGCGCCATCTGAGCCATCCGTCTCCCCAGCGCCATCTGAGCCATCCGTCTCCCCAGCGCCATCTGAGCCATCCGTCTCCCCAGCGCCATCTGAGCCATCCGTCTCCCCAGCGCCATCTGAGCCATCCGTCTCCCCAGCGCCATCTGAGCCATCCGTCTCCCCAGCGCCATCTGAGCCATCCGTCTCCCCAGCGCCGTCTGAGCCATCCGTCTGCCCAGTGCCGTCTGAGTCATCCGTCTGTCCCGAGCCATTAGAGCCGCCCGTCTGTCCCAAGCCGTCAGAGCCGTTAGTCAGTCAGGAGCCGCTAGAGCCATTCGTCAGTCAGGATCTGCCAGAGCCGCCAACCAGACAGGATCTGCCAGAGCCGCCAACCAGACAGGATCTGCCAGAGCCGCCAACCAGACAGGATCTGCCAGAGCCGCCAACCAGACAGGATCTGCCAGAGCCGCCAACCAGACAGGATCTGCCAGAGCCGCCAACCAGACAGGATCTGCCAGAGCCGTCAGCGAGCCATGAGCGTCCAGAGCCGTCAGCCAGCCATGAGCGTCCAGAGCCGTCAGCCAGCCATGAGCGTCCAGAGCCGTCAGCCAGCCATGAGCGTCCAGAGCCGTCAGCGAGCCATGAGCGTCCAGAGCCGTCAGCGAGCCATGAGCGTCCAGAGCCGTCAGCGAGCCATGAGCGTCCAGAGCCGTCAGCGAGCCATGAGCGTCCAGAGCCGTCAGCGAGCCATGAGCGTCCAGAGCCGTCAGCCAGCCATGAGCGTCCAGAGCCGTCAGCCAGCCATGAGCGTCCAGAGCCGTCAGCCAGCCATGAGCGTCCAGAGCCGTCAGCCAGCCATGAGCGTCCAGAGCCGTCAGCCAGTCATGAGCTGCCCCTCAGCCCAGAGCTGCCATTTATCCAGAACTGCCCCTCAGTCCAGAGCTGTCTCTCTGTCCGGAGCTGCCCTTCAGTCCGGAGTTGCCCCTCTATCCTGAGCTACCTCTCTATCCTGACCTACCTCTCTGTCCTGAGCTATCTCTCTGTCCTGAGCTACCTTATCCCGGTGCTGCCCCTTGTCCCGGTGCTGCCCCTTATCTTAAGGTTACCATTTAAATTAAGTGGGTGTAATATGAGGGTGGTCATTCTAAGGGGGAGACGTAAGCTGGGATTGACTATGGTGGGGTGGGGACCTCGCCCAGAGCCTGAGCCACCACCGTGGTCAGACGCCCACCCAGACCCTCCCCTAGACTTTTGGTGGTGCGTTCGGAGTACGCACCTTGAGGGGGGGGTTATGTCACGTTCCTGACCGGTTTTCTGTTATTTTGTATGTGTTTGACGGTCAGGGCGTGAGTTTGGGTGGGTAGTCTATGTTATGTGTTTCTATGTTTGTTAAAGGGTGACCTGATATGGTTCTCAATTAGAGGCAGGTGGTTTTCATTTCCTCTGATTGAGAGCCATATTAAGGTAGGTGTTTTCACATTGATTGTGGTGGGTGGTTGTCTCCTGTGTCTGTGTTTGTCGCGCCACACGGGACTGTCTCGGTTTGTTTGTACGTTCGTTTTTTTGTGTAGTCATTTTCCTGTTCGTGAGTTCTTCGTTGTATGTAAGTTCGCATGTCCAGGTCTGTCTACATCGTTTGTTATTTTGTTAGTTATTCAAGTATAGTTAGTTTTTGTCTTGTTAAATAAATTCATTATGTCCTATTCCAACGCTGCATTTTGGTCGAATCCTTGCTCCTCCTCTTCGGATGAAGAGGAGGAGGAATTCCGTTACACCACACAACGAGACAGGTAGTTTTTCTCCCGTTCATAGAAGTTTTCAAAATACATAAAGATTGTATTTGCACTCAACACATCGACACATATGAATTCTGAAGGGCAGAATTTTGTCACACCCTGATCTGTTTCACCTGTCTTCGTGATTGTCTCTACCCCCCTCCAAGTGTTGCCCATCTTCCCCATTATCTCCTGTTTTTATACCTGTGTTTTCTGTCTGTGCCAGTTCGTTTTGTTTGTTCAAGCCTACCAGCGTTTTGTCTCAGCTCCTGTTTTTCCCCCAGTCTCTCTTTTTCTCTCCCTCCTGGTTTTGACCCTTGCCTGTCCTGTCTCCGAGCCCGCCTGCCTGACCACTCTGCCTGACCCTGAGCCTGCCTGACCACTCTGCCTGACCCTGAGCCTGCCTGCCGTCCTGTACCTTTGCCCTACCTCTGGATTACCGACCTCTGCCTGACCTGAGCCTGCCTGTTGTCTTGTACCTTTCCTCCACTTCTCTGGACTATTGACCCCGGCCTGCCTTGACCTGTCTATTTGCCTGCCCCTGTGGGATTATTAAACTGTTGGTTATCCGATGTGGTCTGCATCTGGGTCTTACCTTCATATCTGATAAATTAAAGCATATCCAATCATCATATAGGGCTTGTCAACTCACAACAAAAAAATTACCCCCCAAAAATCTCCCTAATATTACATAATTATTGTCTGACTGGTGACATGCTTACTGTAGGATGTTTTGTGATAAATGTATTCAGTCTCTAATTTCCTGAGGTTAAAAGTGTTGACAATGTCAAAGATTTGCCTGAGTTACAGTTCATATGAGGAAATCAGTCAATTGAAATACATTCATTAGCCCCTACTCTATGGATTTCACATGACTGGAAATACAGATATGCATCTGTTGATCTGGTGAGTATGCAGGCCATGGAAGAAATGAGACATGTTCAGCTTCCAGGAATTGCATACAGATTCTTGCTGAAACAGGAGGTGATTACAGCTGATGAATGGCGCGACAATGGGCCTCAGGATCTTGTCACGGTGTCTTTGTGCATTCAAATTGACATTGATAAAATGCAATTGTGTTCGTTGTCCGTAACTTATGCCTGACAATACCATAACCCCACCGCCACCATGGGGCACTCTGTTCAGAACGATGACATCAGAAAACCGCTTGCCCACGCAACACCATACATGTGTTCTGCTGTTGTGAGGCCATTTGGGCATACTGCCAAATTCTCTAAAACAACGTTGCAGGCGGCTTATGGTAGAGAAATTAAAATTAAATTATCTGGCAATAGCTCCGATGGACATTCCTGCTGTCAGCATACCAATTGCACGCTCCCTCAAAACTTGAGACATCTGTGGCATTGTGTTGTGTGACAAATCTGCAATGTTTAGAGTGGCCTTTTATTGTCCCTAGCACAAGGTGCACCTGTGTAATGATCATGCTGTTTAACTTCTTATGGCTGCAGGGGCAGTATTGAGTAGCTTGGATGAAAGGTGCCCAGAGGTGCCCAGAGTAAACGGCCTGCTCCTCAGTCCCAGTTGCTAATATATGCATATTACTATTAGTATTGGATAGAAAATACTCTGACGTTTCTAAAACTGTTTGAATGATGTCTGTGAGTATAACAGAACTCATATGGCAGGCAAAAACCTGAGAAGAAATCCAAACAGGAAGTGGGAAATCTGAGGTTGGTCGATTTTCAACCCAGCCCCTATTGAATACACAGTGGGATATTGGTTATGTTGCACTTCCTAAGGCTTCCACTAGATGTCAACCGTCTTTAGAAACTTGAATGAGGCTCCTACTGTGATGTGGGGCCGGATGAGAGCTCTTTGAGTCAGTGGTCTGGCAGAGAGCCAGGTCCTGGTCACACGCATTTCACATGATAGCGACCTGCGTTCCATGGCTTTTCTACAGACAATGGAATTCTCCGGTTGGAACGTTATTGAAGATTTATGATAAAAACATCCTAAAGATTGATTCTATACTTAGTTTGACACGTTTCTACGACCTGTAATATAACTTTTTGAACTTTTCGTACGACGTTCGGCTGGACCTGCATGAGCGTTTGGATTTGTGTACTAAATGCCCTAACAAAAGTAGCTACTTGGACATAAATAATGGACATTATCGAACAAATCAAACATTTATTGTGGAACTAGGATTCCTGGGAGTGCATTCTGATGAAGATCATCAAAGGTAAGGGAATATTTATAATGTTATTTCTGATTTCTGTTGACTCCAACATGGCGGATAATTATTTTTTCTTCTGAGCGCCGTTCTCAGATTATTGCATGGTTTGCTTTTTCCGTAAAGCTTTTTGAAATCTGACACAGCCGTTGCATTAAGGAGAGGTATATCCATAATTCCATGTGTAACAATTGTATTTTCATCAACATTTATGATGAATATTTCTGTAAAATTGATGTGGCTATGCAAAATCTCTGGATGTTTTTGGAACTAGTGAACGTAACGCGCCAATGTAAACTCAGATTTTTTTTATATAAATATGAACTTTATCAAACAAAACATACATGTATTGTGTAACATGAAGTCCTATGAGTGTCATCTGATGAAGATCATCAAAGGTTAGTGATTCATTTTATCTCTATTTGTGCTTTTTGTGACTCCTCTCTTTGGCGGGAAAAATGGCAGAATTTTTCTGTGACTTGGTGGTGACCTAACATAATCGTTTGTGGTGCTTTCGCTGTAAAGCCTATTTGAAATCGGACACTTTGGTGGGATTAACAACAAGATTACCTTTAAAATGGTATAAAATACATGTATGTTTGAGGAATTTTAATTATGAGATTTCTGTTGTTTGATTTTGGCGCCCTGCACTTTCACTGGCTGTTGTCATATCGATCCCGTTAACGGGATTGCAGCCATAATAAGTTTTAATAAGCTTCTTGATATGCCACACCTGTCAGGTGGATGGATTATCTTGGCAAAGGAGAAATGCTTACTGACAGAGATGTAAACAAATTAGTGCACAACATTTGAGAGAAATAATATTTTTGTGCGTATGGAACATTTCTGGGATCTTTTATTTCAGGTCATGAAACATGGGACCAACACGTCACATGTTGCGTTATTTTGTTCAGTGTAGGTAATCTCTAGAACATGTAGTAGTAGTTGGTCTGGTTTTTAATCCGGTTACCATCTGTTACATGATGAATTGTAGTAGAGTCTAGTCAGGCCCATGCAGAGCAGCCACACCCTGCCTAGGTTCCTAACCGTGTCGTGTCTCCAGAGCCAGGTTGTTCTATTGAGCTGGAGCCTTTGACTTGTTTTGAGACTGATGGTTTGTCAGTACAGTAAGCGGGATGGGAAGCCCTGATGCCAACGTGTCGTGTTTACTTTTCACTCAGCATATTAGATATCTTCACTTCACTGTGCCCTGATGCTGGTATCAGCTGTGCGTGAGTGCCTGCGTAAGGTTATTGTGTGTGTCCTTGTCCAATTCTTCATTCCATCCCTCCACAGACACACCAGTGAGACCAGACTTTGATCGGTTTATCAGTCAGGAATTTCATTCCCCCCTTCTACCCTCCTCACACCATTCTCTCCCTTCCCCCATCCCCCCGCAACACTATGTACATATTTGTCCTTCTGTTTGGCGTAGATAGAGATCAACCAAGGACTATATAAGACTGGGGACTTATCCCTGAATAGGAAGTCTAAATGCATAAACCAAAACAACAACACTGACAACAATCAATGGCTCTGTGCTGTACGTATGAAAGGGGAGATAGTGACCAGTGGATATAGGGCAGGTATTGCTGGATCAAGAGGCTAGGCATGGAACCGGGGGTGGGGCTGAGGATGGGACTGAGGCTATGGTACTGGGGCTATGGTCCTGGGGCTATGGGACTGAGGCTATGGGACTGAGGCTATGGGACTGGGGCTATGGGACTGAGGCTATGGGACTGGGGCTATGGGACTGAGGCTATGGGACTGGGGCTATGGGACTGAGGCTATGGGACTGGCGCTATGGGACTGAGTCTATGGGACAGAGGCCTATGGGACTGAGGCTATAGGACTGAGGCTATAGGACTGGGGCTCGGGATGGGTCTATGAATGAGGCTAGATATGGGACTGGGAATAAGCCAAGAGATGAGGCTGGGGCTACAGCTGGATATGGGGTTTTAGGGATGGGGACAAATAGCGCTGGAGTTAGAGATGGGTCTGGTGGAAAGGTCTGGTGGCTAGGGGGGAGGGGGGGGGGGGGGGGTGGAGGGATGCCTGCTCTAATGACAGTGTGGTGGGCAGCTGGATCCTGTTTTCCAGTCTGATTGGGGAGCTAGCATAGCGGGGCCGAAGCATGGACAGCTCCTGCTCCGTCTGTGAGCCCTATGTTCATTAGAGGACCAGCACTGGAGCAATGTGGCTTGTTCACAAGCATATCAAGTTAAAAAGGGGGGATTGGCCACAGTGGGATTTTCCTGATAGAACAGGGAGGAGGGGATAAAAGGACAGCATTGGTGAACTTCAATTGGAAACTACAACCGTGAGACACTTGAAAGTAATCTCTGATCACCCTGCTTTATTCCAAGCTGCGTTTATTCTCTCATTCATCTCTCTCTCATTCCACAAAGCATGCTCAGGCATTTGTGTGTGTTTTTTTCCCATCTATCTTTCTTTCTTTTTTGTCTTTTATCTGGCCCGCTCATCTTGTGATTTTTGGAGACCTGGTTTCTGTGTTCTGTGTTTATCTCTGTTTTCCCTAGGCTGTGCTGCCTTCCTCCACTCCCCTCCGCCTGCCGCCCGCTGGCCTGGCTTGTTCCAGGCAGAATGCCAGTTGATCAGGTTTCAGTCTGCTTGTGTTTGCTGTCTGTGACTGGACTAGCAGAAACCAATAAACACTACACTTCCCCCTCCGTTAAGGAACCATTCTTGCCGTGCCAAAAGGCACGAGGCATTACTGTGACCTGTAGGGAATTGGCTCTTTCTTCCACCTTCTCCTCTTCCAACAACGTTTGCCCCCTTTTTTATTCTTTATCTAAATTCCTTAAATACCTGCCGATATGCAGCTTGCAACCTAACAAATACAGCCAATTAGAAGCTGACCTGGGCTCTGACACTCCTGGGAGAGGATGACTGAGTTATTTAATGTATCACTGTAACTGAATCTGTTATCCATGATGTTGTGGACCCCGAGACTCCATTAATCTCCTATTCTGGGGAAGGAGACCACAGGGTACTGTTGGCGTGGTCCGGCTAGCTGCCCTGTTTCCAAATGTTTGAACCTCTCTGCCATATCTGGATTGAATTGGTAGACCCCCTTCTTCTGTTTCATGTGGTTTGTAGTTGCAGCGGGGCTCATGTGGTTTGTATTGTCCTACAGATGGTTGGAGCACCACCGTCTTCATTTATGAACAAGATACCTACTGGGTTTGCTGATCTTTTTTTGTGAGACGTAAACCTTGAGTCCGAGTCAAGTCCCAAGTCCCTTGTGTTTGAGTCCAAGTCAGATTCCTTAATGCTCAAGTCACGAGCAGGGGTTAAAGTAAGGCAGTACGGTCCGGTACGGCATCCCGGCAAAATAAATAGTGTGGGTATGCCATACCGGTAAAATGTGAGCCTATCACAATTAATACAACATGCCATTACTGCATGTCATCCGCATGAAAAATGTGTGAATTGACTGTAAACCGGGTGGCATACGCTCCATATTGTGTTGTGGTTTGAGGAGAACACTCACATTTTGTTAAGGCGGAGATGAGTGGCCGAGACGGTTGTGGACAAGGCGGAGATGAGTGGCTGACATCAATTCAGGCAAGTGTAGGCCTAATGACAATCACAGAATGTCATTACAATACACGTAGGTGTTTTGGAACAAATGCCTCTTCCTTATCATAACATTTTATTTGTCAGATGTTATTGCAGGTGTAGCGAAATGCTTGTGTTTCTTGCTCCAACAATGCAGTAATATCTAACAATCCACTACAATACACACAATAGAAACAAACCTAAAAGTAAAACGATGGAAATAAGGAATATATAAATATTAGGATGAAGAATGTCGGAGTGGTATACACTAAAATATAGTAGAATAGAATACAGTATATACATATAAGATGAGTAAAGCAAAAATATGTAAACATTATTAAAGTGACTAGCGTTCCATTATTAAAGTGGCCAGTGATTTCAAATCTATGTATATAGGGCAGCAGCTTCTAAGGTGCAGGGTTACGTAACGGGGTGAAGCTGACTAGTGATGGCTATTTAACAGTTTGATGGCCTTAAGATAGAAGCTGTTTTTCAGTCTCTCGGTCCCAACTTTGATGCACCTGTACTGACCTGATAACGGGGTGAACAGGCAGTGGCTCGGGTGGTTGTTGTCCTTGATTATCTTTTTGGCCTTCCAGTGACATCGGGTGCTGTAGGTGTCCTGGAGGGAAGTAGTTTGGCCCCGGTGATGCTTTGGGTAGACCACACCACTCTCTGGAGAGCCCTGCGGTTGCGGGCGGTGCAGTTGCTTAACAGGCGGTGATACAGCCTGACAGGAAGCTCTCAATTGTGGATCTGTAAAAGTTTGTGAGGGTTTTAGGTGCCAAGCCAAATTTATTCAGCCTCCTGAGGTTGACGAGGTGATGTTGCGTCTTCTTCACCACACTGTCTGTGTGGATGGACCATTTGAGATTGTCAGTGATGTGTATGCCGGGGAACTTGAAGATTTCCACTTGCTCCACTGCGGTCCCGTCGATGTGGATAGGGGCGTGCTCCCTCTGATGTTTCTTGATGTCCACAATCAGCTCCTTTGTTTTGTTGACATTGAGTGAGAGGTTATTATCCTCCCACTCCCAGGGGTCTCGTTATTGTTGGTAATCAGGCCTAATACTGTTGTCATCTGCAAATTTGATGATTGAGCTGGAGGCGTGCGTGGCCATGTAGTCATGGGTGAACAGGGAGTACAGGAGGGGGCTAAGCATGCACCTTTGTGGTGCCCCTGTGTTGAGGATCAGCGAAGTGGAGGTGTTGTTTCCTACCTTCACCACCTAGGGGCGGGCCATCGGGAAGTCCAGGACCCTGTTGCACAGGGCGGGGTTCAGACCCATGGTCCCTAGTTTAATGATGAGCTTCGAGGGTACTATGGTGTTGAATGCTGAGCTATAGTCAATTAACAGCATTCTTACATACAGTTGAAGTCGGCAGTTTACATACACTTAGGTTGGAGTCATTAAAACTCATTTTTCAACCACTCCACAAATTTTTTGTTAACAAACTATAGTTTTGGCAAGTCGGTTAGAACATCTACTTTGTGCATGACCCAAGTAACTTTTCCAACAATTGTTTACAGACAGATTATTTCACTTATAATTCACTGAATCACAATTCCAGTGGGTCAGAAGTTTACATATACTAAGTTGACTGTGCCTTTAAACAGCTTGGAAAATTCCAGAAAATGATGTCATGCTTTAGAAGCTTCTGATAGGCTAATTGACATCATTTGAGTCAATTAGAGATGTACCTGTGGATGTATTTCAAGGCTCAGTTACACCAGCTCTGTCAGGAGGATAGGGCCAAAATTCACCCAACTGTGGGAAGGTTGTGGGAAGCTTGTGGAAGGCTACCTGAAACGTTTGACCCAAGTTAAACAATTTAAAGGCAGTGCTACCAAATACTAATTGAATGTATGTAAACTTCTGACCCACTGGGAATGTGATGAAAGAAATAAAAGCTGAAATAAATCATTCTCTCTACTAATATTCTGACATTTCACATTCTTAAAATAAAGTGGTGAATCTAACTGATCTAAGACAGGGAATTGTTACTAAGATTAAATGTCATGAATTGTGAAAAACTGAGTTTAAATGTATTTGGCTAAGATGTATGTAAACTTCCGACTTCAACTTGATGTATTCCTCTTGTCCAGATGGGATAGGGCAGTGTGCAGTGCAATGGTGATTGCATCGTCTGTGGATCTACTGGGGGAGGTAAGTAAATTGAAGTGGGTCTAGGGTGTCAACTACGGTAGAGGTGATATGATACTTGACTAGTCTCTCAAAGCACTTCATGATGACAGAAGTGAGTGCTACGGGACGATGGGCATTTAGTTCAGGTACCTTTGCTTTCTTGGGTACAGGAACAATGGTGGACATCTTGAAGCATGTGGGGACAGCAGACTGGGATAGGGAGAGATTGAAAATGTCCGTAAACACTCCAGCCAGCTGGTCTGCGCATGCTCTGAGGACGCGGCTAGAGATGCCGTCTGGGCCGGCATTCTTGCAAGGGTTAACACGCTTAAATGTCTTACTCACGTCGGCCACAGAGAAGGAGAGCCCACAGTCCTTGGTAGTGGGCCGCGTTGGTGGAACTGTATTTTCCTCAAAGCAGGCAAAGGTGTTTAGCTTGTCTGGAAGCAAGACGTCGGTGTCTGCGACGTGGCTGGTTTTCACTCTGTAATCCGTGATTGTCTGTAGACCCTGCCACATACGTCTCATGTCTGAGCCGTTGAATTGTGACTCCACTTAGTCTCTATACGTTTTGCCTGTTTTATTGCCTTACGGAGGGAATAACTACACTGTTTGTATTCGGCCATATTCCCAGTCACCTTGCCATGCTTAAATGCGTTGGTTCAAACTTTCTGTTTTGCGCGAGTGCTGCCATCTATCCACGGTTACTGGTTATGGTAGGTTTTAATAGTCACTGTGGGTACAACATCTCCTATACACTTCCTGATAAACTCCATCACCATATCTGTGTATTCGTCAATGTTATTCTCAAAGGCTACCCGGAACAAATCCCAGTCCACGTGATCAAAACAATCTTGAAGCGTGAATTCCGATTGATCAGACCAGTGTTGAATAGTCCTTAGCACGGGTACTTCCTTGTTTGAGTTTCTGCCTTTAGGAAGGGAGGAGAAAAATGGAATTGCCAAAGAGAGGACTGGGGAGGGTCTTGTAGGCATTTAGCGGTGGTCTAATGTTTCTTAGCGCGAGTGCTACAGTCAATGTATTGGTAGAACTTCGGTAGCGTTTTCCTCAAATTTGCTTTGTTAAAATCCTCAGCTACAATAAATGCGGCCTCAGGATATATGGTTTCCAGTTTGCATGAAGACCAGTGAAGTTCTTTGAGGGCCGTCGTTGTATCGGCTTGAGGGGGAATATACACGGCTGTGACTATAACTGAAGAGAATTCTCTTCGGAGGTAATACGGTCGGCATTTGATTGTGAGGTTTTCTAGGTCAGGTGAACAAAAGGACTTGAGTTTCTGTATGTTATCACAATCACACCATAAGTAGTTCATCCTGAAAAATACACCCCCACCTTTCTTCTTCCCGGAGAGTTTTTTTCCCTGTCTGCTCGATGTACTGAGAACCCAGCTGGCTGTATGGACAAAGACAGTATATCCCGAGAGAGCCATGTTTCCCGTGAAACAGAGTAAGTTACAGTCCCTGATATCTCTCTGGAAGGAGATTCTCACCCTGAGCTTATCGAGAGACTGAACATTAGCGAGTAATATACTCGAAGCTGTGGATGGTGTACGTGCCTCCTGAGTCGGACTAGAAGTCCACTACGAATACCTCTTCTCCGCCGGCGGTGTTTTGGATCAGCCTCTGGAATCAGTTCAATTGGCCTTGGGGGTTCGAGCAAAGGATCCAATTCGGGAAAGTTGTATTCCCAGTCTTAATGCTGGTGAGTTACCACCGCTCTGATATCCAAAAGTTATATCCGGCTGTATGTAATAACACAAAATATTTCCTACAGAAATAAATAAAATCATTCAAAATAAGATACTACACCAGAAAGCATGATTTGGCAAGTGGATCATTAGCTTCTTTTTAAAAAAGCTGTCGATTGTTTTATATTGGATAGCCTACAGTTAGAAAGGCCCGTAATTTGGGCAGCACGCTCTGGAAATACCAAATAGATGATTGTTAATTTGCAATTGTCAGTGAAGAGCAGAGAGACCCAGCCAGGCATAGTGCAATATTTAAAAATGCATTTGCAGAAAAACTGTTTTGAAAGCAAATGGCTATTGCTGTAAAGAGATGACAATGAAAACACTCCAATCTGTCTTTGAGTTATCAATATTCTTAATTTAATTGAGCGAACAGTAGCCTATTGGCACCAGCTGAGACATCCGCCATATCCGGGTGAGTGTGCATATTGACTGTCTTTATAATTGGGCCAGTGCCACTTTTGTTTGTTTTTGGACAATAATTTCCTCCTCCAGGTTATATGGTTGTCATATTGTATTTGTGTCTCCCCTTTTCATAGGCCGATTATATGGATCACACATCGTTTTTATTGATCTTTTTGTCAGTGTCAGCTACCCTGTAATTTTTTTTATGTAAAAAAAACGTGTGCGAGCATTTGAGTCTCCCGTACCATTAAGAAATTAAATCTACTTTCACCCCTGGTCACGAGTCTCTAAAAGCTGTGGTCCAACCATTTTTTTTATATCAATTCTGTTACAATGTTGTACATTGTAAGGATAACTAGATAACACAGCTCTATAACATTTTCTGTTGTAGCTAGAATGTTACATTATGCAAAGAGAGATTTTCTGACAACAAAGTCACTACTGGTCGAATCCGAGTCCCCACCGGGGACTGCATATATCACTGTCTTGAACTGAGGCATTTGTAAAAGTTCTAAGCTGCAAGGATTTTCCGTTGGCTGAGAAAGGCGTGGTCATAGGCTTTATCTTTTCAAACAATACACCAGCATACCCCCATAAAGGCCTTTGTAGGAGATGTCAATGTTTTGAGAATATATGGACAGGAGACAAATTGTGTACATACACATGGGCACACGCAGTCTGTTGTGCACACACACACACACACACACACATACACACACACAGAGTGAGAACACTGAAATTCTCCTATTCCTGTTGGACGGCCTGTAATATTCTTCATAGGTCTGAGAACAAAAACGCTGTCAGAGGAAAACAGAGGTATATCCTGGACAGTCTGGCACACAGCCTCTCTTTGTGACAGAATGTAAACAATGTTTATCTTTCTCCTACGCATTTACTGACTGGCATTCTCCTCCTCTAGACTTATGTCACTTTCTTCATGGTTGAACATATTGGTACAATTTCAGAAGTATTTCTGATGAATGGTTCTTGACTGAAATAGAAGATAACTTGGAGAAAGACAATGGACATTGCACAGTGAAGCATTACAGGTACAGGATCAACAAAACACAACATGTACAGCTACATTAAGTAATCTGTTAACAAAGCTCTCTGCCGATTTTAAAGTAGGCCTAATCATTTTCTATAATGGCTTTTTAAACACAAATAGTTACTCTAATTATAATAAGTACATTTTTTGTATTCCTCAAACAAATAACTTTCATGAATGATTTATAATGAACTAACATATTGTCTCAGTAGCCTGAGCTGTAGTCACCAAAAAGTGTCTGAAGTTAATTCGACCCCAAACTATTTTACGCTCCCTCTTCTCCATAAAGAACCATAAATCACTTTCCTGTAAACAGTAGTGACATGGAGCCTCATGTGTATTTTGATATACATTTAGGAGACCTCAAGCACTGAAACACGAGCTCTCCTCTGTTTTGGAGACAACTGTAGAGATGTTAAAATCACATCTGTTTTGGTGGAAGCTCATTCCTGTGTGTTTGTGTGTGTGTGTGTGTGTTTTTCCTTTTGGAGACGTAAGCAGTAAGCACGTTGTACACAGATGCCATTGCGCTAATTTGTTCTTATTGCTACAAATTACGTTGTCGTGCTTAAGCATGATAATGCTACCAGTAACAATAATGCAGATACAGTCACGCTCTGCGTCGGCAGCTGTGTCGCCACCATCGGGTAGGCCTGGATCTCTGTAATATAAGTCCTTATGCGGGATTAAAAGGATTTCATTAAAATTGGATGCTTGCTGTTCCATTGTTAGTTTGCTGCTCCCGATATCTCTGTGTGGGTCTGTCTGTGTGAGCTATTTCCTCCCTCCCAGCAGCTTTTCATCAGGTCGTGGTCCTGCATTAGGCTCTCAACACCAGATGACAACTGGCAGCCTCAGCTCCTGAAACCCAGGAGAAGCGCGGAAAAACGCCCTTGATTATGTATGGCCCATTATTAATTGTGAGAGTGGGGACCACAGCGATCCTTTTTCTGGGGCCTTTTTCTGGGGCCAATATTGTGGCTCTGGGACTGACCCAGTACAGAGGAGGGCAGGGAGGGACCTAACAAGAAGTGAGTTAAACAGGCTGGGGATGAGATGGGGCACACACACATACACATGCAAGCACACACATGCAAGCACACACACACACACACACACACTCAGCAGTACCTTGATACTCCAATCCAGAGGGCCACTCTGGGGTCCAGGTGCAGGGTCTTAATGAACCAGGGAGTGAGGGGGGTGTTGTGTTCTCCCAGGCCCATGTGAAGTCTCACTCATCACCCCGCCCCTCTTTAACCCTGGATTAGTTTCCTCTTCCAGGTTTAGTAGCAGGATGCTGCCCTCAGCCTGGGCCTTTTCCCACTACCTGAACAGTGTGAGATAGCCTTTGTTTCCCTGGGGAAGGATATTACTGTAGCGCCTGCTGCCTAGAGTTGACTTTGTAAAACCAGCTTGGAGTTCTCACAACAGAAGTGGTTGTGCCCATCTGGCGTAGCAGACAGGACTCTTTGTTCCTAGTCCTTATGAATCCATCCTGTTATGGTTGTGTTGAGATGAACTCTTATGCTGCAGCGCTATTGCATAAAGGTTTTGAAGTCTTATTATTTGGATGATATGTGTAACTAACACATGATCTCTACCCTGAAGTTAGTATTCGCCACTCATTGCATGACATTCATCCAGCATTGAGAACACTCTTTTCTAAACCAGCAGCATATCCTGTCCTTTAGAGGGACTGCAACGTTGTGTGACCCTAATGCATGACAAATAGACAATGGAACAAACTGAAAATATGGGTCCATTGTAAAGACCCTGTACTCATTGGGAAGTGTATATCTTAGCATCAGGGCCTCTATTCAAAGCATATCAGTGCTGATCTAGGATCAGGTCCCCCTTGTCCATATAATGTTATTCATTATGATCTAATAAGCTGAACTGATCCTAGATCAGCACTCCAGTGAATATGGGCCCAAAGCAGCACTTATAAGTCTGGTTCCTGATAAGAGCATCTGTCTTGCTGCACCCACCCCAGGTACGTAATCTTCCTGGAAGCCTGTGTGTTTGTTTTGGTAGGGAACATGACTGGTTAGATGACTGGGAAATGGAAGAGTACATGTCTCCCTGCTAATTATGATACGACTTGGCCTTGTTTTCTTTTCAATACATCGGTTTACTTTAGATGGAGAGATAGAGGAGCGTGTGAGGTGAGAGAAACAAGTGCCTTCCTCAGGTGGAAGTGGTGAAAATGGGTTTGGCATGTCTTGTGAATGCACACGTACGCACACAAACACATGCCTTGTCTGGCCATTCATGCAGCCTGGGTTATCTGTCCTCTTTTTTTCATTAGCTTCCTCACACCTGCTGATGAAATATGTCCTTGCTGGAAACAAAACGCCTGTCAGCACTTCAGCATGTCCTGGGCCTGTTCCTCAGAAGTGCCGAAAATATTTCTGCCCCCCTTTCTCTCTCTCTTTCTCTCAATTCAATTTAAGGGGGCTTTATTGGCATGGGAAACATATGTTTACATTGTCAAAGCAAGTGAAATAGATAATAAACAAAAGTGAAATAAACAATAAAAAATGAACAGTAAACAGTACACTTACAAAAGTTCCAAAAGAATAAAGACATTTCAAATGTCATATTATGTCTATATACAGTGTTGTAATGATGTGCAAATAGTTAAATATAGATTGTATTTACAATGGTGTTTGTTCTTCACTGGTTGCCCTTTTCTTGTTGCAACAGGTCACAAATCTTGCTGATGTGATGGCACACTGTGGTATTTCACCCAATAGATATGGGAGTTTACTAAAATTGGGTTTGTTTTCAAATTCCTTGTAGGTCTGTGTAATTTGAGGGAAATATGTGTCTTTAATATGGTCATACATTTGGCAGGAGGTTAGGAAGTGCAGCTCAGTTTACACCTCATTTTGTGGGCAGTGTGCACATAGCCTGTCTTCTCTTGAGAGCCTCTCTCTCTTTCTCTTTCTCTTTCTCTTTCTATATTTCTTATACTCCCACCTCCACTTCCTTTAGAAAATGTGAAAAAAAGGTTAAAGATATAATCAAATCCCTAGATTGTCCCTTTGTTGTATTATTGTGTAGTGAGAGTAGCAGGAGGTCAGTGGTGTGTTGTAGAGATCCTCTGGGCTGCTTGGCTGTGTCTGCTGAGAGGTGCATGGACATGGCAGGGTGTTGATAACAGAGAGGCAGGGAAGTTACAATGCTTATTGATTAATCACAATGCTACATTAAAGCCTGGTACGGTTCTGCTACGTATATATACAGTAACTTGTCTAAGTTAAGCCCATTGTGAGTCTAATTTAAACATCACATTTGAATATGTTGAAGTTGGTAAGGATATGCAGTTTTGTGATTGTATTTGCTTTAGGGCCATTTACTTTAAAGGTTAACACAATATTACCCCCCTTTAAATGGCTGACAGATCTCTGTGTACAGACAACATGTAGGCCACTATAGCTGCACAATTTGGCAATAGATGATAGAAGATTGTAGCAGTGAATAGTATCTCCTGAACTATCGTATAATATTCCTTGTGTAACCAGTTGGCAAGGATTGTTCTTTGAGTCCTGGCGAGGGTTTTTCTACGTGTGTGTGCTTGTGTGTGTTCTGTGTTCTTCATTTTCCGTATTCTTCATTCATTCTTTGTGTTTGTGTAGCCTAGCGGTTTGAGTTTTGGGCCAGTAACCGCTAGGTCGCTGGTTCAGATAACTGAGTCGACAAGGTGAAAAATCGGTCTATGTGCCCTTGAGCAAGGCACTTAACCCTAATTTGCTGCAGGGGTATCGTATTACTATGGCTGACCCTGTAACACGATACGTGTCTATGTAGTTGTGTGTGTAGGCTTCTGAACACTAGTATTTCTTGTTAAAGGCTGCAGGGACAGCCAACCTACCTACAGCTGGGGCCTAACTAACAGACACCCCATGCAACCTGTGGGGCCTGACAAATGGAAAAACCTGATGATGAATGAAGCACAATTACTAAGGAGGGTAACAAATGTTCCTAATGATTTATACCCAGATCGGGTTGCTTTATTTTCGCCCGGCAACAATTTTTCCAGGAGGACAGTGGTGGAGCAACCCCTGCTCCAGGCTCCATACGATGATGCTCTCACACTCTGCTGCAGACATTGACTAATGGGCTATTTGAGACCACCGCCATTGATATTTACCTCATTTTCCTTGCTCTAGATTCCATAATAATGAGGGGGCATTGTCAGGTTTGAGGTTACCTCTTTATTTAGTTATTTTGTCTGGAGGTGATGGGGGTCCCCTGTAGGTCTTGGGTCGCTTTCTGCCCTAGGTGTTCTAGGGAGAGTCAGGGTAGGTCAGACAGACACCCTAGGGGCTCAGAGAAACAGAGAAATGAGCCCTTCCTCCATATTTTCATGTCTAGCTCTCTCAAGCCATCACTTTAACACACTCTCTCTAGAAAACACTAGAATGTTGTTCTTCTTTAGTGACAAGCTTTCTCTAGTCTGAAGTACAAGTTCAGTATATAATCAAGTACTGTATTAAACTAACATGAAGACATAGCATTGCTATGATATACATAATTTTATTATAGGCAGGATATCATTATATTTACTGTAACAGTCTAAACATGCTCACTATAGACGCTAGAAGGTACTGGGTTCGTTGCACAAATCAAAGGGCATGTGATTGAATTCAAAGAAGCAAAAAGGTGTGCATAATTCCTATCAAAACTGTGTGCTCTTTCCACTCAACAGACAAAGCCACTGAAGAGACTTCTCACATTTTTTTATTTTACCTTTATTTAACCAGGTAGGCCAGTTGAGAACAAGATCTCATTTACAACTGCAAACTGGCCAAGATAAAGCAATGCAGTGCGACACAAACAACAACACAGAGTTACACATAAACAAACGTACAGTCAATAACACAATAGAAAAATATATGTACAGTGTGTGCAAATGTAGTAAGAATAGTAAGGCCATAGAGGCGAAATAATTACAATTTAGCAAATTAATACTGGAGTGATGAATGTGCAGATGATGATGTGCAAGTAGAGATACTGGGGTGCAAAATAACATTTAAAAAATAACAATATGGGGATGAGGTAGTTGGGTGTGCTATTTACAGATGGGCTGAGTACAGGTACAGTGATCGGTATGCTGCTCTGACAGCTGGTGCTTTAAGTTATAGAGGGAGATATAAGTCTCCAGCTTCAGTGATTTTTGTAATTCGTTTCAGTCATTGGCAGCAGAGAACTGGAATGAAAGGCGGCCAAAGGAGGTGTTGGCTTTGGGGATGACCAGTGAAATATACCTGCTGGAGCGCGTGCTATGGGTGGGTGTTGCTATGGTGACCAGTGAGCTGAGATAAGGTGGGGCTTTACTTAGCAAAGACTTATAGATGACCTGGAGCCAGTGGGTTTGGCGACGAATATGTAGCAAGGGCCAGCCGACGAGAGCATACAGCTCGCAGTGGTGGGTAGTAGATGGGGCTTTGGTGACAAAACGGATGGCACTGTGATAGACTACATCCAGTTTGCTGAATAGAGTGTTGGAGGCTATTTTGTAAATGACATCGCCGAAGTTAAGGATCAGTAGTATAGTCAGTTTTAAGAAGATATGTTTGGCAGCATGAGTGAAGGAGGCTTTCTTGCATAATAGGAAGCCGATTCTAGATTTAATTTGGGATTGGAGATGCTTGATGTGAGTCTTCATCAGAATGCACTCCCAGGAATCCCAGTTCCACAATAAATGTTTGATTTGTTCCATAAAGTCCATAATTTATGTCCAAATACCTCCTTTTGGTTTGCGCGTTCAGTACACAATCTAAACTCACGGAGCGCGGGCAGGTCCAGGCAAAAGTTCAGACGAAAAGTCATATTACAGTCCGTAGAAACATGTCAAACGAAGTATAGAATCAAACTTTTGGATGTTTTTAACATAAATCTTCAATAACGTTCCAACCGGAGAATTCCTTTGTCTTCATAAAAGCAATTCAACAGAGCTCGCTCTCACGTGAATGAGCGTCACGAGCTCCTGGCATTCTGCCAGAGCCCTGACTCATTCCCCTCTCATTCGGGCCCCACTTCACAGTAGAAGCATCAAACAAGGTTCTAAAGACTGTTGACATCTAGTGGAAGCCTTAGGAAGTGCAAAATGACCCCATAGACACTGTGTATACGATAGACCAAGAGTTGAAAACCTACAAACCTCAGATTTCCCACTTCCTGGTTGGATTTTTCTCAGGTTTTCGCCTGCCATATGAGTTATGTTATACTCACAGACATCATTCAAACCGTTTTAGAAACTTCAGAATGTTTTCTATAGAAATATACTAATAATATGCATATATTAGCAACTGGGACTGAGTAACAGGCAGTTTACTCTGGGCACGCTTTTCATCCAAACGTGAAAATGCTGCCCCCTATCCATAACAAGTTAACCGAGGGCGCTTGGGAAAGGTTCTAACCATGCCATAGTGTGTATCTACATTATGAATTACTTTGATATCTTGACACGCTATATGGAAGTCTCTCTCTCTCTCTCTCTCCCTCTCTCTCTCTCTCAAAATACCCGACTGTACTGTAACGTTACATTCTCATAGAACAAACTGTATGTGCAAAAATTAAGTTTGGAACTGTCTCTGGTTACGGCATTGCAGTCCAACAGGTGGTCTGCCTCAGACCCCCAACACAAACCTAACCATGATCATAATTACTATTCCTTCTGAATATTTACAGTGGACAATATCCCTCCCTCCCTTCCCTCTCCACTACTGGAAATGAGCTCTTAGCGTGTAAGACATCAATCAGTATGATCTTTATTAAGAAGTACTGTAAGCATGTTCTATGGTCTAGGGGTGCAGGGCTATAGCATTGCAGCATGGAATCTCTTGAAAGCAAAAGCTAATTTGGGTGTCACTGTCAGTTCTATTTAGCACGATTGATCTCTTAATTGTACACTAGAGAAATAATATAATAACAAATGAGTCTGGGTTGAAACCATTAACCATTGGTAGTGTATTATGATTGTATGTATCATAAAGAGAAACCCAGACTGCAGTTAAATGGGATATTGTGTCCCTGATAGTTTTTTCTGTCTCTTTAGAAATTCACTCTAGATGTGATTTTTGTAATTGCACAATGTAAGCCTATAGTAGCCTATAGTTATGTAACTGCTGGATGGTAAAGTTTGGCATGATCTAAGAAGCTCTGAAATGCTTAAAGGGGCAAACTGCAGTACAAATAATACTAAAGCGGACACCCCACCACTGATTTGGGATGGGGCTGGAGAAATGTAACCACTCTCAAATTCATAGACAGACCTATGGATGCAAGGATAGTTTTAACCATGTCTTGAGGCTATAAAGTGCTTGTTTACAATTATTTACAAACATTGGAGTAAAAAACGTATCTTTTAGGTGCTGATGGGGTAAGACAGTTTAACTAAGCTCACGAGGCCTTTATAAATTATATTCTTCCAGAATCAATGGCTATATATATCATTCATTTAAAAGTCCCAAAATGGATGTAGTAATCACAGATTGGCCCTTTAGCCTCTCTGGGATAGGCGGGACGCTTGCATCCCACTTGGCCAATAGCCAGGGAAAATGTAGAGCGCCAAATTCAAAATAATGATATAAAATCAAACTTTCATTAAATCACACATATAAGATACCAAATTAAAGCTACACTCGTTGTGAATCCAGCCAACATGTCAGATTTCAAAAAGGCTTTTCGGCGAAAGCATAAGATGCTATTATCTGATGATAGCACAACAGTAAACAAATTTCATATTTCGACTCAGTTTGTCGACTCAGTTAAAAACATATTTCAACCCTGCAGGCGCAACACAAAACGCAGAAATAAAATATAAATCATGCCTTACCTTTGACGAATTTATTTTGTTGGCACTCCAATATGTCCCATAAACATCACAAATGGTCCTTTTGTTCGATTAATTCCGTCCATATATGTCCAAAATGTCAATTTATTTGGCGCGTTTGATCCAGAAAAAAACAGCTTCCAATTCTCAAAAATTACCTCTAAACTTTGCCAAAACATTTCAAACTACTTTTGTAATACAACTTAACGTATTTGTAAACGTTAATAATCGATCAAATTGAAGACGAGTCTGTCTGTTTTCAATACAGGAGGTCAACAAACTAACGCTACTTTTCTAGTCTTGCGCAACTCTCAAACAGTACACATAACGTTACACTGATTCCAGATGGCCGTTCTTCTTCATTGCACAAAGGAATAACCTCAACCTATTTCCAAAGACTGGTGACATCCAGTGGAAGCGGTAGGAACTGCAAACAGGTTGATTAGAAATCCAGTATCCCAATGAAACTCATTGAACAGACCGTGACGTCAACAAAAAAAATATCTGAATGGTTAGTCCTCTGGGTTTTGCCTGCTACATAAGTTCTGTGATACTCACAGACATGATTCAAACAGTTTTAGAAACTTCAGAGTGTTTTCTATCCAAATCTACTAATAATATGCATATCTTATATTCTGGGGATGAGTAGAAGGAAGTTGAAATTGAGGAACGCTATTTATCCAAAAGTGAAAATGCTGCCCCCTATCATACAAATTAAAGTGGAACTGACAGTGTTTCAACTACTTTGCCAATATGAAACAAACAGACAATCATAATATCAGTAAAACATTTCAAATTCCCAGTTTATGCTACGAAACCAACTTCATGAGGTTTTTAAAATAGGTTCTATTTGACTACAATTCCATGAGGTACGACTAAGGCATTGTTGGAAGATTTGATGGATGCAGTTCAATGCATGATTAATATAACTCACCAATACATTTCTTGATATCAGGTTGTAAATCACAGCTGTCCTTGAAAATTGTTTGCTGCCTCCACCCATTCAGGATGAACTGTTTCAGTTTCAATGACTCAATATTTTGCACAGAAACTGACAAATGTAACTAAGGCTGAGAATGTCAATATAATCAAACTAGTAAAGGCATTGACCATAAGTCAAGTCATAATGTGGCTATTGGGCTAGCGTATCTATTTATGTAGCAAGCTGAAAACACAGCAATAATTAGCTGCATGTTATGTTGTTGTTTTTTTAAACTAGGCAAGTCAGTTAAGAACAAATTCTTATTTACAATGACGGCCTACCGGGGAACAGTGGGTTAACTGCCTTATTCAGGGGCAGAATGACAGATTCTTACCTTGTCAGCTCAGGGATTCGATCCAGCAACCTTTCGGTTACTGGCCCAATGCTCTAACCACTAGGCTAACCGCCAACCCATTGGAGGAGTGATTGGGTGAAGGACCTTTCCCCCTCATATAATTTGTAGGTAGCGACAGTATAGCTAGAGATGCAGGTGTCATTTGGTTAGCTAGCAGAAAATATGAATCGCTTTACTAGCTAGCTAGCTATGCTGAACTTGAACAACTGTTATCCAGTTAGCATATCTCTTGCATTTGTAAATTCACTCTGGCTATCTACGCCGGTTTCAGAGTATCTTGTTTGAGTGTGCCAGAGCGCAGAATAACTGATGAATTTACGAATGTGCAACACCTGCTGAATATGATCGGTGTCACTGTCAGTAAATGTAGGCAAAAAATGTAACAGTTAGCCTCAAATGCTCTAGAAAACATGTACTGTAAGCCTAACCAGCTCTGCTCGGGCAAATAACAAGGTCAGAGTGAGGTGTTCTCTCATTTGTGTCTGAAAGTAGCTAGCAAGCTAACCAACTTTAGCGGGTTAGCTTGGGTGCTTGACTACCGTTGTGAGGAACGTTCAAATCAACCCTACTTGTCAATCAAATGTATTTGGCGTTGATCAAATGTGCGGGCAGGCAAGTTCCCATTCATTTGTCAAAACGTGGGTTGGGACAAGCATGTATTGGCTGGAAAGGTGCAGAAGGACGAGCAGGCTACTATTCCCTATCGTTTATCAGTGCAATTTGACGGCCAACTAGCTGAAAAAGTTTGAGAAGGTTTATCTAATGTTCCCTAGTTAGATTTGAGCTCATCTCGCTCTGGCTAGCATTAGTTGTTGATCTTGTTGTTGATATAACTGAGGGGGAGAGAGCCTACCTTTTTATGGTTATTTGATCAATAGGACTGTAAAGTTCCCAAATGTAAGAGGACTCTGTGGTATTTACTTGTTTGCAGAAATCCATTCAGGTGTATTTTGTGGCTTTTGGTGAACGTAAACACACTGTCCAGTTCAAAGTGAATGAAGGCAGGCCCATGTGGCAAATGACTTATTTGCATAAAGGCCTACTGTAGCTCTGATTGGCTATGGCACACTTGTCTGCGTAGGCTCAGGGTCCTGGATGAGACAGATGTTTTAATTAGGTTTTATTTGCTGCAGTGTCTATTAATTGTCCAAATGCACGTCCACTTTCCCACTATATTGCGAATTGCGAATAATTTTCACAAATGCCTTACTATACGTCATCCCCAACATTCTGAGAATTTATGAAAACGTGAAAATGACCATATCTAAGTGCTCGCTTGTCAGAAAATGTTTTTAAAAAGTTGTCATATTCTTCCTGGGTGTGTATATGAACAGGTTGTTACTGCGATTTCATGTTGCTAAAATGCTGTCAGTTCCACTTTAAACATGGATCTGTTTACGGTTCAGTGCATTCCTCATCCAAACACATTGTAGAGTAAACCTATGGACTACAATAGAACCACGAGTCCATCTGATTGATCTAAATGAGCTCAGTGACAACTGAAGACTTGCCTCTTGCCTCAGGCATTCCTCTATTCAGTGGAGGCTGCTGAGGGGAGGACGGCTCATAATAATGGCTGAAATGGAGTGAATGGAATGGCATCAAACACATGGAAACCATGTATTTGATACCATTCCTCCTATTCTGCCACAGCATTACCATGAGCCCTTCCTCCCCAATTAAGGTGCCAGCAACCTCCTGTGCCTCCATTACTGTACCAAGGCACACATCCGTACAAACAATACACACACATAAACACACACACATAAACACACACACACACACACACACACACACACACACACACACACACACACACACACACACACACACACACACACACACACACACACACAACCCAAATATTCTATACGTCATACAGATGCTAGCACTTGAAACACAAACACACACACACTCCCTGGTCTTGGTTGTGGCGTGTGTCAGCCACAGGGCCTATGAGAGTTATTAGGGTGTACTGACTGATGTGAAGACCTGGAAACAGGGGGCGGTCGAGGCTGCCTTTCATCTGATGTCCTGTTCATCCTCACTCCTCATGGCATGCTGTCGCCCGGGGATATGCCTGTCACAAATTCCTCCCTTGCCCGTCAGAGACACCCGGTGCTACACACAGCCAAGGGCTCCTCCATTGACACAAACAGAATATATGGGATACTCAGGTTATGTTCCAAATAGTACCCTATTCCCTATATAGTGCACTACCTTTGACCAGGGCCCATAGGGCACTATATAAGGAATAGGGTGCGATTTGTGATTCAGCCTCACTCTACCTCAGTTCTTTTGGCATCTGGACAGCAGAGTCTGCTAGGAAATATGGAGAATATAGTGTATGCATCATTTTTCACCAAGCCCCTAGCTTACACTAACAGACCAGTAGGCTATAACCTTAACTGTAGTCACACAGTAAGTGATTATATAGTAATAATCTCTCTCTCTCTCTTTGGGTTAAATGGTCCATAAAAGTTTTCAAGGCACAGTGTGGGGAGTCTTGTCCCTGTTAAAATGAATCCACGTGGCAGGCATCAGGGTGAATTCCTAAGACATGGCTTACTTACTTTTTATTTTGGTATCATTTTTTGGGGGTTCGTTTTGCCATGTGTTCTGAAAATAACTATCATTGATATTTCCTTTCCCTCTACTATAATACCCGAGACACTCAACGCCAAAAACAGCTCTTTGCCCGAAGGAAAATGTCTCAGTTCCTGTGCAAATAAAAAACAGAACACAGCTAGGCAAGACAAAACAGCAATTATCCACCCCGGGGAGAAAGACAAGTTACTCCAGTTCACACCAATATTTTCTCTGTTCTGTCTGTTCAGCACCAAGTTCCTCCATAACAGAATTTGTATTGTCATCTCCTTTCTTGTGGGACAAATGTGGTCTCCTACAATAAATGCTTTTTGGGTCAAATAGTTATTATGGATACTCTTTAATACCGAACCTCAACCCCGGATCCGGGATCACCCCCCACCCCCCCCACACTGATTAGCATCGCTAGCATAGCGTCACAATTAAATAGTAGCATCTAAATATCATTAAATCACAAGTCCAAGACACCAAATGAAAGATACAGATCTTGTGAATAAAGCCACCATTTCAGATTTTTAAAATGTTTTACAGGGAAGACAAAATATGTAAATCTATTAGCTAACCACGTTAGCAAAAGACACCACTTTCCTAACTCCATCAGTTTCTTACTCCATCAGGTGCTATCACCAATTCGGCCAAATAAAGATATTGATAGCCACTAACCAAGAAAAAACCTCATCAGATGACAGTCTGATAACATATTTATTGTATAGGATAGGTTTTGTTAGAAAAATGTGCATATTTCAGGTATAAATCATAGTTTACAATTGCACCCACCATCACAACTCGACTAGAATAAATACACAGAGCAACGTGTATTACCTAATTACTAATCATAAAACATTTCTTAAAAATACACAACTCACAGCAATGGAAAGACACAGATCTTGTGAATTCAGACAATATTTCAGATGTTCTAAGTGTTTTACAGCGAAAACACAATAAATCGTTAAATTAGCATACCACATATGCAAACGTTACCCGACCATTGATTCAAGCCAAAGAGAGCGATATCGTTATCATCGCCAAAATATATTAATTTTTTCACTAACCTTCTCAGAATTCTTCCGATGACACTCCTGTAACATCATATTACAACATACATATAGAGTTTGTTCGAAAATGTGCATATTTAGCCACAAACAACCGTGGTTATACAATGACAATACTAGCAAAACTAGCCTGAAAATGTCGGACGCCATCTTTCACAGTGATCTTGTCTCATGGATAACTATTCATAAACTTGACTAAAAAAATATAAGTTGGACAGCTATCGAAAGACAAATTAGTTCTTAATGCAATCGCTGAATTACATTTCTAAAATTATCCTTACTGTGCAATACAGGGTTCGCCAAGCGAAGCTATACCAAACAAAATGGCGGAATATGCGTTTAAAATTTTTCGACAGAACAACGATTTATCATCTTAAATATTTCTTACTATGAGGTGATCTTCCATCAGAATCTTGGGCAATGTATCCTTTCTTGGGTCTAATCTTCTTTTGGTCGAAAGATGTCCTCTGTCCGTCGAAATGCCCACTAACGTTCGACCGGGACCCCGAAACGTGCCCAAAGCTTCAAAGAGCATCACATAGAAATGCCTCAAAATCGCACTAAACGGATATAAATTGCTATAAAACGGTTTAAATTAACTACCTTATGATGTTTTTAACACCTATAACGAGTAAAAACATGACCGGCGCTATATTACTGGCTAAACCAAGGCTTGGAAAAAGCCCAGTCCGACGTCCTTCTTGCGTTGAGCGCAGGGTCCAAAAGAACGCTACTTCCGGTATTTGGTGATTTATAGAGGCACTGATTGCGCAATCGACTCCATTCAAATTGTCACCACTTACTGACATCTAGAGGAAGGCGTGGGCAGTGTTTGTATCCTCATAGGATTTACAGGGACTTTAAAACTGATCTGGAACCAGAGGCCAAGATTTCTGAAATTTCACACACTGGGAGGAAAAGTGCTGTAGAATGAGTTCTGTTCCACTCAGAGACATAATTCAAACGGCTATAGAAACTAGAGAGTGTTTTCTATCCAATAATAACAATAATATGCATATTGTACGAGCAAGAATTGAGTACTAGGCAGTTTAATCTGGAGAGCAAATTATGCTAATGCGAAACAGCACCCCCTATAGTGGCAAGAAGTTAAATATTGACACATACTTTGTCAATGAGATACAGTGATACTTGGCCTTGCAGACACCGGCAGTTCCTGTAGGATTCCTTATTATTCAAACTGGAACTGCCATCAATTCTGAGCTCTATTCTACATACTCATCTTTGCTCTGTTCTACATACTCACAATGCAGACATGTACGCCTACACATCTTAGTCTCTGTATGAACTGCTCCCTAAGCCTGGCTGACAGGCGATATTGATTTTTTAAGACATCTCGCATGGAAGCTTCTCCACACTTTCTTAAGTAATAAGAGATTACAGGTAATCTCCAGGTAATGGCAGGCTGGCATTCCTCCGCACTGAGGGGTTCGAGGGCATGGGGGACATCTTGGTTTTGACCTAAAATGTTTATAATCCTGTCTCCACATATTAATTTGTTTACAGATCTACATGAAATGAGGGCAGGTTCCAGGGGAAAGGTTACAGTGGAGACAATGTTGAAGTCTCTGTGTCTTGTATGTGTATACAGGTACAGCTGAAGTCGGAAGTTTACATACACCTTAGCCAAATACATTTAAACTCAGTTTTTCACAATTCCTGACATTTAATCCTAGTAAAAATTCCCTGTCTTAGGTCAGTTAGGATCACCACTTTATTTTAAGAATGTGAAATGTCAGAATAATAGTAGAGAGAATGATTTATTTCAGCTTTTATTTTGTTCATCACATTCCCAGTGGGTCAGAAGTTTACATACACTCAATTAGTATTTGGTAGCATTGCCTTTAAATTGTTTAACTTGGGTCAAACCTTCCACAATAAGTTGGGTGAATTTTGGCCCATTCCTCCTGACAGAGCTGGTGTAACTGGGTCAGCTTCGTAGGCCTCCTTGCTCGCACACGCTTTTTCAGTTCTGCCCACACATTTTCTATGGGATTGAGGTCAGGGCTTTGTGATGGCCACTCCAATACCTTGACTTTGTTGTCCTTAAGCCATTTTGCCACAACTTTGGAAGTATGCTTGGGGTCATTGTCCATTTGGAAGACCCATTTGCGACCAAGCTTTAACTTCCTGACTGATGTCTTGAGATGTTGCTTCAATATATCCACATAATTTTCCTTCCTCATGAAGCCATCTATTTTGTGAAGTGCACCAGTCTCTCCTGCAGCAAAGCACTCCCACAACATGATGCTGCCACCCCCGTGCTTCACAGTTGGGATGGTGTTCTTCGGCTTGCAAGCCTCCCCCTTTTTCCTCCAAACACAACGATGGTCATTATGGCCAAACAGTTCTATTTTTGAGGACATTTCTCCAAAAAGTATGATCTTTGTCCCCATGTGCAGTTGCAAACCGTAGTCTGTCTTTTTTATGGTGGTTTTGGAGCAGTGGCTTCTTCCTTGCTGAGCGGCCTTTCAGGTTATGTCGATCTAGGACTCGTTTTACTGTGGATATAGATACTTTTATACCTGTTTCCTCCAGCATCTTCACAAGGTCCTTTACTGTTGTTCTGGGATGGATTTTCACTGTCACACCAAAGTACGTTCATCTCTAGGAGACAGAACCCGTCTCCTTCCTGAGCGGTATGACGGCTGCGTGGTCCCATGGTGTTTATACTTGCGTACTATTGTTTGTACAGATGAACGTGGTACCTTCAGGCGTTTGGAAATTGCTGGCAAGGATGAACCAGACTTGTGGAGGTCTAAAAAAAAATTCTGAGGTCTTGGCTGATTTCTTTTGATTTTCCCATGATGTCAAGCAAAGAGGCACTGCGTTTGAAGGTAGGCCTTGAAATACATCCACAGGTACACCTCCAATTGACTCAAATGATGTCAATTAGCCTATCAGAAGCTTCTAAAGCCATGACATAATTTTCTGGAATTTTCCAAGCTGTTTAAAGGCACAGTCAACTTAGTATATGTAAACTTCTGACACACTGGAATTGTGATACAGTGAAGTGAAATAAGTGAAATAATCTGTCTGTAAACAATTGTTGGAAAAATTACTTGTGTCATGCACAGAGAAGATGTCCTAACCCACTTGCCAAAACTACAGTTTGTTAACAAGACATTTGTGGAGTGGTTGAAAAACGAGTTTTAATGACTCCAACCTAAGTGTATGTAAACTTCCGACTTCAACTCTATATGTGTTTGACAGTGGATGCTGGTGGGAGGAGCTATAGAAGGACGGGCTTATTGTAATGGTTGGAATGGCATTAATGGAATGGAGTCAAACGTGGTTTCAATATGTTTGATATCGTTCTATTAATTCAAATCCGGCCATTATAATAAGCCAGTCCTCCTATAGCTCCTCCCACCAGCCTCCACTGGTGTGTGCGTGACTAGGTTTGATGGGTTTGCGTGATGCGTTGGTTTCTATGTATGTGTAAATTAGAAAAAAGGAGAGGGAATAGTTGTTCTTTGCTTTTGTTATTGCTCTGGGCTTGTATGTACAGTATAGTATCTTTCTTTACAATCATGGTTCCAGCCCAATGTTGTTCTTGTATTCAAGACACATATGTCGTGTACTTATAGCAGTGGTCTCAGCTCCTAACCATTCCACAGAAATAAACATTTACACAGTCCTCTTCCTGCCATGTAATTGACGGAGCCTGAAACATATAGATTGAGCCAGTGACATGTTTTTAAATGCCAATAGTAGTGGTCAACCAGAAAGTGATCTGGCCAAAAAAAGCTACATTTCTAGATAAAGGGACCTTGAAAACACTTGTAGCAGCATTAGTGCAGCCTCACTTTGACTATGCTTGCACTACCTGGTACAGTAGCTCCCCCAAGTTCATCAAGAACAAGCTACAGACAGCTCAGAATAAAATATCAAGGGTCATTCTGAATCATGTTGGTCCTTCTCAGCTCAGTGAACTACAGTGGCTATCAGTTGATCAGGGTAATTCAGCTGAAGCTGGGACTGGCCCATAAAATTGTGTCTACAGTCCCCCAGTACTGTTAGGGACTCTCATTCCCGAGAGGAAGTGCCACAGATTTTGTGCCATGTCGATTCAAGAGTGGTCCTGGCCAGAACACGTTTTCATATATATGGCAGTGGTAGAGTGGAACAAACTCCTGGCTGAGAAAAAACTGTTTCTGCCAGTCTTAAGTTTAAACACTCCTGCAAGGCTTGGTTAATCTTGAGATAACCTCCTAGCCAAGTGTAAAGCCACTAGTGGTGTGATTTGTTAGATGCTCATATTATCTTTTTTGTATATATCTAAATATGTGCACATTGTGTATGATTGAATGTATGGCACAGAGTGCCCATGTCAATTATTTTGCCCTGCAGCCACTTGCCAATAGAGGACCACAATGGAAACAAGTCTGACTTTTTTTTGTGTGTGCGTGTGTGCCAATCCCAGCACATCAAGAGGATTGAGAACTGCCTGTTCTCCAACTCGTTTCCACTCCTCCGTCTCCCTCCCAGCTCTGCCATCTTTCACCACAGAGGCTGCCTTACCTCTCACATGGAAATACATAGAAAACAATACAAATCCTATTAAAAGTTTTAAATCCTTTTGGCTCTCAAAGAAACCCTGTTGAATGGGCCTGTACCATATCTAATAGTGTTTATAAAGGGGATAAGGAGGAAAGCTGAGGTAACTACCTGAATGCTATGTGCTCTCCGTGATCTACGTGATGCGTGTGTTTTTCCTACGTGCTGTGATCCAGCTCATGAGTGCCTGCTCTATAAGGGCACAGGGCGAGACCCAGATGCAGACATGGGAGGCAGAGGATTTGAGTCTCTGATATTTATTATGATCCAAGGGGCAGGCAAGAGAATGGTCGTAGACAGGCAAAAGATCATAACAAGATCAGAGTCCATGAGGTACTGAGTGGCAGGCAGGCTCGAGGTCAGGGCAGGCAGAATGGTCAGGCAGGCGAGTTCAGAGTCCAGACAGGCAAGGGTCACAACCGGGAGGACTAGCAAAACAGAGCGAAGGAAAAAGCAGGAGAACAGAAAACACGCTGGTTGACTTGACAAACAAGACGAACTGGCAACAGACAAGCAGGGAACACAGGAATAAGTACCCAGGGACTAATGAGGAAAACAGGTGACACCTGGAGGTGGGTGGAGACAATCACAAAGACAGGTGAAACAGATCAGAGTGTGACATGCTCTCCTCGGCAGATGTGAGTGGTTTGCTGTGAGCCAGCTTATGAGCGCCTGCTCTTCTCGGCAGATGTGAGGGATTTGCTGTGTGCTGCTGCCTGAATCAGAGGTGCCTGTTTAAGGTCACTGACACTGAGATAGATGGCCATTTAGAGGAAAGGTATCCCCTTAAATTGATTAAACCTGCTGCATCACACCGTCTCTCTTTAAATAAACACACACACACCCGATGCACACACCCAAGCTCACACACGCACTGTCACGTTCTTTCAAAATTGAACCCAGAAGCAGACCAGGACAAGGAGCGTAGGAAGAAGGTGAGTATTTATTTACAAGTAAATGTGAATGGGTAGATATATCCAGGTGGCGTAGCGGGCAGCGGTGGTGAATCGATGGGAGTAAATAGGTGAATCCAATGGAGTAGCGGAATCCTCCGTCGACCAGGCGTGAATGGGGTGAATGATCCGGGTGAGTAACTGAAGGCAAAACAAACGGAGGTAAGTTCAAGGCAAGCAATACGTAAACAAAAATAACAAAACAAATACTATCCAACTGGAGTCTGATACTATGGCACAACATACTGTTCATGGCTAACGATCCGGCAGGGAATGGAAGTCAGGTCAGAGCTTTTGAAGGGGAGAGATGATGATCAGGACAGGTGTGCAGATTACTGATGGGACACAGGTGCGGGTGAACATCAATCTCCCAACAAGCTAATTCGCCCGGCAACCAGACAGGGTGCGTTCCAGGACACCTGAAACACACTCCAGGACAGACACACAGGCAAACCCAGACTCAGGAAGCGGGATTCGTGACACGCACACACCCTCACGCACGCAAGCACGCACACAAGCTGACACACACACATACGCACTCGCACACATACAGTAGATGAAGTGAATGGTTGTCTGGGTTATCTGCTAGCACGTCTGGTCTGTTGGCATGAAGACCTGCTGGCCTGGAATATGTGATGAATGACACCAGTTCAGTCTCGTTTCAGGATAATGATGAGCCTAATGACATTGGAGCAGCACATTAACAACATTAAGGCTGGGATTCAATCCACTGGACAGCCGACTATATGCACCTTTTAAATGTCATTTACGCTTGAACCGAAATTCCCTGTGTTTACTATGAATACAATCTCCACAAATGCTGGGAAATATACCTTTGAAAGGCAATTGTCTGCATTGTCGGCTGTCGTGTGAACTGCTCTATAACGCACCTTGGATTGATTTCCGGCTAAACTTATTGTAGCATCAGACTGTATTTATTTTATTTCAGCAATTATCACAGTTAAAGTCAGGGCTCCCTGTTATTTCATTAACCTGAGAACTCATCAAACAGCATATTCAATCATCGCTAAGGCTGTTGCCTATTGACTCTGTGCCGACCCCATTGTTGGAGGCCGCTCTGTGCAGCTTCAGTGGGTTGATTCGCTGTTTGGAGAGGATTTAGAGCTGTCAGATGCGTGTCACACGCCTGGCGCTGTGCAGAGCATGGCGGTGAGGGCGGAGAGGGGGCCGGGATTAGAGAGGAGACGAAGTGAAGATTCCTGCAGGGGAGGGTCGTGCATTCCGGCTTAGGTTTCCACACCACACGTCACCCTCACCATGGTGGAAAAGTTTCAGGGTGGGAGAGAGAGAGTCGTAGGTTGCATCCCAAATGGCATCAGGAAGTAGATTCAATTTTTTTATTGAGAGGATGGTCAGGGGGCCGGGACATAATTACAAATAATTTGTAGACTGCAAATTGACCACAAGAAGCCCAAACAGATATAATATTTGACAAAACTATAAGTATTTCAAACCTTACTTACATTTGTATATGATCACGTGTCTCTCGATTATATGTGGGAATACTTGGGAACAGATTTCCAAAATGATGGGCACTGGTCATAATGTAAGTAGTGCACTAAATAGGGAATAGGCATTCACACACCACATGTCCTGGTTTTATCTGACACAGGTTGTCTTTTTGGATTGCCTTACTCTGAGGTACAAAACAATGCCCACCTTACTTAGTCATTCCATATCATTTCTCTTTACATAAACAGCGAGAAACAATAAGCAGTGAATTTTCCATTGCTTTGCACAAAAGAAAAGACACAGAGCATAATGTAGGTTGGTTATTACCCTGCTATTGTCCTACTTTTCAAGTGTTGCAGTGCATTACAGTATCTCCTCTTTCCTGCAGCACAGCTTATGTGTGTGGAGAGCTCCAGGTAAAATGGAACATGTATTACAAAGCGCGGCCACTTGACTGACTAAGCTCGCTGTCATCGTCTGAGAGAGATTCCAGGGGCTTGTAACAACAGACAGCCAGGTATAACCCAGCCTCACTCTACCAGGGTGTTCCAGTGATTGTCAGCTGGAGAACCATCTGAAATGGCTGTGTGTGTCAACACCTCCAACTAGACTCACTGTTAGACTCACTCCAGATCAGAGAGGTACAGCAGTGTTGGTACATGCATGCACGGTTTTATCCCGTCATCACCCTGTTATGTACTACAGCACTGGTAGTGTGTCAGTGATCTGCGGAACATACACTGATATGGTTGATGTTGCTTTCAGTTGTCTTAGAGGTGGGAACATTTGGGATCACTTTGGCAGGTAGCTTTGTGAAGCTGTGAATCATGGAATGGACTCAGAGGCGTATTGTGTAGAATACTTTCTTGCGCTGCTCATTGACATTACTGACATTGACAGAGGGAGAGAGAGGGAGAGAGAGGGAGAGAGAGGGAGAGAGAGGGAGAGAGAGAGAGAGAGAGAGAGAGAGAGAGAGAGAGAGAGAGAGAGAGAGAGAGAGAGAGAGAGAGAGAGAGAGAGAGAGAGAGAGAGAGAGAGAGAGAGAGAGAGAGAGAGAGAGAGAGAGAGAGAGAGAGAGAGAGAGAGAGAGAGAGAGAGAGAGAGAGAGAGAGAGAGAGAGAGAGAGAGAGGTGAGACAAAAAGAGAGAGTGATGATAACTCAATGGTATCTTGAATATAATACTTTCTTGCACTACTCCTTCAAAGCTTAGAGATGATCTAATGTTAAATTAAAGCTGAAAAAAAATATATATACTGTTGAAGTAATATGGCTACAGGCTCCTCTGCCTCACCTAAAGCCCATTCTGGTGGGAAGCTGCTATAGACCACCAAGTGCTAACAGTCAGTATCTGGATAATATGTGTAAAATGCTTGATAATGTATGTGACATCAACAGAGAGGTATATTTTCTGGGTGATTTAAATATTGACTGGCTATCATCAAGCTGCCCACTCAGGAAACAACTTCAAACTGTAACCAGTGCCTGCAACCTGGTTCAGGTTATCAGTCAACCTACCAGGGTAGTTACAAACAGCACAGGAATTAAATCATCAACATGTATTGATCACATATTTACTAACTGTGCAGATATTTGCTTTAAATCAGTATCCAAATCCATAGGACGTAGTGTACACAATATAATAGCCATGTCTAGGAAAACCAAAGTTCCAAAAGCTGGGCCTAATATAGTGTATAATAGGTCATACAATAAGTTTTGTGGTGATTCATATGTGGATGATGTAAAGAATATTTGCTGGTCTTTGGTGTGTAATGAGGAGCAACCAGACACTGCGCTTGACGCATTTATGAAGCTACTTATTCCAGTTACTAATAAACACGCACCCATTAAGAAAATGACTGTAAAAACTGTTGAATCCGCTTAGATTGATGAGGAATTGAAAAATTGTATGGTTGAGAGGGATGAGGCAAAAGGTATGGCAATTATGTCTGGCAGCCCAACTGATTGGCAAACATATTGCAAATTAAGAATCATGTGACTAAACTAAATAAAAATAAAAATAAACTACACTATGAAACAAATATACATTATATAAAGAACGATAGTAAAAAGCTTTAGGGCACCTTAAATTACATTTAGAAAAAAAAGCCAACTCGGCTCCTTCAAACGGCTCATTCATCACAAAGCCCACTGTTATTGCAAACTACTTTAATGACTTTTTCATTGGCAAGATAAGCAAACTTAGGGATGACATGCCAGCGACAAACACTGACACTACACATCCAAGTATATCGGACCAAACTATGAAAGACAAGAATTGTACTTTTGAATTCTGTAGAGAGTGTGGAAGAGGTGAAAAAATTGTTGTTGTCTATCAACAATGACAAGCCACCGGGGTCTGACAATCTGGATGGAAAATTACTGAGGATAATAGCAGACGATATTGCCATTCCTACTTGCCACATCTTCAATTTAAGCCTACTAGAGAGCATGTTCCCTCAGGCCTGGAGGGAAGCTAAAGTCGTTCCGCTACCCAAGAATAGTAAAGCCCCCTTCACTTGCTCAAATAGCCGACCAATCAGCCTGTTACCAACCCGTAGTAAACTTCTGGAAAAAATTGTGTTTGACCAGATACAATAGTATTTCACAGTAAACAAATTGACACAGAATTTCAGCATGCTTATAGGGAAGGACACTCAACAAGCACAGCAAGGTAATTACACAAATGACTGATGATTGGCTGAGAGAAATTGATGATAAAATGATTGTGGGGGCTGTCTTGTTAGACTTCAGTGCAGCTTTTGACATTATTGATCATAGTCTGCTGCTGGAAAAACATATGTGTTGATGGCTTTACACCCACTGCTATAATGTGGATAAAGATTTACTTGTCTAACAGAGCACAGAGGGTGTTCTTTAATGGAAGCTTCTCAAATATAATCCAGTTAGAATCAGGAATTCCCCAGGGTAGCTGTTTAGGCCCCTTGTTTGTTTTGTTTTTTACTAAAGACATGCCACTGACTTTGAGTAAAGCCAGAGTGTCTATGTATGCAGATGACTCAACAAAATTTTTTAAATTGTATAAACTGTCTAATTTTGCTAGACCCCAGGAAGACCCCAGGAAGCTTTGGCAGCAGCTAATGGGGATCCATAATAAATACAAAAAACAAAAATACTCCCTCACTCTACCATACCACACAGTGAGCCAGCCAGGCCCCTTCACTCTTGTAGTTTCTGCCAGGGGAGCATTGTTGTCAGCATGTGTGACAGGATAGTTAAAAACCTGTGTTAGCTAAATCTAGAGTGCCATTCAGCTTGCTCTCAGTAGAATCATGAACGTTGGAGTCTGCCAATGCAAAGCAGGAACTCACTCAAAATGACTAATGTGGCACAGCAGGCATATGCCCCTGCTGCCCAGCCTTGTGTTGGGCCCTCGTGACATAATGCAAAATAAACTTTCACAAGGCAAACCTGACACTTCACAAGATCGTGTTTTTCAGAAACCCCATGCGTGGAGAATTGAACATAATGCCCATTTTAACACTTCTGGGGGATAAAAAGCCCAACGGCTCATGAGAATATCAGATTCTGTAGTGCTAGCTAGCTGGCTGGGTAGGAGAGGTACAGCTGACCTCAGTCTTTGGTATGCTGCTGTGCTATTCCAGTTCGCCAAGAGGTTAGCCAAGACATCGGACCCAGTGACAGATAAGATTGGATAGATTTGGTCCAACCCCCCATTCTGGGTTTTCCAGTTGGGGGCATAGCAGTTTTGCGCAGTGTTATCAGCATTTTTTTTCAGGTAGGGTAGTCATCTTAAAGAATTCCCTCTTTCTTCGCCCTGTGGAAGGGTTGTCAGGATAGGAGGAGGGAGGGGAGGGAGGCTGGGTCACTGGGATCTCTGTCACTAGTGTGGATATGAATATGAGGTCATGCTAAGTCGCTAGCTAACTCTGCGGCCCCTGCTCTGGGCTGAGCTGCGGCTCCCTAGCTCACATCTGTGTGGTTGCGTTCAGGACCAGGCCAGCCAGCCGGCCAGGCCAGGGGCAGCCAACTGCTCTCTGTCATTACTCCCCTAATGGAGGGATCCATTTCCCTCTGACCTCATCCCTCCGCCTTTACTCCACATCCATCCATCCCTCCATTCAGCAATGATCCCTCTCTCTTTTTGTCTCACCCCTCTCTCTCTCTCTCTCTCTCTCTCTCCCTCTCTCTCCCTCTCGCTCTATTACATTTATCTCCCCCTGCAATCTACATTCTCTCTCTTTTTCTTATTAGCTCACTCTCTCCCATAGATCTCAGGCTCTGTGGCATGGCAGAACAAGTACTCAATATTTTCACTTCATTAAAGCTGATGCTCACTGAAGAAATAGACATTGTCCACTCGGAAATCTTTCCACAGATCAATACATTCAGTTTTTCTTGAGGCTATGTCTCTGTAGCAGTCAACCAAAATAATTTATGTATGAGAATAACAGGGAAGTGGAGAACTAGTTTTCTGCGGGACTCTACACCTTTGTTTGTGACTGAGTACACAGGCTGTTGTCATGCTGACTGCAAGGAAGGCTTGTGGTTAAAAGGCCTGGAGCCCTGGAGTTGCATTTCAAGTTCTCTTTTCTTTTGATTCTGCCGCCGCAGAAAGAGGACGAGAGAGAGAGAGAGCAGAGACCCACACAGCCATCAACGCGCCATCCTATAGCGGTGTCTCCCAAGTTGTGATGGATAGAATCAATAAAGCCTTGCTCTACCCCATTTTTATCATTAGTCCGCCTGAGCCGTTTGAAGAAGTAGCGTTTGAAAAGCAGGCTGTGCCTGAGTCTCAAATGGCATCCTATTCCCTAGGGCCCATAGGGCTCTGGTCAAAAGTAGTGCACTATATAAGGAATAGGGTGCCCTTTGGGACGTACCCTCTCACTATTTATAGGCCCAGCAGGGCTGGAGGGATCTTTCAGTAAGCTCATCTCATCTGGTCTGGTCTCAACTCATCTCCAGCTCTGAGACGAGAGAGAACCTCGCTGAGATACAGAGTGAGGGATTAGCCTTTTATCACACATCTCCATGTATAATAACTCTAGTCGCTCCACAGCTCCGATTCATCATTCCCATTGGTTAGACACAGCTCTCTCTTCGACCAGTCCAAACAGGACTGGCTATGGCCAAGGCTCAGTCCGCCCCTGTGATCGATGGCTCTGGGCTGGGACAGAGAGGGAAAGAGTGAAAAAGAGGAATAGAAAAACAATAAGGGAGAGGGGGAGGGGAAAAGAAAGACAGAGGGGAAGAGAGAGAAGAGAATGAGGGATAGAAGGGAAATAGAAAGAGGGGGGATTCTGAGAGGCTACAGTGTGGATGAGGAGGGTTGTCAGAGAGAGAGAGAGGGAGCAAGAGACTAACCTTGCGGTGGGCCATAGGGAATGATTCTGAGTGCATTTCAGTGATGCAATTGTTGGACCACTCTGGGAGAAGAAAAAAGGGAAATTAAAAAAGTGCTGGAGCAAACATTTGGTCGTCTGGCAACAGGGGTTACAAGCAGCGGTTGTACAGAGTTATGAGGAACGGTGGCACATGATGTTTAGCCCCAGATATGGTTTCAGAATTGTGTGGGGGCGGAGAGGGGCACAGAGGGGTCCACCTGTCCTGAGATGTCAGTGTCTGTGAGGGGTGACAGCCAGGGACCACTACGAGTCTCTGCAGACTATGGCCCCTGGGGGCCTCTAGGGTCTGGGTCTGGGGGTTAGTGGAGGTGTGTTATTTGGGGCGTCCAGCCAACCAGAAGAAGCATTCACGCTGCATATAAGCAAAATACTAGCTTATTACATGTTACTAAGCCATGTGGCTTAGATTAGAGGGTTGGTGTTTGGGAGGGTTTTGAGAGGGATAAAGAGCGGGGGAGGGAGGGAAAAAAAAAGAGAGGAATAGGAGGGGAGAGGGGAATAGAAGTGTAGAGGGTAAAGAGGGTTAGAGAGAAGGAGAGAGGGATGGAGGGAGGGAGAGAGAGGGATGTAATAGAATCCTAATTTATTCCCTGAGGGGAGTCTGGTCCTTGGCTGTGAAACCCTGGACTGTGAAACCCTGGGCTGTGAAACCCTGGGCTGTGAAACCCTGGGCTGTGAAACCCTGGGCTGTGAAACCCTGGGCTGTGAAACCCTGGGCTGTGGCTGGGACTGGGGCCTCCTCATGACACCTGTTGTTGGGCTGAGCAACGCAGCATCCCTCAGAGAGTGTGTGTGTGTGTGTGTGTGTGTGTGTGTGTGTGTGTGTGTGTGTGTGTGTGTGTGTGTGTGTGTGTGTGTGTGTGTGTGTGTGTGTGTGTGTGTGTGTGTGTGTGTGTGTGTGTGTGTGTGAGTGTGAGTGTGAGTGTGAGTGTGAGTGTGAGTGTGAGTGTGTGTGTGTGTGTCTGTGTGAGCCTCTGTGTGAGCCTCTGTGTGTGTGTGTTTGTGTCTGTCTGTCCGTCTCTCTCTCTCTCTCTCTCTCTCTCTCTCTCTCTCGCTCTTATCCTCTCGCTCTGTCTATCTCTCTGTAATCCATACTTATTAATCTTCCACCCTGAAGTCCCCTGCTTTCCCCCCTTCTTTCCCCCCTGAAGTCCCCTGCTTTTCCCCCTGAAGTCCACGGCTTTTCCCCCTGAAGTCCCCTGCTTTTCCCCCTGAAGTCCCCTGCTTCCCCCCTGAAGTCCCCTGCTTTCCCCCCTGAAGTCCCCTGCTTTTCCCCCTGAAGTCCCCTGCTTTCCCCCTGAAGTCCCCTGCTTTCCCCCTTTAGTCCCATGCTTTCCCCCCTGAAGTCCCCTGCTTTTCCCCCTGAAGTCCCCTGCTTTTCCCCCTGAAGTCCCCTGCTTTCCCCCTGAAGTCCCCTGCTTTCCCCCTTTAGTCCCATGCTTTTCCCCCTTTAGTCCCATGCTTTTCCCCCTGAAGTCCACGGCTTTTCCCCCTGAAGTCCCCTGCTTTTCCCCCTGAAGTCCCCTGCTTTCCCCCTTTAGTCCCCTGCTTTCCCCCTGAAGTCCCATGCTTTTCCCCCTGAAGTCCCCTGCTTTCCCCCTTTAGTCCCCTGCTTCCCCCCTGAAGTCCCATGCTTTTCCCCCTGAAGTCCCATGCTTTTACCCCTGAAGTCCCATGCTTTTACCCCTGAAGTCCCATGCTTTTCCCCCTGAAGTCCCATGCTTTTCCCCCTGAAGTCCCATGCTTTTCCCCCTGAAGTCCCATGCTTTTCCCCCTGAAGTCCCATGCTTTCCCCCCTGAAGTCCCATGCTTTTCCCCCTGATGTCCCATGCTTTCCCCCCTGAAGTCCCCTGGTTTTTCAGCATGTCTTACACAGTGCTCTGTCTGTCAGTAGACTTATTCTAGTTAATTTGTGTAACATGTTCACTCTGGCAGCACCAAGCTAAATCCTGATTGAATGACAGCTTTATGCCCTCTAAACCTGTCACACTGGGTGCACCTCAACCTGCTCTGGCTAAATGCTGCCCATAGGCTCTGATCTAGAATGAGCTTTACCTACTCCAATCCTAGGCCTAAGAATTTGTAGTAACAGGCTGAATTCCTACCATGTAGAGGTTCAAATATCATCCCAACATACAGTACAGTACAAGCATGTGTGCAGCACATCTGGTATGTATGCTCACTGTAATCAGTGTGGGAGCTCGGCTGTGGTTGGAGGATAGAACCTCTTATTTGGGTTGACATCTGAGGAAGTGATTTCAGCTGTCTCTTTGTCCCCTCCTGGTCTGCTAGCACTCTCCAGACAGCAGCCTCTGTCTCTGCCCAACGCATTACAGCCCTGTTAAACAAGATGGCCCCAGGCCACAACACAACACAACATGGCATGGTCTCATCTAGGCCAGAACAAACCACAACTTGATGGGATAGTCTGACTCATACAGACATGATCTACTCAGTCGGAATATGATGAAACTCACACTGAAAGGGTTATGATTCTTGTCACGATTCTTGGCAAAGTTATGCAGGTAACGTTAGAAGTTGTCTCTAACTTTTGGCAGCGGAGTGCCTGGGTGGATAGAACTCCCTTCATCCCTCCATCCCTCTGCCTGGCCGAGGTCAGTCTCTGGAGCCGACTCAACACTCTCAGTGTGTGTGATATGAGAGGCCTGCTGCTCACCTGGCCAGCCAACCCCAGAGAGACCTGCCGGGGCCAGAGAAAGCCCCACCCTGCTCCCATGACACCTGCTGCAGCTTTCAGCCTGTAATGTGTCAAAATCCTCACAGCAGACTCTGACCTAGCAAGTTATCCCCTGTTATGCACCAAATTAGGACTTTATGAATGTCTGTATCTCATGTCTCAGAGCTTTTGTATTTTTGGTGGCCAGGAACTGAAAGATAATTATGTATCAATGTAAACAATCAGGACAAGTGCTGCCATTGGGGAAAAATGACATGAATAATATTGGTTTACTTTATCTGTGTGATACATCTACAGAAGCTCTTCCTGCCACAGTGAATAATATATTCTCCTCTTGATGAGTCCTGTCAGTGGATCCAAAGTAAATATCTGTCAGTCTTGGATTTCACCCTCGGCTGACTGGGCTGTCAGAGTGCATTCAAGAGCTATGGATTATTTAATAGTTTTTTTTACCTTTCCCAGAAGAACAATAAGTCTTTATTAAAATTGAGAGTTAGTTTTGATCCTCTGAGCTGTCACATACCTTTAGTGTCACAGTGACAATCGGCAGATGCCTTACTGCACGCGCCTAATTGATGTCACATTTCTTAATTTCCTCTTCCTTTCCCCTCCGGTGTGGTTTGATGTTCCATTTGCTAAAATACCTCACAGACAGAGGTAGAGAGTGAGAGAGAGAGGAAGAGAGAATGAGGGAGAGAGAGAGAGTGAAAGGGAGATAGAGAGAACTCTATGACATGTCTTTAGGGATAGCCAGCTCCTGTTTTGACAAACTGAGGTTCCATTGCCAATGCTAACACTGTGGAGGATTCCATGGCTACAGGCTAACACTATGTTAGTTAACCCTGGGCCAGCCAGCCAGCCAGTTTCAGCCTTGCTCCGGGCCCCGGCCCTAGGCCCAGGAACCAGACAGTGGCTCCTCTCGGGGGCCTATCACTTTGAAGGACTCCATAAATAGCCCAAGCCATTCAAAGCACAGTGTTTGGCTGTAAGCTGTTTTGACATTGCCTAATACCTCTCTTAGACTTAGCCACAGTCTGGGTTCAGGGCTCTATTCATGACAGGCGAAACGTCCTAAATGGCACCCTACTCCCTATGGGCCCTCGTCAAAAGTAATGCGCTATATAGGGAATAGTGTGCCATTTGAGACATAGCCAGGGATACAGGGGTCACGGTGCAGTGGTAGGTACATGGCTCAAGCCTGGCCTGTGGAGACAAGAGCGGCCTTTTTCTGCTCTTGTGAGTAGGAACATGGGAATGTTTCTGGCATGTGTCTCAGAAAGCTGGACTGCTAGTGATGTGAGTAATGTCAAGACTTAGCCTGACATCACTCACTCCTGTCCATCTCCCGTCAGTCTGACTGGTGTTAAAAGGCCTTCATTATGTAGACACTTTAGTCTGTGGGCTATTCTGATGGGATATTCCTAGGGATTTCTAGATTCCGCACGCACAAATGTACACACACACAAAAGTTGACATTGGCATAATGTTGAATTCGGCCAAAGCCGAAAGAAAGTGGATTGTAAGAAGCTCTGGGTAAAACTGTGAATGACGTGTGGAGAGATCTGGTTCCAACCCCTTCACAGCACTCCAGTGTTGTGCAAGACACAGACTTAGGCAGCAAGGTATTCTAAGCATGAGTTGAATGTACATGTATATATTTTGGGGGGAGAATACAGTATATGAATAGCTTATTACTGACTAAAGAAGAACAAAATGTTTGAAAAAATATGTGACACTACAACATTACAACATACACAGTTTGGCTTTGGAAAGGCTAGTGCAACTTTGTTGTGATGAGCAGGACTGTGATTACGAAACAGCAGGAAAGAGTGCCAATTATTTACAAGGAAACCAAAATATGGCTGAGCAGTTGAAGATAAGATTCACCATGCATGCAGTCAGACCAAAGGGCTGTGGCTATTTGAAGCTGCCTTTCTTTGTGTGTTCTGCTTCAGTGAAAGGGAGACACAGTAAACTCCAGTAACCCACAGAAGACAAGTGAGTTACTCTCAGTGAAATGTGTTTTGTTAAAAAATGTATCTCTTTCCTCTCTCTTCTTGTCTTGTCACATTGAGATAAAATTGGACTGGCCGGTCCCACCCATCCCCATTTGAACTTGGCCCAGGTTGTCGTTTGTCTAAGGGGGCAACCTGGTCTCATAGACTAGATGTAATATAGTAAATGAAGATCGGGGGACAGTCAAATTAGTATGATATGTTACATTTGGTATGGTTACTTAAGACAGAAGCTTACTTCAGGCAAAAACGAAAGGAGGGTGGTTGGAATTGGGTGGATGGGTTGGCGTTTTATTAATGCGAACGTCTAGCAACCCAAAGGTTGCGTGTTCGGATCTCATCACGGACAACTTTAGTATTTGAGCTAATTATCACCTTTGCAGCTACTTACTGTTTTTTAGCTACTTAGCAACTACTTAAGCCTTTAACATAACTCCTACCTTAAAGCTGCAATATGTAACCTTTTTGGCATCTCACCCGAAATGCAAGTTATAGATCTGTCACTCATTGAAAGCAAGTCTAAGAAGCGTTAGATCTGTTCTCTGTGTGCTACTTCTATGCTTCCCGTTCTTAAGTTTTGTTTTTGCGTCTTTTACTTTCGGTTTTGTTTACTAGCTTCAAACAGCTGAAAATACAATCTTTTTGGTTATGGAAAATATATATCACAGCGGTTTAGATGGTACAATGCTTCTCTACACTATACTTTCTTGTTTTGTCACATAAACTGAAATTAGGCAAACTATTAGAATTTTAGCAACCAGGAAATGGCGGAGCGATTTCTGCATAGTGCTTCTTTAACCTTAATCCTTACCTTAACCCTAACCCTAACCCTAACCTTAAGCCCTAACCCCAACCCCTAGCCTAGCCAACATTAGCCACCTAGCCAACGTTAGTGTCATATAGCTAACGTTAGCCATAATAAATTGGTATTCATAACATATCATGTTATGTATTGCAAATTAATACGAATTGTTCTACGAATTGCAATTCGTAACATATCATATGAATTATAATTCGGAACATATCACATGAATTGTCATTCGCAACATATCATACAAATTGTTGTTAGTAACATATCAAACAAAATGAATGAATGACATCCACAAATTAATACATACCATACCAAATGTAACATATCATATCTATTTGAGTGTCCCAGATTTTCGTTTACTATGTTACATCTACCCTTGAGTCCAGGTTGGAGGGGGTGACAGGTCTTGTTGTAATTTGACTTCTAATCCTCTGGACAAACCCCATGATGTGTCTCAAGCCAAAGCACCTTGGCCTTGTCCTTTAACGTCTTTGAGGGACAAATGGTGGAGAGCAGTTGGCTTTTATGGGAGGGTTATGGCTACTGAGACCAATAGCTGGTTATGCATTAGTGCCATCTATTGGTCAGTGAAAAAACACTGAGCTGTCTTTAGTGTTATGGAGGGAACTTTCCACTGAACGTTCCACGGACTATGACTGCATTGTCAATCTGACTGCTCAAAATGTATACAGTGAAGAGTTATTATGTTACGAACATACAAATAATAAATCTGTCAATTCAATCTGCTGATCAGTTCTCATTGTAGGAAAAGTTAACAATGAAGTGAATAACGGACACCATTCCCTAACCCGCTGTGTAACCACAGCACCCCTGTATCTGAGAGACATGTTGTGTTAGTGAGTGTTTATCTCTTCTCTAAGCAGACACCTGTCCAGCTAATGTTTAGTGAGGCCTAAAATCATAAAGTGATTCAATGTTAGGTAGTCTATTGTGCCCATGTATAAAGTGCTTAAATGTCTGTGTTTTTTAATTACATGTATCAAACATCAAATAATGGCAGCAGCTGGCTTATAGGTAGTGTGTACAGTGCAATAACTTATAAACATTGAATAATTACAAAAGCAACAACACAATAGGGATACAAAAAGAGTATTAGTTTTCATGGCGCATTGTCAAATAGCAGGCTAAATGTAAGAAAACCGCGGGCAGAGCAGCGAGATACACAGACTTTAAAGGAGTATGTTGATACACTGTATCCGCCAATGAACAATCCACCTGCTGCCATCTCTCAGCGCTGCCATTCACAACCCAGAATCTCTTCCTGTGGTGCGCAAATTGACATGTCATCGCTTGACTATATTGATCAAACCTCAGGTGCAAAGTGGAGCACCACTGGACACCTTGTCCCTTTTTTTCATAAACCTCAAATACTTTAAACCCTGCCAGCCAGTGACGTGACTCTCTCCACCACCGCGGGGCTCAAAGTAAGTAAACAAGGTCTGAAAGCCTGCAATCGGTTCCCTTTAGAAAACACCACAAAACAACCTTTAACTGTAGCCTTTAGCTTTCAGGGCCATACAAACAGGAGTTAATGTGATCCTGCAGGACCAGCCCCAGTACCCATACTCCTTGCTTTAGTGTCATCTGCTGACAGCTCCTGTTAAGGCTCTATTGTGTTAACATGGACTCAGAGGACAAGGGCTAGTCATTTCAAAGCACAAAGAATGGAGCATGGTGTGTACACTCCTCTTCTCCACCTCCTTCTCTCCTCTTCTCCCTGCTCTCCTCCTCACAGCTGATTTCCTCTTACCAGAAGGCATGGCTCTCTCCTTCTCCTTTTCTGTTCTCAATCATACCTGGGTGATGAACGTCAATCACCAGGCATCTCCTGTGTGGTTTTGCAGGCCAAAAGTAAACAGCAATTTACAGTATGAAACAAATTGAAAAATAATTTCACTGTAATAATTTGAGGTTTCAGATACTAACTGATACTAATTACTCACTAAATCATAAACTATTTAGTTTTTTGTCATCTATAATTAGGGCCTTAATTCAGTCCGTATCGTGGCAGTATTGCAGAAGATCCGCTTTAAAATTGAAAGGTAATTTCCAATTGAGCCGACATTTGCTGCATTTACAGTGAATGCATTCTCCGCGGGAACATTGCCTTTATATTTTAATCGAGCTATAGTGTGGATCTTCCGCGATACTTCGGCGATACGGATTCAATCCAGCCCTTAATATTACTTTTCAAGCTAAATGTGCATGTTTCCCTTTCATTTTCCCTCTTGGATCACTTTAAACTAATGGGTCAAATTTCTTTATGTTCACCAAATGTTTCTATTTCTGAGGATATTATGTAAGAGCAAGCAATGTTTATTTCCATATAAAAAAATCCAGAGGTCACCAAGGTTACAGACAAAGGGCTCTATGGGAGTGGAAGCCTGGTGTGCCAGGGATGACAGACGCTACCAGCTGATTGGCCGGTTCCTGCTCGGATGGGATTCGCTGTCAACAGGTCCCAATTAGCCAAATCAGAATAGGAGGAAGTGGTACAGAAAGGATACTTTGTTATAGTGCCACTGTTCTGTTTGTGAAGCTGGTGCAAAAAATAAACACAATCACTCCTTCTTTATTTCCTCTCCCATTGACCCGTTCCAGATTCTATGGGGGTGAATTAACATGGGCTTTGTTCTTGTTGTGGTGTTGCTTTGTTGATTCCCCGTCCCAAATGAACCTATGGGACAATTGTTGTGGTCCTTAATGTTACCGATGATATAAATATTGCCTGTTACTGCTGCCTCTGTGAATCTGAATAGGATTCAATGGGCCAACCTGCTTCCTGACATAAATACATCAACAAGAGGACATTGTGATAACAGACAAACACAGGGACAAATTAAAACCAGAAGTCTGGGGTTCATTGGAAATAATAGACCTTTAAAAAAGTTGTTAATGTGAAAATAGTGGAATAGAAACAGCAGACAAGCTTTGTGTCCTAGCGGAGGATGTTGAGTCATTCTAGGAACAGAAATACCAGACCCACATACATCACAGTCTGTAAAACAGAGAGTGTGTGAGTATTGTGCAAAGCAGAGGGGAACACTACAAAGCAGAATCAATGAGTTAACCAGCTAACTTTTATGAACAGCCAGAGATAACTATTGAGTTTCCGGTTTCATTAAGAAAGCTAAACATAGGTATGTATTTTTGGTTGTTGAGTCAAGTAGACCATATCCATTTCAAGCTTATCTTTCAAAAAAGCAAAAAATATTTTTGAATATTTCAAGTTAGATGGCTAACTCATTTGTAGTATAACCCTCTGATCTAATCAACACTTTTGCGTGGTGCTTTGTAAACTAACAGGGAATAGTTTGATGACTGGAAAGTGGGCAATAAAATGTCAAATCTCTTCCAAATCAGAACAGAGTTCATTTGCACAACTGGCTGTGGTACCAGCTTGCGTTAACTCTCATATTATATTTAACATGTTTTGGGGTGTTGAATCCTTATAGTAAAGTCCATATCATGAAAGAGATGGACAGTATTCCTCCTACAGACTATGGTGTAACGTTAAACTTTTTCACTACATGGACTGACTGTCTTGCCAGGGCAGGGTTCAATGAGTGATTGGGCTTTGACCTCTGAGTAATTTTGGTGGCAATGCACAGAATGCCAGATTAATTTAGTCTGTTGGTCTGGTATCAGTGAAGGTTTCAATACCTGTAGTGGCAGAGAGTGAGTGTCTAGGCTCTTGTCGGAATGCATGGACCAAAACGCAGCGTGGTAAGTGTTCATTATGTTTTATTAATCAAAAAACACTCTAACAAAATAACAAAGAGAAAAAAACGAAAAACAGTTCTGTCAGGTGCAGACACTAAACAGAAAATAACTACCCAACAAACCCAAACGAAAAAGGACAACTTATATATGATCCCCAATCAGAGACAACGATAGACAGCTGCCTCTGATTGGGAACCACACCAACATAAAAATAAAGATACTAGAATGCTCACCCTAGTCACACCCTGGCCTAACCAAAATAGAGAATAAAAACCTCTCTATGGCCAGGGCGTGACAGTGAGGATAGACAAGTAACAAGAGAACTCTCTCTCTCCCTCCCCGCCTCTCTCTCTCTCACTCCCTCTTTCTTTCTCTCTCTCTCTCTCTCTCCCTCCCCGCCTCTCTCTCTCTCACTCCCTCTCTCTCCTCCCTTTCTTTCTTTCTTTCTTTCTTTCTTTCTTTCTTTCTTTCTTTCTTTCTTTCTTTCTTTCTTTCTTTCTTTCTTTTCTTTCTTTCTTTCTTTCTTTCTTTCTTTCTCTCTCTCTATCTCTCCCCCTCTATCTGTCTTCTCTCCCTCCTTCTCTCAATTCAATTTCAATTCAATTTAAGGGCTTTATTGGCATGGGAAACATATGTTAACATTGCCAAAGCAAGTGAAATAGATAATAAACAAAAGTGAAATCAACAACAAAAATTAACAGTAAACATTACACTCACAAAAGTTCCAAAAGAATAAATACATTTCAAATGTGACGTTATGTCTATATACAGTGTTGTAATGACGTGCAAATTGTTCAAGTACAAAATTGAAAATAAATAAGCATAAATATGGGTTGTATTTACAATGGTGTTTGTTCTTCAGTGGTTGCCCTTTTCTTGTGGCAACAGGTCACAAATCTTGATGATGTGATGGCACACTGTGGTATTTCATCCAATAGATATGGGAATTTATTAAAATTGAGTTTGTTTTAAAACAAATTGTGGGTCAGTGTAATCTGAGGGAAATATGTGTCTCAAATTTGGTCATACATTTGGCAGGAGGTTAGGAAGTGCAGCTCAGTTTCCACCTCATTTTGTGGGCAGTGTGCACAGCCTGTCTTCTCTTGAGGGCCAGGTCTGCCTACGGCGGCCTTTCTCAATAGCAAGGCTATGCTCACTGAGTCTGTACATAGTCGAAGCATTCCTTAAGTTTGGGTCAGTCACAGTGGTCAGGTATTCTGAAATTGTGTACTCTCTGTTTAGGGCCAAATAGCATTCTAGTTTTGTTAATTCTTTCCAATGTGTCAAGTAATTATCTTTTTGTTTTCTCATGATTTGCTCTAATTGTGTTGCTGCTCTGGGGCTCTGTTTGTGTTTGTGAACAGAGCCCCAGGACTAGCTTGCTTAGTGGACTCTTCTCCAGGTTCATCTCTCTGTAGGTGATAGCTTTGTCGACTTTTCTGTTCTTTTTGTTGGCATAGAAGGCCCTTCTTGCCTTGTCTTTCAGATCGTTCACAACTTTGTGGAAATTACCTGTGGCGGTGATCTTTAGGCTGAGGTATGTATAGTTTTTTGTGTGCTCTAGGGCAACGGTGTCTAAATTGAATTTTTATTTGTGGTCCTGGCAACTGGACCTTTTTTGGAACACTATTATTTTTTGTCAGGTGCTGCTGTAGGCCCTCCTTGGTTTGGGACAGAAGCACCAGATCATCAGCAAAGAGTAGACATTTGCCTTTTAGATTCTAGTAGGGTGAGGCCGGGCTCTGCAGACTGTTCTAGTACCCTCTCCAATTCTGTGATATACAGTATATATAGTATATACAGTATATATAGCCCTGTGGAAAGAAATGTGTGTGTTTTTGGCCAATTTTTACACTTGTTGTTAGTGTACATGGATTCTTAATGTTGTATGTTTTTCCCCCAACACCACTTTCCATCAATTTGTATAGCAGACCTTCATGCCAAATTGAGTCAAAAGCTTTAGGGTGTGCAGGGTGAATACGTGGTCTGTCGTACAGTAATTTGGTACAAAACCAATTTGACATTTGCTCAATGCATTGTTTTCACTGAGGAAATGTGTGAGTATGCTGTTAATGATAATGCGGAGGATTTTCCCAAGGTTGCTGTTGACGCATATCCCACGGTAGTTATTGGGGTCAAATTTGTCTCCACTTTTGTGGATTGGGGTGATCAGTCCTTGGTTCCAAATATTGGAGAAGATGACAGAGCTAAGGATGTTAAAGAGTTTAATTATAGCCAATTGGAATTTGTGAAATGTACAGTTGAAGTCGGAAGTTTACATAAACTTTTTTTTACGCTACTGCTACTCTACTGCTACTCATCATATATACATAGTCACTTTAACCATATCTACATGTACATACCACCTCAATCAGCCCAACTAACTGGTGTCCGTATCCAGCCTCGCTACTTTTATAACCTCGCTAATGTATATAGCCTCACTACTGTTATTTTTCACTGTCTTTTTATTTCTTTACTTATCTATTGTTCACCTAATACCTTTTTGCACTATTGGTTAGAGCCTGTAAGTAGGCATTTCTCTGTAAGGTCTACTGTTATTTTGGGCGCACGTGACAAATACACTTTGATTTGATTTACACTTAGGTTGGAGTCATTAAAACTAATTTTTCAACCACTCCACAAATTTCTTGTTAATAAACTATAGTTTTGGCAAGTCGGTTAGGACATCTACTTTGTGCATGACGCAAGTAATTTTTCCCAAAATAATTTACAGACAGATTATTTGACTTATAATTCACTGTATCACAATTCCAGTGGGGCAGAAGTTTACATACACTAAGTTGACTGTGCCTTTAAAGAGCGTGGAAAATTCCAGAAAATGATGTCATGGCTTTAGAAGCTTCTGATAGGCTAATTGACATCATTTGAGTCAATTGGAGGTGTACCTGTGGATGTATTTCAAGGCCTACCTTCAAACTCAGTGCCTCTTTGCATGAAATCATGGGAAAATCAAAAGAAATCAGTCAAGACCTCAGAAGAAAAAATTGTAGAACTCCAAAAGTCTGGTTCATCCTTGGGAGCAATTTCCAAATGCCTGAAGGTACCACGTTCATCTGTACAAACAATAGAACGCAAGTATAAACACCATGGGACCGCTCAGCCGTCATACCGCTCCGGAAGGAGACGCATTCTGTTTCTAGAGATGCACGTACTTTGGTGTGAAAAGTGCAAATCAATCCCAAAACAACAGCAAAGGACCTTAAGAAGATGCTGGAGGAAACAGGTACAAAAGTATCTATATCCACAGTAAAACGAGTCCTATATCGACATAACCTGAAAGGCCGCTCAGCAAGGAAGAAGCCACTGCTCCAAAACCGTCATAAAAAAGCAAGACAAAGATGGGGACAAAGATGGTACTTTTTGGAGAAATGTCCTCTGGTCTGATGAAACAAAAATAGAACTGTTTGACCATAATGACCATTGTTATGTTTGGAGGAAAAAGGGGGAGGCTTGCAAGCCAAAAAACACCATCCCAACGGTGAAGCACGGGGGTGGCAGCATTATGTTGTGGGGGTGCTTTGCTGCAGGAGGGACTGGTGCACTTCACAAAATAGATGGCTTCATGAGGAAGGAAAATGATGTGGATATATTGAAGCAACATCTCAAGACATCAGTCAAGAAGTTAAAGCTTGGTCGCAAATGGGTCTTCCAAATGGACAATGACCCCAAGCATACTTCCAAAGTTGTACCAAAATGGCTTAAGGACAACAAAGTCAAGGTACTGGAGTGGCCATCACAAAGCCCCGACCTCAATCCTATAGAACATTTGTGGGCAGAACTGAAAAAGTGTGTGCGAGCAAGGAGGCCTACCAACCTGACTCAGTTACACCAGCTCTGTCAGGAGGAATGGGCCAAAATTCACCCAACTTATTGTGGGAAGACTTTGGAAGGCTACCCGGAAGGTTTGACCCAAGTTAAACATTTTAAAGGCAATGCTACCAAAAACTAATTGAGTGTATGTAAACTTCTGACCCACTGGGAATGTGATGAAAGAAATAAAAGCTGAAATGAATCATTCTCTCTACTATTATTCTGACATTTCACATTCTTAAAATAAGGTGGTGATGCTAACTGACCTAAGACAGGGAATTTTTACTAGGATTAAATGTCAGGAATTGTGAAAAACTGAGTTGAAATGTATTTTGCTAAGGTGTATGTAAACTTCCGAATTCAACTGTATATTAAATCTCTCTCTCGCCCTCTCCCCCCCTCTGTCTCTCTCTGTCGCTCTCCCTCCCCCCTCTATCTCTCTCACTCTCACTCTCTCCCCTCCTTTCTCTCTCACTCTCACTCTCTCCCCCTTATCTCAGTCTCAAAGTGAGAAGCCCTCACAGGATAATGGACCACTTCTGCTCAAAGACACAGTAAAATTGTCTCTAGAATGAAATGACAACCCCTTTGCTCGATCACAGTGAAACGCTAAAAAATACTATGGGTAGTATTTATATTATTATTTATACTAACACATAGTATCTATAGAAATATATCTCATCCAAAAATCACAGATATTATAAATGTTGTATCTTTATTTGCGAGACTTGAATATCTATGACAAAAACACTGTTGCCACGTAAACTCATTGTTTTTTTGTAGAAGAGCTAGTCAGAGAGAGGGGTGGGTCACACCCAAACCCAAAGCCTCTGATGGGGTAAATTATTTTGGGCCTGTCTGGCCTTTCAGAAAGTTCCCGCTAATATTATTGTAGAGCTCCTATTTGGAGCATGTTATGAATGGTCAGGGGAGCAGACAGATGCCAGTCTCCCATAGCGTGGTCCTGAAGTTGAGTCCCAAATGTAGTGCACTATGTAGGGAATAGGGTTCCATTTGGGACGCAAACCTGGAGTACTATCTCCGAGTCCTCTGTCACAATCACAGACACTTCCATCACTCTACTGCCCTCACACTGTCTGATGTATGCTGTGTGATGTATGATGGGGGTTCTACTGTTTGATCTGGAGAGAAAGGATTTCAGTGCGTGAATCAGACAGAGAGAGCTAAAGAGAAAGGATTTCAATGCGTGAATCAGACAGAGAGAGCTAAAGAGAAAGGATTTCAGTGCGTGAATCAGACAGAGAGCTAAAGAGAAAGGATTTCAATGCGTGAATCAGACAGAGAGCTAAAGAGAAAGGATTTCAGTGCGTGAATCAGACAGAGAGAGCTAAAGAGAAAGGATTTCAGTGCGTGAATCAGACAGAGAGAGCTAAAGAGAAGGGATTTCAGTGCATGAATCAGACAGAGAGAGCTAAAGAGAAAGCCACTCAATAGAGTAATGTGTATTTTATTGGTCTTGGGGTAAATTTAGCGACTGAACAGTGTGAAGGTAGCGATATTTTTTCCTCTCATACCGGTGCTATCTAGAACCTAAAAGGGTTCTTTGGCTGTCCCCATCGGGGAAACCTTTGAAGAACCATTTTTGGTTCTGGGTAGAACCTATTTGGTTCCAGGTAGAACCCTTTTGGGTGCAATGTGGAACCCTTTCAACAGAGGGTTCTACATGGAATCCAAAAGGGTTCTACCTGGAACCAAAACTGATTATCCTATGGGGACAGCTGAAGAACCCTTCTGGAACAGTTTTTTCTAAGAGTGTAAGGTCAGAATCTTTGTATTATGAGAAGTTAGTTGAGGACACAATGGAGGTGGTTGACTGATAGAATTTATTGGATCATTAATGCTCCAGCAGGAGACAGCATTACATACAGAAAAGAATATCCAGAATAAAAACACAATAAAGCTTGGGGGCTTATTTTCATTATGGTCCTCATTTTGCAGCGAGATGACACGGGGGCAAGACTTACACTTTGCATTCACTCAATGCAATTATAAACAACAACAATAGCAATTCATAACAAATTAGTTGAGGTAGACTCTCTCTTCTCACAGCCATTAGTTTAGCTATGTAAGGAGGAGACTAGTTGGGGTGGCAACCATATTTAGGGCCAGTCTGGCCGGGCCAGACAGACTCTCTCCTGCACTACCCCTAAGACCTGGAGCCGTATTTATCAAAGTATCTCAGAGTAGGACTGTTCATCTAGGATCAGTTTTGCCTGTTAGGTCATAATGAATAAGATTACAGTGGTGGATACGGCCCCTGGCCTGCATTTCCGAGGCTCTTGCTGGTGTTTTCCTCAGCAGGTCTGAGTGACAGTTATAGGTGGCTGTTCGCTGTGGCCCCCGGAGGCCCTGCCCCTGCTCCCTCTGTTCCCATGCCCATTAATCACCAGCCCTGTGGGGGCCAATCACATGCCGCACTGCTCCACTGAGGCCGCTGTCATGCCCACTTCCTGCGTCTACACAGGACCCAACCGGGTCGACCGTGGACACTGCCATAGGAAAAGACTCTGGGACAACAGAATTAATTGTACGAAGGGTCAGTGCCATAAAGATTTTTTCCAACTTTTTCCAAAACATTAAGCCCAAGGCTTCTTTTGTTATGAGCATAACACACAGCTAGTGTTACACAACCAAAGAGAAACATTTAAGAGCCCTCTGAGATCTGCCTTAAACTAGCATTCTGAGAAAGCTACAGGGCTATACGTGATTTTATATGGAATGTTAAGAGAGACTAATCTATCTCCGCTGTAAAATCTGGGTTTCAGTGATAAACCTGGGACTACTCAGTCAGAAATGTAGCCACTTGGTCATCTCCTGTACTCTCCTACTCTATCAGTCCTTCTCAATTTTTCCAGTCCAGAATTGGCATTTTGTTTTCCCATAGCCTGCTGTATGTAGCCTCCTACATTTACAGTGCTGTGGTGGTTAGTCTTTAAGAATCAGATGTTAAAACCTGTTGAGGACAGAGGGCGCTGTTTTCACTTTGGGGGAAAATCGTGCCCAATTTAAACGGCCTCGTACTCAATTCTTGCTCGTACAATATGCATATTATTATTACTATTGGATAGAAAACACTCTCTAGTTTCTAAAACCGTTTGAATTATATCTGTGAGTAAAACAGAACTCATTTTGCAGCAAACTTCCTGACAGGAAGTGGAAAATCTGAAATCGATGCTCTGTTCTAGAGCCTGCCTATTAATGTCCTTGATATTTATTAGTATAGATGCACTTCATACGTCTTCCACTAGATGTCGACAGGCAGTGAGAGAAGAAATGGAGTGTATAACTTGATCTGGGGTCGAATAAAAGCTCTCGGCATGACGTGTCACCAGTTTCCTGTTTTCTGGAGAGCGCGTGAAGGGACCTGGTTTTGCCTTCTGATAAGCTGTCGTTATGGACGACTAATATCTCCGGCTTTGATTTTATTTGATACATGTGACAATATCATCGTAAAGTATGTTTTTTCAATCTAGTTTTAATAGATTATTGAAATTTATTCGGGACGTTAGGCGTGTTGCGTTGTGTGCCTTTGTTCAGGAAGGAGAGCTTCGTGCTACTTTGCTAGCTTTCCGTGCTAATTGACTGGAGAAGAGGACATTCTAAATCCAAACAACGATTGTTCCCGACAAAGGACCCCTTGTACAACATTCTGATGAAAGATCATCAAAAGTAGGACCCATTTTATGATGCTATTTCATATTTCTGTCGAACATGTTGTACTAGTCGTTTGCGCCCAGATTTTGGGTACTCTCTCGCTATACCTAAGCTGGATGTCGTAATGAAGTTATTTTTAGAATTCTAACACGGCGATTGCATTAAGATCTAGTGTATCTATCATTTCCTATACAACATGTGTTTTCTAGTAACGTTTATGAATAGTTATTTGGTCAGAATAGTTGGAGTGTCATAAAAATATCCGCACATTCTGGGAAAAAGATGCTACGTTAGCATAATGGATAACCACTGATTTCAGCTCTAAATATGCACATTTTCGAACAAAACATAAGTGTATGTATAACCTGATGTTATAGGACTGTCATCTGATGAAGGTTTATGAAGGTTAGTGAAAATTAATATATTTTGCTGGTTTATTCCCTATCGCTAACGTGCCTATTGCTATCGCTAACGTGCCTTGATGAATGAATGCGGTAGTGTGGTAGGCTATTGTAGTAAGCTAATATAATGCTATATTGTGTTTTCGCTGTAAAACACTTAAAGAATCTGAAATATTGGCTGGATTCACAAGATGCTTGTCTTTCATTTGCTGTACACCATTGATTTTTCAGAAATGTTTTATGATGAGTATTTAGGTATTCCACGTTGGTCTCTATAATTACTCTGGCTGCTTCGGTGCTATTTTTGACGGTAGCTGTGATGGTAGCTGCAATGTAAAACTGATTTATACCTCAAATATGCACATTTTTCGAACAAAACATAGATTTATTGTGTAACATGTTATAAGACTGTCATCTGATGAAGTTGTTTCTTGGTTAGTTTGGTTGGTTCTTGGTTAGTTAAGTTGGCTTTATGCGTGCTACCTGTGCTGTGAAAAATGTCTGTCCTTTTTTGTATTTGGTGGTGAGCTAACATAAATATATGTGGTGTTTTCGCTGTAAAACATTTTAAAAATCGGACATGTTGACTGGATTCACAAGATGTGTATCTTTCATTTGCTGTATTGGACTTGTTAATGTGTGAAAGTTAAATATTTCTAAAAAATATCTTTTGAATTTCGCGCTCTGCCTTTTCAGTGGAATGTGGGAGGAGTTCCGCTAGCGGAACGCCAGAGCCAGACAAGGCACGTTAGCGATAGCAATAGGCACGTTAGCGTTAGCGAATAAACCAGCAAAAGATATTAATTTTCACTAACCTTCATAAACCTTCCTCAGATGACAGTCCTATAACATCAGGTTATACATACACTTATGTTTTGTTCAAAAATGTGCATATTTAGAACTGAAATCAGTGGTTATCCTTTATAACGTATAACGTCTAACGTAGCTTCTTTTTCCCAGAATGTGCGGATATTTCTATTAGACTCTCACCTATTCTGACCAAATAGCTATTCATAAACATTACAAAAAAATACATGTTGTATAGGAAATGATAGATACACTAGTTCTTAATGCAATCGCAGTGTTAGAATTCTAAAAATATCTTCATTACGACATCCACCTTACGTTATAGCGAGAGAGTGCCCAAAATCTGGGCGCAAAACTACTAGTATACAGTTCGACAGATATATGAAATAGCATCACAAAATGGGTCCTACTTTTGGTGATCTTCCATCAGAATGTTGGACAAGGGGTCCTTTGTCCAGAACAGTCGTTGTTTGGATTTAGAACATCGTTTTTCCCTCTTGAATTAGCAAGCACACTGGCCAAGTGGCTCGAAGCTCTCCTTTCTGAACAAAGGCACACAACGCAACACGCCTAACGTCCCGAATAAATTTCAAAAATCTAATAAAACTATATTGAAAAAACATACTTTACGATGATATGGTCACATGTATCAAATAAAATCAAAGCCGGAGATAGTAATCGCCTATAACGACAGCTATTCAGATGGCAAATCCAGGACCAACTTCGCGCCTTCCTGAAAACATAAAATGGGTGACACGTCATTCCAAGAGGACGTATTCCATCTCAGACCAAGATAATCACTCCATTTCTTCTCTCACTGCATCTTGACATCCTGGGGAAGGTGTATGACGTGCATGTATACTAATAGCTATCATGCCCATTTATAGGCAGGACCCAGAAGAGAGCATCGATTTCAGATTTTCCACTTCCTGGTCAGGAAGTTTGTGCCAAATGAGTTCTGTTTCACTCACAGATATAATTCAAACGGTTTTAGAAACTAGAGAGTGTTTTCTATCCAATAGTAATAATAATATGCATATTGTACGAGCAAGAATTGAGTACGAGGCCGTTTAAATTGGGCACGTTTTTCCCCCAAAGTGACAACAGTGCCCTCTGTCCTCATCAGGTTAAATTGTATTGTTTATTTACGTATTAGGGTACCCAAGGTTTGATTATAATCGTTGTATGACTTGTTTGGAAAAGTTTATTAGTAATGTTTGGGATTCATTTTGTATGCATTTTGATGGAGGGAAACTGGGTGGATTATTGACTGAAGCGCGCCAGCTAAACTGAGTTTTTATGGATATAAAGAAGGACATTATCGAACAACAGGACCATTTGTGATGTAACTGGGACCTTTTGGAGTGCCAACAGAAGAAGATCATCAAAGGTAAGGCATTTATTATATCGCTATTTCTGACTTTCGTGCCGCACCTGCCTGGTTGAAATATATTTTTCATGGTTTTGTATGCGGGGCGCTGTCCTCGGATAATTGCATGGTGTGCTTTCGCCATAAAGCCTTTTTGAAATCTGACACAGCGGCTGGATTAACAAGAAGTTAAGCTTTATTTTGATGTATTACACTTGTGATTTTATGAAAGTTAAATATATATAATACTGTAGTTTGAATTTCGCGCTCTGCAATTTCACCGGATGTTGTCGAGGTGTCCCGCTAGCGGCACGCCTTTCCCAAAGAGGTTTTAAACAGCAGGGTAGAGCGACACATACACACACAGAAACACACACACGGTACACACACAGACACATATACAAACACACACTTACACTACTCATGCTGTGTTAGCAATGCTGAGGACTTGCCCTCCAGGTAGGCCATGTGTGCTAAGACAAGCTTGCTCAGCTGGAGTGTGTGAGTGTTTGTGTGCGTGTACACTCTTAGAAAAAAAGGTGCTATCTAGAACTTAAAACTATTCTTTGGCTGTCCTGTCCCCATAGGAGAACACTTTGAATAACTATTTTGGGTTCCAGGTAGAATCCTCTTCAGTTCCATGTAGAACCCTTTCCACAGAGGGTTGTACATTAAATCCAAAAGGGTTCTACCGGGAACCAAAAAGGGTTCTAACTGGAACCAAAAAGGGTTATCTTATGAGGACAGCTGAAGAACCCTTTTGGAACCCTTTTTTCTAAGAGTGTAGGTTTGATGTGGCCCATAAAGCAGCCAGGGCTGTGAGTGACACACGGTTAGGCCTTAATGACCCCCAGTGCTCGGCTAAAGCTGCAGGCCCTGTGTTTACCTTCCAGCGCCATTCAACCTGCACAGGCCACTCTTTATGGTTCAAGACCAGGTCACAGCACACTAATGCTGAGTAACAATCCCAATACACACACACACACACACACACACACAACACACACACATGAATGTACACACACACACACACATGCGCACACACACAAGCATACACAAACACACTCGCACACACACACACACAAATACATACACACACGCACATACAAACACACAACATGCATACCTGCACGTACACACACTCATGCAGACACGCACAAACATACACTGTACAAACACACACTCTCTCTCTTTCCCGCAGATTGCCCCTCTCATACACACATACCCTCTCACACAGAAACCATACACACACATGCTCCCTGTGTCTCCGTGAGCAATAATCCTAGCAGCTAAATGAATAAGATCCCCTGGGCACTCTATCCCAGTAATTTATGGTCAAACAAAAACCGTTGAGACAAGGAGTTATGGCCTGTGAATTGCTTGTGTTGGCTGCCCCATAAAAGACATCACCTTGTCAGGCACAGCAGTGTGCGGGATTCAGGAGTAGAGGAAGGGGTCGGGGGGTAGAGGGGTGTGTGTGTGTGGGAGGGGGGGGGGGGGGTTCTGTGCTCCGAAAATCAGCTGCTCTCCATATGGGTGGCCTTTCTGCTCAACTCTCCCCCACTACAGATACCCCTCATCACCCCATCTCTCGCCCCCTCCATAGAGATCCAACATTCAAATCCCTCCATTTGAAGAACAGTGAAATGCCACTGACTCCGATAATAGCTCACCCAATCCACTGAAGTGTCAAATCTATGATCAGGAAATGTGAACAAGGGTTTTTTCTCCACTGCTGTAGACTTTATTTTAGATAACACGTTTTATTCAAACACGACAGAAGAAAGTAGAGAAGCGTATCGAAATTATAGATAGCGTAAAATTGGGTGATGTACGTTTATACTGAACTATATTCTTCCTCTGTCCTACTGAATGGGAGACTGAATATAATAATTGACATATACTGTAGATACATAATAATATTTAATTCAGTACATGATATTTCACTTATTTTACAAAGTACCTTATTCTAAGTTTACTCAATGTGTGGCGGGCTGGCTGGCAGAGACACTCCCCGTTTCGTTCCCAGGGTTTTATTTAGCCTATTTAGGTTTGGAGCATCAGTCTAGATGGCTTTTCCACTATTAGGAGGCCTCATTACAGCTAATTATGCTTCAGCTGTTGGTCTTCTCATCCCACTCCTCCTCTACTCCACTCTCCACACCAAATGGCAAATAACTCTTCACTGAGTGTTTCTGCGGAACACACACACACACACACACACAAACACACCCCCTCGTATTTGGAAAGTGGAGAAACTAGCTATGCTGTGAGAGTGCAAAAAGCAGGTGGTTCTGGGTAGGTCCCAGTGGGCACATTCTCACAAAGAGCAGAGAGCTAGATGCTCAGGATCATCTGGAAAACAAGTTCATCAACACAGCTCCTGACAACACAGAGAGAGAGAGAGCTCCTGATGCTGGGATGCAAGTCTCCTGACAACACAGAGAGAGAGAGAGCTCCTGATACTGGGATGCAGGGCTCCTGGGCTGCAGGCTGAGTGATGGGGGGGGGGGGGGGGGGGGGCATTATTAGACACTAGTATAGCCCTCGCTCCCTCTATCAGGGCTGAGCTGTCATTATTGGGCTATTCTTGGGGGAAGCTGCTATAGACCACCAAGTGTTAACATTCAGTATCTGGAGAAAGTGTGAAATGTTTGATAATGTATGTGGTATCAACAGAGAGGTATTTTCTGGGTGGTTTAAATATTGACTGGCTTTCATCAAGCCAGTCAATATTTACTAACCTGGTAGGTTATCAGTTAACCTACCAGGGTAGTTACAAGCAGCACAGGAATGAAATCATCAATATTTATTGATCACATATTTTCTAATTATGCAGAAATTTGCTTTCAAGCAGTATCCAAATACATCAGATGTAGTGATCACAATATAGTAACCATACCTAGGAAAACCCAAGATCCAAAGGCTGGGCCTAATATAGTGTATAACAGGTCATACAATACGTTTTGTAGTGATTCCTATGCTGTTGATGTAAATAATTTTTGTTGGTCTGTGGTGTGTAATTCATCACTACTACAGAGAGAAGGGCAGCTAGCTACAGAGAAGTTCTGACTGAGAGAGAAAGGCAGCTAGCTACAGAGAAGGTCTGACTGAGAGAGAAGGGAAGCTAGCTACAGAGAAGGTCTGACTGAGAGAGAAGGGCAGCTAGCTACAGAGCAGATCCGACAGAGAGAGATGGGCAACTAGCTACAGAGCAGAGCAGAACTATACTGTGCTGCTGTAGAATAAGCACTAGAGCACATAGGGAGGAGTGTTTGGCTTCTCTAATGGGCATGGTTAGCACAGTATAGACCCCTTCATTGATTAGGATAGCTTCCCTTGGAGAGTATGTCAGAGAGTCCTTATCCCTCGCACCACACACATCTACACATGCATCATCATCACAATTCAGAGGGATTATTTGTGTGAGGAACCTCATCAGATTAATGTGCAATACAGACAGAGTCAACTGTATTTGCTGTGTTCTGTGTGGTCTCCGTTTACATTCACCAGCACCATCTCAGTGATTATTTGTTCCTGACTGCCCCTTCTACATACAGCCCCATGCTCTTGGCAGCCAGCAGACTAGTTCTTTTTTTCTCCCTGTGTCTGTGTGGGGTACAGTGAGGGTGTCCTCCAGGCGCCACCATCCTTCCCTTCCAGACAGTTGAGCTCATACAATAGAATGTTAAAGGGTTATTTAGAGCTCTCAGAATCTTCTCTGTGTTCCCTGTGGAGTTGCTTACCTGTTCTAGAACATGTGCTAGGAAACAGGAGCCTCTTAGATCAGGTTAAGATGAGATGTCTCATACGCTTCCCTTTGTGAATGGCACAGCCGGATATAAAGGACTGCGAGAGAAGCGTAAGAGAGCTATAGGGAAAAGGAGTAGAAAAGAGGAATTAATTTCCTTCATTTGAACACACACACACACACACACACACACACACACACACACACACACACACACACACACACACACACACACACACACACACACACACACACACACACACACACACACTGCAATATCTCCATCCGTCACTGTGTGGAGGATCAGGTACAGTCCTGGACCATTTATTATGCCACAATAGTGCTGTCCCAGTGGAGTAAGGCTTTACTTGTGGCTGGCCAGGCTTTGCTGTCCCAGCGTAACCATACCTAGGAAAACCCAAGATCCAAAGGCTGGGCCTAATATAGTGTATAACAGGTCATACAATACGTTTTGTAGTGATTCCTATGCTGTTGATGTAAATAATTTTTGTTGGTCTGTGGTGTGTAATGAAGAGCAACCAGACGCTACACTAGACACATTTATGAATTTGCTTATTCCAGATACTAATAAGCACACTCCATTAAGAAAATGACTGTAAAAACTGTTAAATCCCCATCGATTGTTGAAGAATTGAAAATGGTATGTATGGTTGAGAAGGATGAGGCAAAAGGAATGGCAAATAAGTCTGTCTGCACAACCGATTGGCAAACGTATTGCAAATTGAGAAAACGTGACTAAACTGAATAAAAAGATACATTACATAAAGAATGATAATAAAAAGCTTTGGAGCACTTTAAATAAAATTTTGGACAAAAAGGCAAACAGCTCCATCATTCATTGAATTACTAGATGGCTCGTTCGTCACAAAGCCCACTGATATTGCCAGTTACTTTAATACTTTTTTAATTGGCAAGATTAGCAAACTTAGGCATGACATGCCAGCAACAAACGCTTACACTAAACATCCAAGTATAACTTATCAAATTATGATAGACAAGCATTGTAATTTTGAATTCCGTAAAGTGAGTGTGGAAGAGGTGAAAAAATTTGCCACCGGGGTCTGACAACTTGGATGGAAAATTACTGAGGATAATAGCGAACGATATTGCCACTCCTATTTGCCATATCTTCAATCAAAGTCTACTAGAAAGTCTGTGCCCTCAGGCCTTGAGGGATGCAAAAGTAACTCCGTTACCCAAGAATAGTAAAACTTTCAGCATGCTTATAGGGAAGGACATTCAACAAGCACGGCACTTACACAAATGACTGATGATTGGTTGAGAGAAATTGATGATAAAAAGATTGTGGGAGCTGTTTTGTTTGACTTCAATGCAGCTTTTGACATTATCAATCATAGTCTGCTGATGGAAAAACGTACGTGTTATGGCTTTACACCCCCTGCTATATTGTGGATAAAGAGTTACCTCCAACATAATCCAAGTAGAATCAGGAATTCCCCAGGGCAGCTGTCTAGGCCCCCTTCTTGTTTCAGACTTTACTAATGACATGCCACTGGCTTTAAGTTATGCAGATGACTCAACACTATACACGTCAGCTACTACAGTGAGTGAAATCACTGCAACACTTAGAAAGAGCTGCAGTTCGTTTCAGAATGGGTGGCAAGGAATACGTCCTAAATATTTCAAAAACTAAAAGCATTGTATTTGGGACAAATCATTCACTGAACCCTAAACCTAAACTAAATCTTGTAATAAGTAATGTGGAAATTGAGCAAGTTGAAGTGACTAAACTGCTTGGAGTAACGACTACTATTCAGTGGTGTTGTCAGTGCCACAAAGAGGGACCTCAGAAAATTACAATTGGCTCAGAACAGGGCAGCACGGCTGGCTCTTAAATCTACACAGAGAACTAACATTAATAATATGCATGTAAATCTCTAGCGGCTCAAAGTGGAGGAGAGATTGACTTCATCACTACTTGTTTTTGTAAGAATTGGTGACAAACTGAATGTACTGAGGTGTCTGTTTAAACTACTAGCACACAGCTCGGACACCCATGCATACCTCACAAGACATGCCACCAGAGGTCTCTTCACAGTCCCCAAGTCCAGAACAGACTATGGGAGGTGCATAGTACTAAATAGAGCCATGGCTGCATGAAACTCTATTCCACATCAAGTAACTGATGCAGAGACACACACACACACACACACACACACAAGAGACACACACACAGGCACAGACACACATACACATGATAAGACATGTATAAGACTGTAACGTCTTTTTCCAACTCACACTCTCAAACGTGTAGATCCCCTGAATGCAGCTCACTTTCCAGCCCACTTTCCAGCTCACACTCTGAAACACATAGATTCCCTGAATACAGCTCACTCTCCAGATCCCAATCACCTGAATTCTGATCACCTGTTCACACACCTGTATGTCATTATTACACACTATTTAGTTCAGTTCTTTGCACCCCATCATTGTGAGGTATTGTTTGTTTTGTAACACACTTCTATTTTACCATTTTACCTTCATTTAACTAGGCAAGTCAGTTAACTACCGCTTCTCTCTCCCGGATCCGGGATCCTCCTCATCTAAAAAGCTGACTAGCATAGCCTAGCCTAACGGGACAGGGATATCATATAATATAATTTCATGAAATCACAAGTCCAATACAGCAAATGAAAGATAAACATCTTGTGAATCCAGCCATCATTTCCGATTTTTTAAATGTTTTACAGCGAAAACACAATATGTATTTATATTAGCTAACCACAATAGCCAAACACACAACGGCATGTTTTCACCATGTTTCCACCGCATAGGTAGCTTTCACAAAACCCAGAAATAGAGATAAAATTAATCACTAACCTTGAACAACTTCATCAGATGACAGTCTTATAACATCATGTTATACAATACATTTATGTTTTGTTCGAAAATTTGCATATTTATAGCTACAAATCCTGGTTTTACATTGCAGCCACCATCACAAATAGCACCAAAGCAGCCAGAATAATTACAGAGAGCAACGTGAAATACATAAATACTCATCATAAAACATTTATGAAAAATACATGGTGTACAGCAAATGAAAGATAAACATCTTGTGAATCCAGCCAATATTTCCGATTTTTTAAGTGTTTTACAGCGAAAACACAATATAGAATTATATTAGCTTACCACAATAGCCAAACACACAAAAACATTTATTCACCGCCAACATAGCTTTCGCAAAAACCAGCAATAGATATAAAATTAATCACTAACCTTTGGACAACTTCATCAGATGACAGTCTTATAACATCATGTTATACAATACATTTATGTTTTGTTCGAAAATGTGCATATTTAGAGCTGCAAATCGTGGTTATACATTGTGAATACGTAGCAACAATTCACCAGAATGTCCGGAGATATTTTGGACACTCAATCTAATCTAACCAAAGAACTCATCATAAACTTTACATAAAAATCCTTCTTGTATGGCAAATGAAAGATACACTGGTTCTTAATGCAACCACTGTGTTAGATTTTTTAAAATAACTTTACCACAACATACAGCATGCATTATTGTGAGACAGCGCAATATTCTCAGCCGTGTTGGAGCCAACATATTACCAAGAAATACGAAATAACATCATATATTTTGTCTTACTTTTGCTGATCTTCCATCAGAATGTTGTGCAAGGAGTCCTAGGTCCAGAATAAATCGTTGTTTGGTTTTAGAATGTCCATTTCTTCTGTCGAATTAGCAACTTTGGCTAGCATTGTGGAGCGCACGTGTCCTTCATCTCTTGGTGCATGGATCGAAAAATTCCAAAATTCCCAATAAACTTAGAATAAACTGGTCAAACTCGGTTGAAAATCCATCTTTATGATGTTATTATCATATGTATCAAATAAAATGAGAGCCGGAGCAATTCGTAGTGTATACCGAACGCTTTTCAGAAGACAATGTGAGGTTCCCCTGCGCGCCGTCGAAAACTGACAAAAGACCGGACCTGCCACTCCAAAAGCTCTTATTCGGCCTCACATCAAGCTAGACACCCCATTCAACCTTCTACTGCCTGTTGACATCTAGTGGAAGGCGTATGAAGTGCATACAGATCGATAAATAAAAGCCAGTTGAATAGGCAGGCCCTGACACAGAGCCTCGTTTTCAGATTTTTCACTTCCTGTATGGAAGTTTGCTGCCAAATGAGTTCTGTTTTACTCACAGATATAATTCAAACAGTTTTAGAAACTTCAGAGTTTTTTCTATCCAATAGTAATAATAATATGCATATTGTATGATCTAGAACAGAGTACGAGGCCATTTAATTTGGGCACGATTTTTTCCAAAGTGAAAACAGCGCCCCCCTATTCACAAGAAGTTAAGAACAAATTCTTATTTCAATGACGGCCTAGGAACAGTGGGTTAACTGCCTTGTTCAGGGGCAGATCGACAGATTTTTGCCTTTGGAGCGCTGTGTTTCCCGTAATTTAATCCTCCTGTTTTTGATAGTTTTTGCCTGCCTCACTAACGACGCCTTTTGCCTATTCCCTGCCTGTACCTCAGCCTATCGGATTTCCCGATCTCCCGGACGACGTTACTAGCCTTTTCTCTGCCTGTACTGTTGCCCTTTTGGACCCCCTGTGTATGACCTTCTGCCTGCCCCTGGACCCAGCTACCTGCCTCCTCCTGTGGTCCTTTACAAATAAACACCTGCTGTGCTCTGCCCTTGAAACCAGCTCTCTGTCTCCCATCGTCTTCATTACAAAGACACACACATACTCATGTATTTTGTATTTTAGATATGTGATAGTAGAGCAGGGCTGACCTGTCACTATGGGGCTGTACAGCCCTCGCTCCCTCTATCAGGGCTGACCCGTCACTATGGGGCTGTACAGCCCTCGCTCCCTTTATCAGGGCTGACCCTTCACTATGGGGCTACACAGCCCAGGCCACTCATTACGTTACTCCAGTGCTGTTGTATGTACTGGACCTTGATTGATTAGCTTGATCAGCTTAATCAAATGTGTGTTAGTGCTGGGCTGTAACAAAAGCCTGCTCAGCCTGCGGCTCTCCAGGACAAAATGTAAAAAAACAGGGAAAATCCCTCCAGCCCTGTGTGTTCTGGCCCTGTGAGTTCTGGCCCTGTGAGTTCTGGCCCTGTGAGTTCTGGCCCCGTTGAGTTCCAGCCCTGTGAGTTCCAGCCCTGTGAATTCCAGCCCTGTGAGTTCCAGCCCTGTGAGTTCCAGCCCTGTGAGTTCAAGCCCTGTGAGTTCCAGCCGAGTGAGTGAGTGACAGATGTGCTGGCTTAAATAAATTCGCATATATACCCTGTATGCTACATGTATTACATCAAGGGCCCGGCCTCTGAAAGCGGGTCTCAGAGTCCAGACCGCACTGTGTATAGGTAGAGTAGAGTAACTTTAGGGGGTCTCCTGACAGGTTCACAGGTCAGTTGCTGTACAAGGCTGCTGTGGAGGAGCTGGAAGTCCTACCTGCTGTGAGCTATGTGCTGGGGTGAATCAGACAGGAACGAGCCGCTGAGAGCAGGGGAAAGGCCACAGCCACAGTTTCACTAGCTGCAGAGCAGGCCTGCAGGTCTGACAGAGAGAAGAGCAGCTACCTACAGAGTAGGTCTGACTGAGAGAAGAGCAGCTAGCTACAGAGAAGGTCTGACTGAGAGAGAAGAGCAGCTAGCTACAGAGAAGGTCTGACTGAGAGAAGAGCAGCTAGCTACAGAGAAGGTCTGCCTGAGAGAGAAGGAAAACTAGCTACAGAGAAGGTCTGGCTGAGAGAGAAGAGCAGCTAGCAACAGAGAAGGTCTGGCTGAGAGAGAAGAGCAGCTAGCTACAGAGAAGGTCTGACTGAGAGAAGAGCAGCTAGCTACAGAGAAGGTCTGCCTGAGAGAGAAGGAAAACTAGCTACAGAGAAGGTCTGACTGAGAGAAGAGCAGCTAGCTACAGAGAAGGTCTGCCTGAGAGAGAAGGAAAACTAGCTACAGAGAAGGTCTGACTGAGAGAAGAGCAGCTAGCTACAGAGAAGGTCTGACTGAGAGAGAAGAGCAGCTAGCTACAGAGCAGGTCTGCCTGAGAGAGAAGTACAGCTAGCTACAGAGAATGTCTGACAGAGAGAAGGGCAGCTAGCTACAGAGAAGGTCTGACTGAGAGAGAAAGGCAGCTAGCTACAGAGAAGGTCTGACTGAGAGAGAAGGGCAGCTAGCTACAGAGCAGATCCGACAGAGAGAGATGGGCAACTAGCTACAGAGCAGAGCAGAACTATACTGTGCTGCTGTAGAATAAGCACTAGAGCACATAGGGAGGAGCGTTTGGCTTCTCTAATGGGCATGGTTAGCACAGTATAGACCCCTTCATTGATTAGGATAGCTTCCCTTGGAGAGTATGTCAGAGAGTCCTTATCCCTCGCACCACACACATCTACACATGCATCATCATCACAATTCAGAGGGATTATTTGTGTGAGGAACCTCATCAGATTAATGTGCAATACAGACAGAGTCAACTGTATTTGCTGTGTTCTGTGTGGTCTCCGTTTACATTCACCAGCACCATCTCAGTGATTATTTGTTCCTGACTGCCCCTTCTACATACAGCCTCATGCTCTTGGCAGCCAGCAGACTAGCTCTTTTTTTCTCCCTGTGTCTGTGTGGGGTACAGTGAGGGTGTCCTCCAGGCGCCACCATCCTTCCCTTCCAGACAGTTGAGCTCATACAATAGAATGTTAAAGGGTTATTTAGAGCTCTCAGAATCTTCTCTGTGTTCCCTGTGGAGTTGCTTACCTGTTCTAGAACATGTGCTAGGAAACAGGAGCCTCTTAGATCAGGTTAAGATGAGATGTCTCATACGCTTCCCTTTGTGAATGGCACAGCCGGATATAAAGGACTGCGAGAGAAGCGTAAGAGAGCTATAGGGAAAAGGAGTAGAAAAGAGGAATTAATTTCCTTCATTTGAACACACACACACACACACACACACACACACACACACACACACACACACACACACACACACACACACACACACACACACACACACACACACACACACACACACACACACACACACACACACACTGCAATATCTCCATCCGTCACTGTGTGGAGGATCAGGTACAGTCCTGGACCATTTATTATGCCACAATAGTGCTGTCCCAGTGGAGTAAGGCTTTACTTGTGGCTGGCCAGGCTTTGCTGTCCCAGCGGAGTAAGGCTTTACCTGTGGCTGGCCAGGCTTTGCTGTCCCAGCGGAGTAAGGCTTTACCTGTGGCTGGCCAGGCTTTGCTGTCCCAGCGGAGTAAGGCTTTACCTGTGGCTGGCCAGGCTTTGCTGTCCCAGTGGAGTAAGGCTTTACCTGTGGCTGGCCAGGCTTTGCTGTCCCAGTGGTGTAAGGCTTTACCTGTGGCTGGCCAGGCTTTGCTGTCCCAGTGGTGTAAGGCTTTACCTGTGGCTGGCCAGGCTTTGCTGTCCCAGTGGAGTAAGGCTTTACCTGTGGCTGGCCAGGCTTTGCTGTCCCAGTGGAGTAAGGCTTTACCTGTGGCTGGCCAGGTTTTGCTGTCCCAGTGGAGTAAGGCTTTACCTGTGGCTGGCCAGGCTTTGCTGTCCCAGTGGTGTAAGGCTTTACCTGTGGCTGGCCAGGCTTTGCTGTCCCAGTGGTGTAAGGCTTTACTTGTGGCTGGCCAGGCTTTGCTGTCCCAGTGGAGTAAGGCTTTACCTGTGGCTGGCCAGGCTTTGCTGTCCCAGTGGTGTAAGGCTTTACCTGTGGCTGGCCAGGCTTTGCTGACCCTCTGTAAAGCACATGTTCTTGGGTGTGTCCCAAATGGCACCCTATTCCTTACTTTTGACCAGGGCACATAGGATTCTGGTCCAAAGTACTATATAGGGAGTCGGGTGCCATTTGGGACAAACCCTTTTCACCCAGCCTAGTACTGTCTACTGGAGAACCAGATAATCAGGCCTCCAGGCAACACTATCTGGCCCACTGAGGCTCCGGGTTATAAATCAACTTGTAATGATGGAATCTTTTCTTTTTAATCAATTACTCTACATTTCTTATAAATTGACATTGATTGTTTCATTGAATTTCTTTGATCTTTTTCGTTGGGGGACTAATCAAAACTTTGCATATGCATGTGATTACTTATGGATAACGTCAAGGGACAAGAACTGATATTCATATCCGACATCTAACTTCAAGATTCAGAATTCATATATGATGTCCAAAAAAGAAAGCCTTAAAGATGGTCGGACACAGTGATTGTTCAGAAGTGCTCATCCAAAAAGCCCCGGACCCATACCGGAAATGACCCTCCACTGTGTGACTCCACCATAGTATCATACAATATATACATGTATCATAGGACTGACTTTATGCTCAGGGGAGTGTTTCTACACAATGTCAGACGTGCTGCAGTGATTTCTCTCTGTGAACTAGCCCCAGGTTAACAGCGTATCAAATGTGGACAAGAATGGGAACTTCTAGAAGAATGAATCACCTGCAAGCACACACAATGACCCGCTCCTGTACTTTACACACTGCTACACTGCATCTTGTAAAACATCTATCTATAGAACGGCTGCAGGCGAGGAAAGCCTGACTGTTGGAAAGCCATGCTCAGCCCACACGTTAGCTTTGAGGATGGCTGGGGTGCTGCTAATGTTTGACTACTGCACTATCTGTTGGGACAAGACCATGGACAGGTTGTTGAGTGTGTAGCTTCTTTGGAGTGTGTGTTTGGTGACAACAAGATAGCGCGGTAACACCTCTGACACACCTCATCAGTGATATTTCTTATCTGGTGAGGGGCCACGTTGAAAGAGGCCTGTCTACCTGTGGCGTCAGTACACAACTCTGAAGAAACGGTTTCAATTCATGAAAACTTTATATAAACCACTCACATTAACGACTGCAGTGGGATATACTGCCCTTTCATGTAATTGCCATGTAGGTCAATTTATCCACTGATAGAATGGCTTAGTCATTAATGGGAACGTTCATTTCCCATTAGCTCCTTTAAGTGTGTGTGTGTGTGTTCGTGCATGTGTCTGTGTGTGTGTGTGTGTGTGTGTGTGTGTGTGTGTGTGTGTGTGTGTGTGTGTGTGTGTGTGTGTGTGTGTGTGTGTGTGTGTGTGTGTGTGTGTGTGTGTGTGTGTGTGTGTGTGTGTGTGTGTAAACTTGTGTGTCTGTGTTTGTGCATGTGTGTGTAGCGGTGGGGTGTGAGATTGCTATCTGAAGGTGATACATCAGCCCTGGTGTGGCAGTGTGTCTCTGTAATTATCAGGCCTCAATAGGACGCTGTGTTATTTCTGCCCAGGGTGAGATGCTTATCTGGCTCTGTCAGGCACCTGAATGGCTGAGCTCTGTTCCTCAGAGCTGCAGCTCACCTTCCGCAACACAAACACAAGACAAACTAGCTCTCCTCTCTCAGAACCCAAGCACAACCAAGACACACTAGAGCCCTATTGGCTCCTCTTCTACACCACAAGACAACATAACTCTACTGTCAGAGCTGTGGCTTACCTTCCGCACCACAAGACAACATAACTCTACTGTCAGAGCTGTGGCTTACCTTCCGCACCACAAGACAACATAACTCTACTGTCAGAGCTGTGGCTTACCTTCCGCACCACAAGACAACATAACTCTACTGTCAGAGCTGTGGCTTACCTTCCGCACCACAAGACAACATAATTCTACTGTCAGAGCTGTGGCTTACCTTCCGCACCACAAGACAACATAATTCTACTGTCAGAGCTGTGGCTTATCTTCTATACCACAAGACAACATAACTCTACTGTCAGAGCTGTGGCTTACCTTCTACACCACAAGACAACATAATTCTACTGTCAGAGCTGTGGCTTACCTTCTATACCACAAGACAACATAACTCTACTGTCAGAGCTGTGGCTTACCTTCTACACCACAAGACAACATAATTCTACTGTCAGAGCTGTGGCTTACCTTCTATACCACAAGACAACATAATTCTACTGTCAGAGCTGTGGCTTACCTTCTATACCACAAGACAACATAACTCTACTGTCAGAGCTGTGGCTTACCTTCTATACCACAACATTTACATTTACATTTAAGTCATTTAGCAGACGCTCTTATCCAGAGCGACTTACAAATTGGTGCATTCACCTTATGATATCCAGTGGAACAACCACTTTACAATAGTGCATCTAACTCTTTTAAGGGGGAGGGGGGGGTAGAAGGATTACTTTATCCTATCCTAGGTATTCCTTAAAGAGGTGGGGTTTCAGGTGTCTCCGGAAGGTGGTGATTGACTCCGCTGACCTGGCGTCGTGAGGGAGTTTGTTCCACCATTGGGGTGCCAGAGCAGCGAACAGTTTTGACTGGGCTGAGCGGGAGCTGTACTTCCTCAGAGGTAGGGAGGCGAGCAGGCCAGAGGTGGATGAACGCAGTGCCCTTGTTTGGGTGTAGGGCCTGATCAGAGCCTGAAGGTACGGAGGTGCCGTTCCCCTCACAGCTCCGTAGGCAAGCACCATGGTCTTGTAGCGGATGCGAGCTTCAACTGGAAGCCAGTGGAGAGAGCGGAGGAGCGGGGTGACGTGAGAGAACTTGGGAAGGTTGAACACCAGACGGGCTGCGGCGTTCTGGATGAGTTGTAGGGGTTTAATAGCACAGGCAGGGAGCCCAGCCAACAGCGAGTTGCAGTAATCCAGACGGGAGATGACAAGTGCCTGGATTAGGACCTGCGCCGCTTCCTGTGTGAGGCAGGGTCGTACTCTGCGAATGTTGTAGAGCATGAACCTACAGGAACGGGTCACCGCCTTGATGTGAGTTGAGAACGACAGGGTGTTGTCCAGGATCACGCCAAGGTTCTTAGCACTCTGGGAGGAGGACACAATGGAGTTGTCAACCGTGATGGCGAGATCATGGAACGGGCAGTCCTTCCCCGGGAGGAAGAGCAGCTCCGTCTTGCCGAGGTTCAGCTTGAGGTGGTGATCCATCATCCACACTGATATGTCTGCCAGACATGCAGAGATGCGATTCGCCACCTGGTTATCAGAGGGGGGAAAGGAGAAGATTAATTGTGTGTCGTCTGCATAGCAATGATAGGAGAGACCATGTGAGGATATGACAGAGCCAAGTGACTTGGTGTATAGCGAGAATAGGAGAGGGCCTAGAACAGAGCCCTGGGGGACACCAGTGGTGAGAGCGCGTGGTGCGGAGACAGATTCTCGCCACGCCACCTGGTAGGAGCGACCTGTCAGGTAGGACGCAATCCAAGCGTGAGCCGCGCCGGAGATGCCCAGCTCGGAGAGGGTGGAGAGGAGGATCTGATGGTTCACAGTATCAAAGGCAGCCGATAGGTCTAGAAGGATGAGAGCAGAGGAGAGAGAGTTAGCTTTAGCAGTGCGGAGCGCCTCCGTGACACAGAGAAGAGCAGTCTCAGTTGAATGACTAGTCTTGAAACCGGACTGATTTGGATCAAGAAGGTCATTCTGAGAGAGATAGCAGGAGAGCTGGCCAAGGACGGCCCGTTCAAGAGTTTTGGAGAGAAAAGAAAGAAGGGATACTGGTCTGTAGTTGTTGACATCGGAGGGATGTCCACCACAAGACAACATAATTCTACTGTCAGAGCTGTGGCTTACCTTCCGCACCACAAGACAACATAACTCCACTGTCAGAGCTGTGGCTCACCTTCCGCACCACAAGACAACATAACTCTACTGTCAGAGCTGTGGCTTATCTTCTATACCACAAGACAACATAACTCTACTGTCAGAGCTGTGGCTTACCTTCCGCACCACAAGACAACATAACTCTACTGTCAGAGCTGTGGCTTACTTTCTACACCACAAGACAACATAACTCTACTGTCAGAGCTGTGGCTTACCTTCCGCACCACAAGACAACATAACTCTACTGTCAGAGCTGTGGCTTACCTTCTACACCACAAGACAACATAATTCTACTGTCAGAGCTGTGGCTTACCTTCCGCACCACAAGACAACATAACTCTACTGTCAGAGCTGTGGCTTACCTTCCGCACCACAAGACAACATAACTCTACTGTCAGAGCTGTGGCTTACCTTCTACACCACAAGACAACATAACTCTACTGTCAGAGCTGTGGCTTACCTTCTACACCACAAGACAACATAACTCTACTGTCAGAGCTGTGGCTTACCTTCCGCACCACAAGACAACATAACTCTACTGTCAGAGCTGTGGCTTACCTTCTACACCACAAGACAACATAATTCTACTGTCAGAGCTGTGGCTTACCTTCCGCACCACAAGACAACATAACTCTACTGTCAGAGCTGTGGCTTACCTTCCGCACCACAAGACAACATAACTCTACTGTCAGAGCTGTGGCTTACCTTCTACACCACAAGACAACATAATTCTACTGTCAGAGCTGTGGCTTATCTTCTACACCACATGACAACATAACTCTACTGTCAGAGCTGTGGCTTACCTTCCGCACCACAAGACAACATAACTCTACTGTCAGAGCTGTGGCTTATCTTCTATACCACAAGACAACATAACTCTACTGTCAGAGCTGTGGCTTACCTTCTATACCACAAGACAACATAATTCTACTGTCAGAGCTGTGGCTTACCTTCTATACCACAAGACAACATAACTCTACTGTCAGAGCTGTGGCTTATCTTCTATACCACAAGACAACATAACTCTACTGTCAGAGCTGTGGCTTACCTTCTACACCACAAGACAACATAACTCTACTGTCAGAGCTGTGGCTTACCTTCTACACCACAAGACAACATAACTCTACTGTCAGAGCTGTGGCTTCCTTCTATACCACAAGACAACATAATTCTACTGTCAGAGCTGTGGCTTATCTTGTATACCACAAGACAACATAACTCTACTGTCAGAGCTGTGGCTTACCTTCTATACCACAAGACAACATAATTCTACTGTCAGAGCTGTGGCTTACCTTCTATACCACAAGACAACATAACTCTACTGTCAGTGCTGTGGCTTACCTTCCGCACCACAAGACAACATAATTCTACTGTCAGAGATGTGGCTTACCTTCCGCACCACAAGACAACATAACTCTACTGTCAGAGCTGTGGCTTATCTTCTATACCACAAGACAACATAACTCTACTGTCAGAGCTGTGGCTTATCTTCTATACCACAAGACAACATAACTCTACTGTCAGAGCTGTGGCTTACCTTCTACACCACAAGACAACATAATTCTACTGTCAGAGCTGTGGCTTACCTTCCGCACCACAAGACAACATAACTCTACTGTCAGAGCTGTGGCTTACCTTCCGCACCACAAGACAACATAACTCTACTGTCAGAGCTGTGGCTTACCTTCTACACCACAAGACAACATAATTCTACTGTCAGAGCTGTGGCTTATCTTCTACACCACATGACAACATAACTCTACTGTCAGAGCTGTGGCTTACCTTCCGCACCACAAGACAACATAACTCTACTGTCAGAGCTGTGGCTTACCTTCTATACCACAAGACAACATAACTCTACTGTCAGAGCTGTGGCTTACCTTCTACACCACAAGACAACATAATTCTACTGTCAGAGCTGTGGCTTACCTTCTATACCACAAGACAACATAACTCTACTGTCAGAGCTGTGGCTTACCTTCTACACCACAAGACAACATAATTCTACTGTCAGAGCTGTGGCTTACCTTCTATACCACAAGACAACATAATTCTACTGTCAGAGCTGTGGCTTACCTTCTATACCACAAGACAACATAACTCTACTGTCAGAGCTGTGGCTTACCTTCTATACCACAACATTTACATTTACATTTAAGTCATTTAGCAGACGCTCTTATCCAGAGCGACTTACAAATTGGTGCATTCACCTTATGATATCCAGTGGAACAACCACTTTACAATAGTGCATCTAACTCTTTTAAGGGGGAGGGGGGGGTAGAAGGATTACTTTATCCTATCCTAGGTATTCCTTAAAGAGGTGGGGTTTCAGGTGTCTCCGGAAGGTGGTGATTGACTCCGCTGACCTGGCGTCGTGAGGGAGTTTGTTCCACCATTGGGGTGCCAGAGCAGCGAACAGTTTTGACTGGGCTGAGCGGGAGCTGTACTTCCTCAGAGGTAGGGAGGCGAGCAGGCCAGAGGTGGATGAACGCAGTGCCCTTGTTTGGGTGTAGGGCCTGATCAGAGCCTGAAGGTACGGAGGTGCCGTTCCCCTCACAGCTCCGTAGGCAAGCACCATGGTCTTGTAGCGGATGCGAGCTTCAACTGGAAGCCAGTGGAGAGAGCGGAGGAGCGGGGTGACGTGAGAGAACTTGGGAAGGTTGAACACCAGACGGGCTGCGGCGTTCTGGATGAGTTGTAGGGGTTTAATAGCACAGGCAGGGAGCCCAGCCAACAGCGAGTTGCAGTAATCCAGACGGGAGATGACAAGTGCCTGGATTAGGACCTGCGCCGCTTCCTGTGTGAGGCAGGGTCGTACTCTGCGAATGTTGTAGAGCATGAACCTACAGGAACGGGTCACCGCCTTGATGTGAGTTGAGAACGACAGGGTGTTGTCCAGGATCACGCCAAGGTTCTTAGCACTCTGGGAGGAGGACACAATGGAGTTGTCAACCGTGATGGCGAGATCATGGAACGGGCAGTCCTTCCCCGGGAGGAAGAGCAGCTCCGTCTTGCCGAGGTTCAGCTTGAGGTGGTGATCCATCATCCACACTGATATGTCTGCCAGACATGCAGAGATGCGATTCGCCACCTGGTTATCAGAGGGGGGAAAGGAGAAGATTAATTGTGTGTCGTCTGCATAGCAATGATAGGAGAGACCATGTGAGGATATGACAGAGCCAAGTGACTTGGTGTATAGCGAGAATAGGAGAGGGCCTAGAACAGAGCCCTGGGGGACACCAGTGGTGAGAGCGCGTGGTGCGGAGACAGATTCTCGCCACGCCACCTGGTAGGAGCGACCTGTCAGGTAGGACGCAATCCAAGCGTGAGCCGCGCCGGAGATGCCCAGCTCGGAGAGGGTGGAGAGGAGGATCTGATGGTTCACAGTATCAAAGGCAGCCGATAGGTCTAGAAGGATGAGAGCAGAGGAGAGAGAGTTAGCTTTAGCAGTGCGGAGCGCCTCCGTGACACAGAGAAGAGCAGTCTCAGTTGAATGACTAGTCTTGAAACCGGACTGATTTGGATCAAGAAGGTCATTCTGAGAGAGATAGCAGGAGAGCTGGCCAAGGACGGCCCGTTCAAGAGTTTTGGAGAGAAAAGAAAGAAGGGATACTGGTCTGTAGTTGTTGACATCGGAGGGATGTCCACCACAAGACAACATAATTCTACTGTCAGAGCTGTGGCTTACCTTCCGCACCACAAGACAACATAACTCCACTGTCAGAGCTGTGCTCACCTTCCGCACCACAAGACAACATAACTTACTGTCAGAGCTGTGCTATTCTATACCACAAGACAACATAACTCTACTGTCAGAGCTGTGGCTTACCTTCCGCACCACAAGACAACATAACTCTACTGTCAGAGCTGTGGCTTACTTTCTACACCACAAGACAACATAACTCTACTGTCAGAGCTGTGGCTTACCTTCCGCACCACAAGACAACATAACTCTACTGTCAGAGCTGTGGCTTACCTACACCACAAGACAACATAATTCTACTGTCAGAGCTGTGGCTTACCTTCCGCACCACAAGACAACATAACTCTACTGTCAGAGCTGTGGCTTACCTTCCGCACCACAAGACAACATAACTCTACTGTCAGAGCTGTGGCTTACCTTCTACACCACAAGACAACATAACTCTACTGTCAGAGCTGGGCTACCTCTACACCACAAGACAACATAACTCTACTGTCAGAGCTGTGGCTTACCTTCCGCACCACAAGACAACATAACTCTACTGTCAGAGCTTGTGGCTTACCTTCTACACCACAAGACAACATAATTCTACTGTCAGAGCTGTGGCTTACCTTCCGCACCACAAGACAACATAACTCTACTGTCAGAGCTGTGGCTTACCTTCCGCACCACAAGACAACATAACTCTACTGTCAGAGCTGTGGCTTACCTTCTACACCACAAGACAACATAATTCTACTGTCAGAGCTGTGGCTTATCTTCTACACCACATGACAACATAACTCTACTGTCAGAGCTGTGGCTTACCTTCCGCACCACAAGACAACATAACTCTACTGTCAGAGCTGTGGCTTATCTTCTATACCACAAGACAACATAACTCTACTGTCAGAGCTGTGGCTTACCTTCTATACCACAAGACAACATAATTCTACTGTCAGAGCTGTGGCTTACCTTCTATACCACAAGACAACAACAACATAACTCTACTACGTACGGAGCTGTGGCTTATCTTCTATGACCACAAGACAACATACTCTACTGTTCAGAGCTGTGGCTTACCTTCTACACCACAAGACAACATACACTCTACTGTCAGAGCTGTGGCTTACCTTCTACACCACAAGACAACATAACTCTACTGTCAGAGCTGTGGCTTCCTTCTATACCACAAGACAACATAATTCTACTGTCAGAAGCTGTGGCTTATCTTGTATACCACAAGACAACATAACTCTACTGTCAGAGCTGTGGCTTACCTTCTATACCACAAGACAACATAATTCTACTGTCAGAGCTGTGGCTTACCTTCTATACCACAAGACAAACATAACTCTACTGTCGTGCTGTGCTTACCTTCCGCACCACAAGACAACATAATTCTACTGTCAGAGATGTGGCTTACCTTCCGCACCACAAGACAACATAACTCTACTGTCAGAGCTGTGCTTATCTTCCTATCCACAAAGACAACATAACTCTACTGTCAGAGCTGTGGCTTATCTTCTATACCACAAGACAACATAACTCTACTGTCAGAGCTGTGGCTTACCTTCTACACCACAAGACAACATAATTCTACTGTCAGAGCTGTGGCTTACTTCCGCCCCACAAGACAACATAACTCTACTGTCAGAGCTGTGGCTTACCTTCCGCCACACAAGACAACATAACTCTACTGTCAGAGCTGTGGCTTACCTTCTACACCACAAGACAACATAATTCTACTGTCAGAGCTTGGCTTATCTTCTACAACCACAGGACAACATAACTCACTGTCAGAGCTGTGGCTTACCTTCCGCACCACAAGACAACAATATCTACTGTCAGAGCTGTGGCTTACTTCTATACCACAAGACAACATAACTCTACTGTCAGAGCTGTGGCTTACCTTCTACACCACAAGACAACATATTCTACTGTCAGAGCTGTGGCTTACCTTCTATACCACAAGACAACATAACTCTACGTCAGAGCTGTGGCTTACCTTCTACCACAAACAACATAATTCTACTGTCAGAGCTGTGCTTACCTTCTATAACCACAAGACAACATAATTCTACTGTCAGAGCTGTGGCTTACTTCTAACCACAGACAACATAACTCTACTGTCAGAGCTGGCTTACTTCTATACCACAACATTTACATTTACATTTAAGTCATTTAGCAGACGCTCTTATCCAGAGCGACTTACAAATTGGTGCATTCACCTTATGATATCCGTGGAACAACCACTTTACAATAGTGCATCTAACTCTTTTAAGGGGGAGGGGGGGGTAGAAGGATTACTTTATCCTATCCTAGGTATTCCTTAAAGAGGTGGGGTTTCAGGTGTCTCCGAAGGTGGTGATTGACTCCGCTGACCTGGCGTCGTGAGGGAGTTTGTTCCACCATTGGGTGCCAGAGCAGCGAACAGTTTTGACTGGGCTGAGCGGGAGCTGTACTTCCTCAGAGGTAGGGAGGCGAGCAGGCCAGAGGTGGATAACGCAGTGCCCTTGTTTGGGTGTAGGGCCTGATCAGAGCCTAGTGTACGGAGGTGCCGTTCCCTCACAGCTCCGTAGGCAAGCACCATGGTCTTGTAGCGGATGCGAGCTTCAACTGGAAGCCGTGGAGAGAGCGGAGGAGCGGGGTGACGTGAGAGAACTTGGGAAGGTTGAACACCAGACGCGGCTGCGGCGTTCTGGATGAGTTTGTAGGGGTTTAATAGCACAGGCAGGAGCCCAGCCAACAGCGAGTTGCAGTAATCCAGACGGGAGATGACAAGTGCCTGGATTAGGACCTCGGCCGCTTCCTGTGTGAGGCAGGGTCGTACCTGCGAATGTTGTAGAGCATGAACCTACAGGAACGGTCACCGCCTTGATGTGAGTTGAGAACGACAGGGTGTTGTCCAGGATCACGCCAAGGTTCTTAGCACTCTGGGAGGAGGACACAATGGAGTTGTCAACCGTGATGGCGAGATCATGGAACGGGCAGTCCTTCCCGGGAGGAAGAGCAGCTCCGTCTTGCCGAGGTTCAGCTTGAGGTGGTGATCCATCATCCACACTGATATGTCTGCCAGACATGCAGAGATGCGATTCGCCACCTGGTTATCAGAGGGGGAAAGGAGAAGATTAATTGTGTGTCGTCTGCATAGCAATGATAGGAGAGACCATGTGAGGATATGACAGAGCCAAGTGACTTGGTGTATAGCGAGAATAGGAGAGGGCCTAGAACAGAGCCCTGGGGGACACCAGTGGTGAGACGCGTGGTGCGGAGACAGATTCTCGCCACGCCACCTGGTAGGAGCGACCTGTCAGGTAGGACGCAATCCAAGCGTGAGCCGCGCCGGAGATGCCCAGCTCGGAGAGGGTGGAGAGGAGGATCTGATGGTTCACGTATCAAAGGCAGCCGATAGGTCTAGAAGGATGAGAGCGGAGGAGAGAGAGTTAGCTTTAGCAGTGCGGAGCGCCTCCGTGACACAGAGAAGAGCAGTCTCAGTTGAATGACTAGTCTTGAAACCGGACTGATTTGGATCAAGAAGGTCATTCTGAGAGAGATAGCAGGAGAGGCTGGCCAAGGACGGCCCGTTCAAGAGTTTTGGAGAAAAGAAAGAAGGGATACTGGTCTGTAGTTGTTGACATCGAGGGATGTCCACCACAAGACAACATAATTCTACTGTCAGAGCTGTGGCTTACCTTCCGCACCACAAGACAACATAACTCCACTGTCGAGCTGTGGCTCACCTTCCGCACCACAAGACAACATAACTCTACTGTCAGCTGTGGCTTATCTTCTATACCACAAGACACATAACTCTACTGTCAGAGCTGTGGCTTACCTTCCACCACAAGACAACATAACTCTACTGTCAGAGCTGTGGCTTACTTTCTACACCACAAGACAACATAACTCTACTGTCAGAGCTGTGGCTTACCTTCCGCACCACAAGACAACATAACTCTACTGTCAGAGCTGTGGCTTACCTTCTACACCACAAGACAACATAATTCTACTGTCAGAGCTGTGGCTTACCTTCCGCCACCAAGACAACATAACTCTACTGTCAGAGCTGTGGCTTACCTTCCGCACCACAAGACAACATAACTCTACTGTCAGAGCTGTGGCTTACCTTCTACACCACAAGACAACTAACTCTACTGTCAGAGCTGTGGCTTACCTTCTACACCACAAGACAACATAACTCTACTGTCAGAGCTGTGGCTTACCTTCCGCACCACAAGACAACATAACTCTACTGTCAGAGCTGTGGCTTACCTTCTACACCACAAGACAACATAATTCTACTGTCAGAGCTGTGGCTTACCTTCCGCACACAAGACAACATAACTCTACTGTCAGAGCTGTGGCTTACCTTCCGCACCACAAGACAACATAACTCTACTGTCAGAGCTGTGGCTTACCTTCTACACCACAAGACAACATATTTCTACTGTCAGAGCTGTGGCTTATCTTCTACACCACATGACAACATAACTCTACTGTCAGAGCTGTGGCTTACCTTCCGCACCACAAGACAACATAACTCTACTGTCAGAGCTGTGGCTTATCTTCTATACCACAAGACAACATAACTCTACTGCAGAGCTGTGGCTTACCTTCTATACCACAAGACAACATAATTCTACTGTCAGAGCTGTGGCTTACCTTCTATACCACAAGACAACATAACTCTACTGTCAGAGCTGTGCTTATCTTCTATACCACAAAGACAACATAACTCTACTGTCAGAGCTGTGGCTTACCTTCTACACCACAAACAACATACTCTACTGTCAGAGCTGTGGCTTACTTCTAACCACACAAGACAACATAACTCTACTGTCAGAGCTGTGGCTTCCTTCTATACCACAAGCAACATAATTCTACTGTCAGAGCTGTGGCTATCTTGTATACCACAAGACAACATAACTCTACTGTCAGAGCTGTGCTTACCTTCTATACCACAGACAACATAATTCTACTGTCAGAGCGTGGCTTACTTCTATACCAAAGCACAACAACATAACTCTACTGTCGATGCTGTGGCTTACTTCCGCACCACAAGACAACATAATTCTACTGTCAGAGATGTGGCTTACCTTCCGCACCACAAGACACATAACTCTATGTCAGAGCTGTGGCTTATCTTCTATACCACAAGACAACATACTCTACTGTCAGAGCTGTGGCTTGTCTTCTATACCACAAGACAACATAACTCTACTGTCAGAGCTGTGGCTTACCTTCTACACCACAAGACAACATAATTCTACTGTCAGAGCTGTGGCTTACCTTCCGCACCACAAGACAACATAACTCTACTGTCAGAGCTGTGGCTTACCTTCCGCACCACAAGACAACATAACTCTACTGTCAGAGCTGTGGCTTACCTTCTACACCACAAGACAACATAATTCTACTGTCAGAGCTGTGCTTATCTTCTACACCACATGACAACATAACTCTACTGTCAGAGCTGTGGCTTACCTTCCGCACCACAAGAAACATAACTCTACTGTCAGAGCTGTGGCTTACTTCTATACCACAAGACAACATAACTCTACTGTCAGAGCTGTGGCTTACCTTCTATACCACAAGACAACATATTCTACTATCTAGCTCAGAGCTGTGGCTTACCTTCTATACCACAAGACAACATAACTCTACTGTCAGGCTGTGGCTTACCTTCCCACCACAAGACAACATAATTCTACTGTCGAGATGTGGCTTACCTTCCGCACCACAAGACAACATAACTCTACTGCAGAGCTGTGGCTTATCTTCTATACCACAAGACAACATAACTCTACTGTCAGAGCTGTGGCTTATCTTCTATACCACAGAACAACATAACTCTACTAGTCAAGAGCTGTGCTTATCTTCTACACCACACACAAGACAACATAACTCTACTACTGTCAGAGCTGTGGCTTACCTTCTATACCACTAAGTACGAACATAACTCTACTGTCAGAGCTGTGGCTTACTTCCACCACAGACAACATAAGTCTACTACGTGTCAGGAGTGCTGTGCTTACCTTCCGCACCACAAGACAACATAATTCTACTGTCAGAGCCTGTGGCTTGTCTTCTATACCACAAGACAACATAACTCCGGTCAGAGCTGTGGCTTACCTTCTATACCAAGACAACATAATCTACTGTCAGAGCTGTGGCTTACCTTCGACCACGAAGACAACATAACTCTACTGTCAAGCTGTGGCTTACTCCGCACCAAGACAACATAACTCTACTGTCAAGCTGTGGCTTACCTTCTACACCACAGACAACATAACTCTACTTTATGTCAGAGCTGTGGCGTTACCTTCCGCACCACAAGACACCATAACTCTACTGTCAGAGCTGTGGCTTACCTTCTACACCACACAAGACAACATAACTCTACTGCGAGCTGTGGCTTACCTTCCCACACACAAGAACATAATTCTACTGTCAGAGCTGTGGCTACCTTCTGGTGACACAAAAGAAAACATAAACTTCTACTGTCAGAGCTGGTGCTTACCTTCTACACCACAAGACAACATAACTCTACTGTCAGAGCGTGGCTTACCTTCCGCCACCACAGACAACATAATTCTAGTTCATCTGTCAGAAGCTGTGGCTTATCTTCTATACCACAGACAACATAACTCTACTGTCAGAGCTGTGGCTTACTTCTATCTCACACACAAGACAACATAACTCTACTGTCAAGTGTGGCTTACCTTCCGCACCACAAGACAACATAACTCTACTGTCAGAGCTGTGGCTTCCTTCCGCACCCACAAGACAACTAACTCTACTGTCAGAGCTGTGGCTTACTCTTCTACACCACAAGACAACTAACTCTACTGTCGAGCTGTGGCTTCCTTCTACACCACAAGACACATAACTCTACTGTCAGAGCTGTGGCTTATCTTCTACACCACAAGACAACGATAACTCTACTGTCAGAGCTTGTGGCTTACCTTCTACACCACAAGACAACATAATTCTACTGTCAGAGCTGTGGCTTATCTTCTACACCACATGACAACATAACTCTACTGTCAGAGCTGTGGCTTCCCTTCCGCACCACAAGACAACATAACTCTACTGTCAGAGCTTGTGGCTTATCTTCTATACCACAAGACAACATAACTCTACTGTCGAGCTGTGGCTTACCTTCTATACCACAAGACAACATAATTCTACTGTCAGACTGTGGCTTACCTTCTATACCACAAGACAACATAACTCTACTGTCAGTGCTGTGGCTTACCTTCGCACCACAAAACAACATAATTCTACTGTCAGAGATGTGGCTTACCTTCCGCACCACAGACACATAACTCTACTGTCAGAGCTGTGGCTTATCTTCTATACCACAAGACAACATAACTCTACTGTCAGAGCTGTGGCTTATCTTCTATACCACAAGACAACATAACTCTACTGTCAGAGCTGTGGCTTATCTTCTACACCACAAGACAACATAACTCTACTGTCAGAGCTGTGGCTTACCTTCTATACCACAAGACAACATAACTCTACTGTCAGAGCTGTGGCTTACCTTCCGCACCACAAGACAACATAATTCTACTGTCAGAGCTGTGGCTTACCTTCCGCACCACAGACAAACATAATTCTACTGTCAGAGCTGTGGCTTGTCTTCTATACCACAGACAACATAACTCTACTGTCAGAGCTGTGGCTTACCTTCTATACCCACAAGACAACATATATTCTACTGTCAGAGCTGTGGCTTACCTTCCACCACAAGACAACATAACTCTACTGTCAGAGCTGTGGCTTACCTTCCTCACCACAAGACAACATAATCTACTGTCAGAGCTGTGGCTTACCTTCTACACCACAAGACAACATAACTCTACTGTCAGAGCTGTGGCTTACCTTCCGCACCACAAGACACCATAACTCTACTGTCAGATCTGTGGCTTACCTTCTACACCACAAGACAACATAACTTCTACTGTCAAGCTGTGGCTTACCTTCCGCACCACAAGACAACATAATTCTACTGTCAGAGCTGTGGCTTACCTTCTGTACCACAAGAAAAACATAACTCTACTGTCAGAGCTGTGGCTTACCTTCTACCCCACAAGACAACATAACTCTACTGTCAGAGCTGTGGCTTACCTTCCGCACCACAAGACAACATAATTCTACTGTCAGAGCTGTGGCTTACCTTCTGTACCACAAGAAAACATAAACTCTACTGTCAGAGCTTGTGGCTTACCTTCTACACCACAAGACAACATAACTCTACTGTCAGAGCTGTGGCTTACCTTCGCACCACAAGACAACATAATTCTACTGTCAGAGCTGTGGCTTATCTTCTATCAACAAGACAAAACATAACTCTACGTCAGAGCTGTGGCTTACTCTTCTACACACAAGACAACATAACTCTCCTGTCAGAGCTGTGGCTTACCTTCCGCACCACAAGACAACATAACTCTACTGTCAGAGCTGTGGCTTACCTTCCGCACCACCAAGACAACATAACTCTACTGTCAGAGCTGTGGCTTACCTTCTACACCACAAGACAACATAACTCTACTGTCAGAGCTGTGGCTTACCTTCTACACCACAAGACAACATAACTCTACTGTCAGAGCTGTGGCTTATCTTCTACACCACAAGACAACATAACTCTACTGTCAGAGCTGTGGCTTACCTTCTCACCACAAGACACATAACTCTACTGTCAGAGCTGTGGCTTACCTTCTACACACACAAGACAACATAACTCTACTGTCAAGCTGTGCTTACCTTCTACACCACACAAGACAACATAACTCTACTGTCAGAGCTGTGGCTTACCTTCTACAACCACAAGACAACATAACTCTACTGTCAGAGCTGTGGCTTACCTTCTATCACAAGACAACATAACTCTACTGTCAGAGCTGTGGCTTACCTTCTACACCACAGAGACAACATAACTCTACTGTCAGAGCTGTGGCTTATTTCTATAACCACAAGACAACATAACTTCACACTGTCAGAGCTGTGGCTTCTTCTATACCACAAGACAACATAACTCTACTGTCAGAGCTGTGGCTTACCTTCTACACCACAAGACAACATAACTCACTGTCAGAGCTGTGGCTTACCTTCTACACCACAAGACAACATAACTCTACTGTCAGAGCTGTGGCTTACCTTCCGCACCACAAGACAACATAACTCTACTGTCAGAGCTGTGGCTTGTCTTCTATACCACAAGACAACATAACTCTACTGTCAGAGCTGTGGCTTACCTTCTATACCACAAGACAACATAACTCTCGGTCAGAGCTGTGGTACCTTCTACACCACAAGACAACATACTCTACTGTCAAGCTGTGGCTTACCTTCCGCACCACAAGACAACATAACCTACTGTCAGAGCTTGGCTTACCTTCTACACCACAAACAACTAACTCTACTGTCAGAGCTGTGGCTTACCTTCTCACCACAAGACACATAATTCTACTGTCAGAGCTGTGGCTTACCTTCCGCACCACAAGACAACATAACTCTACTACGTCAGAGCTGTGCTTACCTTCCGCACCAAAAGACAACATAATTCTACTGTCAGAGCTGTGGCTTATCTTCTACACCACAAGACAACATAATTCTACTGTCAGAGCTGTGGCTTACCTTCGCACCACAAGACAACATAACTCTACTGTCAGAGCTGTGGCTTACCTTCTACACCACAGACAACATAATTCTACTGTCAGAGCTGTGGCTTATCTTCTACACCACAAGACAACATAATTCTACTGTCAGAGCTGTGGCTATCTTCTACACCACAAGACAACATAACTCTAATGCTTACATATTGCTTACGTAGACTTAATAGTGGAATCTATACGCTTTGCACAGGCACATATTCAATTGAAGTATTACATTTGTAATGTAGTGTCTTGGTGTGTTGCCTGTTGAGGATGTGAGGGGGGTTCCCATTGACATATTATGTGGAGTGGTGTGTATCATGCATGCACAGATAAGCACACATACTGTCACATACGCTCACACACACTGGTCGGTGAGCTGTGAGGAGTGACCTTAACACTGGTCTGGGGGCTGGGGAGGAGTGACCTTACACACTGGTCTGTGAGGGTTGAGGAGTGACCTTACACACGGGTCTGTGAGCTGTGAGAGTAGTGACCTTACACACTGGTCTGTGAGCTGTGAGGAGTTGACCTTACACACTGGTCCTGTGAGCTGTGAGGAGTGACCTTACCACGGCTGGGGGCTTGAGGGTGACCTACATGGTCTGTGAGGTGTGAGTAGTGACCTTACACACTGTTCTGTGAGCTGTGAGGAGTGACCTTACAACCACTGGTCGTTGAGCTGTGAGTAGTGACCTACACCTGGTCTGTGAGCTGTGAGGATTGACCTACACACTGGTCTGTGAGCTGTGAGGAGTGACCTTACACACTGGTCTGGGGCTGTGAGGAGTGCCTTACACACGGGCCTGTGAGCTGTGAGGAGTGACCTACCACTGGTCTGGGGGCTGTGAGGAGTGACCTACACACTGGTCTGGGGCTGTGAAGAGTGACCTTACACACTGGTCTGTGAGCTGTGAGAGTGACCTTACAACACTGGTCTGGGCCTGTGAGGATGACCTTACCACTGGTCTGTGAGCTGTGAGGAGTGACCTTACACACTGGTCTGGGGCTGTGAGGAGTGACCTTACCCACTGGTTCCGGGACCTGTGAGAGGTGACCTTACACACTGGTCTGTGACTGTGAGAGTGAACTTACACACTGTCTGTGAGCTCTGAGGAGTGACCTTACACACTGCTCTGGGGATGTGAGGAGCGACTACACACTGGTCTGGGGGATGTGAGGAGTGACCTTACACACTGGTCTGGGGGCTGTGAGGAGTGACCTTACAACACTGGTCTGTGAGCTGTGAGGAGTGACCTTACACCCTGGTCTGGGTCTGTGAGGAGTACTTAAAACACTGGTCTGGGGGCTTTGAGGAGTGACTACACACTGGTCTGGGGGCTGTGAGGAGTGACCTTACACACTGGTCTGGGGCTGTTAGGAGTGTGACCTTACAACACTGGGTTGATGCGGAGTCTTTGGGAGTGACCGTACACACTGGTCTGAGGGCTGTTTAGGTTGACCTTACCACTGGTCCTGGGGGCTGTGAGGAGTGACCTTTACCCTGTCTGGGGCCTGTGAGGAGTGACCTTACACACTGGTCTGGGTCTGTGAGGAGTGACCTTACACACTGGTCTGTGAGGGTTGAGGAGGTGACCTTACACACTGGTCTGTGAGCTGTGAGAGTGACCTTACACACTGGTCTGGGGCTTTGAGGAGTGACCTTACCACTGGTCTGTGAGCTGTGAGGAGTGACCTTACACACTGGTCTGGGGGCTGTGAGGAGTGACCTACACACTGGTCTGTGAGGTGTGAGGAGTGACCTTACACACTGGTCTGTGAGCTGTGAGGAGTGGCCTTACCCTGGTCGTTGAGCTGTGAGTAGTGACCTTACACACTGGTCTGTGAGCTGTGAGGATTGACCTACACACTGGTCTGTGAGCTGTGAGGTGACCTTACACACTGGTTCTGGGGCTGTGAGGAGTGACCTTCACACGGGTCTGTGAGCTGTGAGGAGTGAGCCTTACACACTGGTCTGGGGGACTGTGAGGAGCGACTTACACACTGGTCTGGGGATGTGAGGATGACTTACCACTGTCTGGGGCTGTGAGGAGTGACCTACACACTGGTCTGTGGAGCTGTGAGGAGTTGACCTTACACACTGGTCTGTGAGCTGTGAGGAGTGAACCTTACACCCTGGTCTGGGGGCTTGTGAGGAGTAACCTTAACACTGGTCTGGGGGCTGTGGGAGTGACCTTACACACTGGTCTGGGGGCTGTGAGGAGTGACCTTACCACTGTTGCGGGGGCTGTGAGGAGTGACCTTACACACTGGTCTGTGAGCTGTGAGGAGTGACCGTACACACTGGTCTGGGGGCGTTGGGAGTGACCTTACACACTGGTCTGGGGGCTGTGAGGAGTGACTTACCCACTGGTCTGGGCCCTGTGAGGAGTGACCTTACACCCTGGTCTGGGGCTGTGGGAGTAAACCTAACACTGGTCTGTGGGGGCCTGTGGAGAGTGACCTTACCACTGGTCTGGGGGCTGTGAGAGTGACCTTACACACTGGCTGTCTGTGGCTGTGAGGAGTGGACCTACAACGGGTCTGTGAGCTGTGAGAGTGACCTTACGACACACGGTCTTGGGCTGTGAGGAGTGACCGCACACTGGTCGGGGGCTGTGAGGAGTGACCTACACACTGGTCTGGGGGCTGTGAGGAGTGACCTTACAACACTGGTTGGGGGCTATGAGGAGTGGACCTTACACACTGTCTGGTGTGAGATGACCTTCACACTGGTCTGTGAGGTGTGAGGAGTGACTTACACACTGTCTGTGAGCTGTGAGGAGTAAATTACACACTGGTCTGTGAGCTGTGAGAGTGACCTTACACACTGTGCTGTGAGCTTGGAGGAGTGACCTTACACCTCTGTCTGGGGCCTGTGAGGAGTGACCTTACACACTGGTCGTTGAGCTGTGAGTAGTGACCTTACACACTGGTCTGTGAGCTGTGAGGATTGACCTTACACACTGTCTATGAGCTGTGAGGAGTGACCTTCACCACTGGTCTGGGCTGTGAGGATTGACCTTACACACGGGTCTGTGAGCTGTGAGGAGTCCCTTACACACTGTTCTGGGGGCTGTGAGGAGTGACCTTATACACACTGCTCTGTGAGCTGTGAGGAGTGCCGTCACACTGGTCTGGGGGCTGTAAGGGAGTGACCTTACACACTGGTCTGGGGTCTGTGAAGAGTGAACCTTACACACTGGTCTGTGAGCTGGGAGGAGTGACCTTACACACTGTCTGGGGACTGTGAGGAGTGACCTTACACACTGCGCTCGGGGCCTTTTCCTATTATTCTACCATAATGTCTAGCAGCAGAGAACATGGATTTATTTGGCTCTTGATCAAAAGATTAAAGTCATGGCTGGGCTCCACGCGCAGCGACTGTTTGGGTTTCGTGTGTCAGAGTCTGAAGCGTGGTGAGGAAATCTTCTGGAAACCGCAGGGACATTTTGATTTTCACTCAATGAAGCATTGTTTGATATCCAGGTTGCCACACAAATGGCACCCTATTCCCTATGTGATGAACTACTGTACGTCAAGGGCCCTGGTCAACAGTAGTGCACCATATATATACGGTGCCATTTGGATGCAGGCCAGTCTTGCTGGTGCACAGGGATTTGATAGTTTCTCTCAGCAAAGACACCACACACACACAGGGCAAACTAGCCTTTCATGTATGAGGTTTATCCTCAATCAGAGGGCCTTTCCTGTACTGTACACTTCTCCATCTGATTGGCGACACAGCGGTGCTTTCGTGTGCCCTACAGATTTGTTGTCCCTTTCTGCTGCCTTACTCTACTGATTGAA